>NC_081300.1:45867500-46178500 GCF_030435805.1 Mustela lutreola | reverse complement strand
TGTCTCCAAGGAAGATATAGGAATGGGCAACAGATGCATGAAAAGATGTTTTACATCACTAATTATCAGGGAAATGAAAAATAAACCAAGAGCTGATGTCTTGCACCCTTCTGGAAGGCTACTGTTGAGTAGCCGAACACAGCACGTATTGGTGAGGATGTGGAGAAATTGGGGCCCTTGTGCACTGCTCTTGGGAGTGTAAAAAAGGTACAGCCACTGTGGAAAACAGTATGGAGGGTCCTTGAGAAGTTAAAAATAGAACAACCATATGATCCTGCAATCCACCTTTTGGGTATGTATTCAAAAGAATTGAAAGCAGGGTCTTGAAGAGATATTGTAGACCTGTGTTCATCAGCAGCATTAGTCACAATAGCTAACTCATGAATGCGGCACAAAAGTCCACTCATGGTTGAATGGATAGACAGAAAGTGGAACATACAAACATTGGAATACTATTCAGCCTTAAATAGGAAGGAGATTTTGAATAGGCGACAACACGATGAACCTTGGGGACATTATGCTAAGTGAAACAAGCCCATCACAAAAAGACAAATACTGTATGATTCCACTTCTGTGAGGTACTTTAGAGTAGTCAGAATCACAGAGACAGGAAGTAGGAGGGTGGTTGCTACGGGCTTGGGGGAAGGGGGATGGAGAGTTAGTATTTAGTGGGGACAGAGTTTCAGTTTTATAAGATGGAAAGTTCTGCAGATGGATGGTGGTGATGGTTGCACATAGTGAAAGTATTTGATACCATCGAATTGTACATTTAAAAATGGTTACAATGGTAAATTTTGTTATATGTATTCTACTCCAATATAAAAAAGCTGAAAAAAAAAAAAAAAAGGACAATGCAGAAGACATGCCTGATGTCACAGAAGTTGAGAGAAGGAGAGAACAGAGCAACAGAAAGGAAAGAACACCAGATTTAGAGGTAGAAAGCCTGGGTTGGGGGCTTGACTCCATCTCTCCCACTGAGCCTCAATGTCTCCATCTGTAAAATGGGACCATGAAACTACTCTAATGACCTCAGGGCTGTTGTGAGGACTCAAAGAAAGATGAGAGAGGGTTTTTTGTTTGTTTTTGTTTGTTTGTTTGTTTTTAAAATAGAAAATTGGTTTCATTATCATAATCCCCTCCTTCTTGGTCTAATTTTATCATCCTGGGCTGGGAAAGTGGAAGGGGGTAAAATGAAGGCCAAAAGGCAAGTTCATGCCTTATAGATTTCATAAGGAAAAAACCAAAAAAACAAAAAACCAAAAAACCAAACCCCGTCCACATCTCCAAGTTGTGCTGGAAGGAGTCTGTGGCTGCTACTTGTAATTATTTGCCTTCTCCTTGGTTTTGATGCTAATGCAACTTTAGAGGGTCTCATACTTCTTACCTTTGCTGGCAGATTTTCTCTTTACATATCTATGAATGCTATTAATGAAATTGGCAAAGACCTGTCTGTAGTGAGAGTGTTGCAAATCAATTTCCCAAGGGAAGGAACCCACCTAGAGATGCCAAGATTTTCTCATGACTTACGGTGCTCCTGGGTCTCTTTTTATCTGTCTTTAAATTTTGCTTCTGTGTTGTTGCATCTGTCGGTACAAGAGACAGGCTACAGAGAACAAGGATTAGATGAGGTCCCAGTATTGAACCTGCCACCGCCTCCCTCTGTGTTATTGGGCAGAACATCCAATTTCTCTGGACCTGCTCTTAGTAAATGGGTGTGAGATGAGGGGAGACTTCCTAGGCTCCCTTCTAGCTCCCAAATGACATAAGTTGTTGTTAAGAATCATTATTTGGGTTAAAAGTCATCCTAGGAGAGCTTATTTTAACAAAAATATTGAAGTGGCTATACCTTTCCTCTGACATTAAGGCACTTCAGATGTTCACAGGTAAAAGCTTGGTGGGCAGGACCCATGGATGACCATCTTAAACCTCCCTCTGTGCTCAGCAAGGCACCCTGTACTTAGCAAACGTTAAGTCTATTGATGGTCGGATGAAAGACCAACTTTCCCTCCAAAAGGAGCCGTGTTTTCTACAAAGGGAAGCGTTTGTGTCACGCTTTGGAGAGGCTGGTCATTGTGAAGGGCTCTTTCTCACGTTAGAAGCAGCTTTAAATACAATGTGCAGTGCTTGTAACCCAGCCTGGGACATTAAATTCCTTGACAGCAGGGGCCATACTTTGTTCATTTTTGTACACCAACCCCCCACCCCCGCCCCAGTGCCTAGCACAGGACTTGGCAAATGGTCCGTTCTCAATTCAGATCGATTCCATTGAATTCAGTCGACTCTAGAGGAGCCACTTGCTTTCATCCAATCACTCTCTCCACTTAATTCAGTCAATCTCACAGATGTGGAACAGAATCTCTAAACTTCTCTTTTCCTTGTCAAAATACATCGGCAGCATTTAGATGATTTTCGGGAGCAGTTAATCTTGTATATATACCCTGTCCTTTTTAAAACCACTCCTCTTTCTATTACTCCTCTGATTGTAGGGAAAAGAGAAAGAAAAAAAAAATCCCATCACTAAACCATCCCCTGAGAGTCACTGCCAAGTTCAGATTGCCATGAAAATGAGCTAGAATGGAACACAAAGGGGGAGGGAAGGGACTGCCGTTGGATTTGCCGTCTTATTCTTGTTAACTGTGGGGACTGAACCTTCCGCACTGATTTGTACAAAGACCCACTCACACTGAATGGGGAGGATGGTCTTCTAGATGACACCCCAGGAGAGGCCCCCCTCCCCCGACAAGGACATCTCCCAGCACCTCCAGTAGTGTGTTTACTTCCTGCCTCCATAAGCAGTGGGTTGGGGGAAATGCATTGACAGAGAGGAGCAGAGAACCAAAACCCGTCAAAAAGAACACATTCTAACATCCCTGCTCCTGCACCCCAGCCCGATTCTTTCCCGCAGACCCATGTCTGTGAAGGGCGGTACCATGTGCCCAGTTAGTAATGCCAGAGGACAGACGCCCTCTCAAAGCCCATAGGCAGCCCCTCCTAAGATCTAGGAGACTCCATCTCAGGAATATTTCTTAAATCCCTCCATTCTTTCCCGAGGCTTCTACAGTCTGGCTCTAGTCTGCACCTCTCTAGCCTTGCCTCCCACCCCTTGCCCCTGCCCTACGGATGGGCTTTTTCACGAATTCTGCCTTTGTGCCCAGTCTCTCTTTTCCTCAAGGCCATCTCTTCCCTGACTCCTTGTCTTGAGGAGTACCTCCTCTCGTCTTCTTCAGACTCACGTCTGTGGGAAGCTTTTCCAGCTCATCTCAGCTGCAGGCTCTTGGAACCTCCATGCTCCCAACGCACCCCAAGTCATGGTACCAATCACACTACCATGCAGTAAAGGGCTTTGCATTCCCCGCCTTAAAGGGGAGCTCCTAGAGCTGAGGTCTATGCTCCATATCTCTAGCCCCAAAGACTCAACAGGATCCTTGCACACGGAAGTCGATCCCTGCATCAATCCATGCTTGGTGAATACATGTTTTGGGGAGGAGTTGCAGGGCGGTGCTGGCGGTGGGGGTGGGGGCATAGGAATAAACAGGAATTCCAGTGGAGAACCCAGGGTAGGGCAGAGGAGGTGCTAGTTCTTCTTCAACAAACTGTAGATACGTTGTTTTAAATGAAATTTGGAAATGTAGAAGTCACAGTGGCTTGTAGTCGCTCTGGCCAGTAAAAAGGAAGGTGGCAGTGGAAACTTCCGGAAGATGCAGACCTAGTCCCAGAGCACCCAACATGTAGCAAGAGGAGAAGCAAAGGAGAAGCAAAAACTTCCTTCTCATTTCCCTTGCAAATGCTTGTTTTTCTTTCTTTTTTCCATAATCCTTTCCCATTTGGAGGACACTCGTTCATCTGCAGAGCAAGCCCCCTTTCCAGGCCATTAGTGCCAGGACCATGCGAAATAGCAGCCAGCCTGGGCCATTAGTGCCGCGGTCATTTAAAACACCAGCCCGCTCAGGTTATTAGCGAGCCAGGGCAATTTGAGCGAACAACCTGTCCAGGCAATTAATGCCAAGGTAATTTAAAGTGCCACACCATCACAGGCCTGTCAATTAGCAAGGTGTCTTCCATTTTACAAATGGGATATGTGACTCCTTTGGCCCATTTGGGGACTCCCTGGCGGCAGGGAAAAGTCTGACCATCAAGCACCATCCGGGTGCTTGGTACTCACGACTTCAGGCAGTTTTCCGGACTACCGACCGAGGGGTGGGTGCTGAACCACAAATCTTGGAGATGCTGGCTTGTGTGGCCCGTGGCATCCCATCCAAAGCGTAACATCCTTTCCCGCAGCATCAAAGCCCATATTGTAATGCAGATTCCACTTGCCCAGATACTCTGGGGGAGTCCGAGCACGATTCACAGCTTCTGCAGTGGCCCCCGAGAGCGCCCGCCTGTGCCAGCTGCCTGGGTATCACATAGACCAGCCACGCTCTTGGCACGCCGGAGGGGGTTGGGTGCCATCTCCCATTTTCTGCAAAATCCAGCCTAGAAGCACAGATGAGCTCTGTGTTCTGGGGTGCTCCTGAAGAGATTAGCACTGTTGTCCATCACAGACATCATGATCGAATCTGGGGAACTTTGGGGAAGGCGCAGGGGAGGGCCAGCTGGCTCAAGCAAACCCCTTCTGCCTGCTGCCGGCTGCCTCCGAGGGAAGATTTCAGGTGGCTTATCGGAGCTGGCTCGCAGAAACGTGGCCCTTCCAGGTCGGCGGCGGAATGTGGGGTCAGGAACCATAAACTGCCGTGTGAGATGAGGGCTGTCAGCTCAGCGGAAGGCAGAGAGCATCCATCATTTTTATGAGGTGCTCTGACCTTGTGGGATAGCCAAAACAACTTTGCAGACCCCCAGAACGTTCTTTACTTACTTATCATCATTCTAATAATTATTCGGCGTGTACCGAGCTCTTTTGCTGAAATACGTCCTGGATGGTCTCTTATTAGTTACCACACTTAATCATTTCCATTTGGCAGTGGAGTTTAATCTTAATTAATTTGAAAACCTTTGTTAAACACATGTTCCGGCAACGCACTAGGAGCTCTGCTTTGGAGTTAAATAGGAAAGGCCTCTGTCTCCAGGAGTTTACAATCTTATTAGATTTCCTCTGTCAAATCCTCCATGGCCCTCATCGTAAGTACAGATAAGTTTCACAGATTTCAGAAGAAAGGTGTCCAGAAAAGACTGCAAAATTTGGGAAAGAATGGCGTCAATGTAAGTCAGGGGATGAGCATAGAGGAGGGGGAGTGGCTGCGAAGTGCCTGGGCAGTGGCTTGCACTGTGATAGGAAGCAAATCTCATTTCTCCAAGATCAGCGGAAAGCCTAGATCCAGCTCCTCTGATCCTTGGCTACAGCTGTTTCAGAATGTTCTGTGGCAGCTGAATTCCCAGAGACAGAGAACATCTAAGGGATGCAAACAGAAACATACCAGCAATAACTTTGCTTTTGCCTAATATTTTCTATGTACGAGAGAGATTTGCTAAGTATTCACATGTCAGTGGATCTCTTGGTTTATGTGCTCTAAACAATAAGGATCTTGTTCCATCAGGTCATCGTGAAGACAAACGAGCCCATTACAAACTTAGACCACTCTTTTCTATTTGCTAGGATCCTTCAAGGTCAAGATCCAATACCTTTCCCTCCTGGAAGTTTCTGAAATCCTTTCCTGGGAACCCACATTCCTTTGTCTTTTTATTACGACAATTATTTCTTTCTATTTTGTGTTTCATCCTAGATTTTCATGAACCAGACAGATGAAGATGTTTATTACCATCACATAAATCACTGAATCTGATAAAAATTCTAATGTTTTCCAGCATCTATACTTCTCAGGCTTCCTCTTTTAAAACAAAACTGTCAATAAATGGTTTTTGCTTCTCATAAAACCATTTCATTTAGATTCCAAGCAAACTGAAGTGGAAAGGAGAGGTGACCCCAAGTTAATCTGTCTACTCATGAACTGGGAACCGCAAGTCTCTGGCTCCAGCCAACACGAGTTTTAGACAAGGGCAGGTGTCTGGATCCCTCAGGCCACCATGTTTCCCCACATGGGGGAAACAGTGGGATCCTGTTACCCCTTAGCTGAAGGTGTATAGATCCAGGATCCTGAGGGACGTGGACAAGTGGATGGACCCTCCTATTTGGGCTTTCTATTTAAAGTCTATAATCTGTATTTGTAGATATTTCCAAATGTTTCCACTTTTAATTATAACTTTCAAGAGGTGATAGGATTTTGCATCTTTTATTTCCTCCCTGTGTGCCTAGCACTCTGCTCCCCCTGCATTTCTTCCTCAGGAAATTTCTATAATATTGACCAGGGTCTGGTTTATTTCTGTAACTTGTACATTAAACGCACAAAACTCAACAGGGTACACTCAGGAAAGAGCTTGCTTTTTCCTCCAACCTCACCTCCTGATATCTTCAGGTAAATACCCCTTCCACTGCTTCTTCGCAGGGTCTCTGAGAGATCCTGGGTCCCCAAAGTCACTTTCACGTTTTGGAAAAGTCCCCTTTGGTTGGCTAAGATTCACTTTCAGTTATTAAACAGTCCAGTTCATTTATGTTGAAAATTTTACTTCACATCTAGTTAAAAACTTCTCCCCTCTCCTTGGCTCAGGCCTAACCCATTTTGGGAGCACCTGCAATGGACCTTTGTGAAGTTAGCCTCAAATATGAGACAACAGAAGTCCCACCCTACATCTGAACATATGGTGACCCAGTGGAGAAGGGAGGGACATCTTAGGCACATAATGTACTGCTCTTAGGTCTATTTTCTTCATGTGAGCAAAAACCAAGATGAAGGTTCTGTTTTCAGTATTTTCAACTGTTAAATTCTTCAGGGGTTTATAATGTGCTGATGACTACAGGAACCTTTAAGACTAATCACCCAGACACCAAATCCAAATATTTTTCCAGCACAGAGTAGAAGTATTCTTTGCAGAGAAGAGGCTAATAAAACTTTTGCGTTGCATTCTGAATTTAGAATTAGCATCTGACAATCCCCTTGGAATTATAACTCTTGCATTGTTACACACTAAATAGCTACACTTGTCTTGTTAATAAAATCATAGTAATTGAGTAGCATTTTCATTAAGACAGGAGTGTGGTTCATTTTGTAGATAGATGGAAAAACAACCTGAGTTTCCACAGAAACTCTCTTTTTCCACTCACGTTTGGCAGAGCCCATATTAGTGGGAAATTGTTTTGAATAAACACATCAGCAAATCACATACCATTACTCCTTCTGGGGTCAGTGCTACATGAGTCCCTGCCATGGGGGGTTGTCAGGTGTTCGTCAATTTCTTGGCTGCCTCATTAGCTGGCAAAGTGGCTACACGTGGCCATGTTAGAGACCCACTTAATATTCCCCCAGTATATAGGTAAGACTGCCCCCGACCTAACAGATCTTGGGGTAGAGGTGGACCCAGACAGAGCTTCACGGAAGATGTTCTCCCACTCTCACTGCATAATTTAAGACACCCTACATGTGTACACCATGCAAATTGAATCGTGATCTGATAAAACTTGAGGTAGAAACCAGAATCCAGGTTCGGTGTAGACTCTTCATCTATGAGAACTGGCAGGATGAGTCAACTGATCTACAAGGGTGATGATCGGGAGGAGATCACAGCCACCGGGGTGCACCCCAGTACCACCTTCTGAGATGTGCTTGAACTCTGGCTGTATTCTCTGGGCACTTGTGTTGAGGAATAAAACTGAGTCTTACAGCTATGGAGCAGGGTATGGACAAAGACAGTGGAGCATCTTGGCAAGCAGTCCACATCTGAACAAGGCCTCTCTGGCCAGAAAGTATGGAGAAGGGTCAGGGGGAGACAATAACTTGGTATCCAAATGAGAGCCCCCAGCCCAGAGCCTCATCTTAAAACACTATTAGGCAGATATAAAAGGAAACCAGGTTGTAGGCCAGTCAGTATTTCAAAAAGACTGAAATACCATTCTAGGGCTCTATCCCACGCTTCTTTGAGCTGCAGAAGTCATCAGTGCGTTTGGCAGTATGGCTGACCTAGGTACTCAGCACAGCAAGAAAGCTATAAGGGAAAGGTCACACATGCCTAAGTCATAGTCCCTACCCTGCAGAACTTTCAAATCTCCATTTTAACTATTTCCTTGGCAAATATTTATTTGGTATCATAGAGGTGCTGAAGGGATAAAGAAAGATAAATCGTATTCCGAAGATACAAAATTCCAGTTCTAAATTCCAGAATAAATCTGTACGTGTGGTGACTAGAGTTCACTATCCTCTATCTTCTATTTTAAAGTTGCTACGAGAGTAGATCTTAAAAGTTTCTCATTACAAGAAAAAAAGCTGGGTAACTCAGCAAAGGTTAAATAACCTTAACGATGCCAACCATTTTGCAGTGTATGTAAATATTGAACTGTCATGTTCTATACCTGGTGCCAATACAATGTTACAGGTCGATTACACCTCAGTAAAAAAAGGATATGCAGTCTAGATCCTGCTTTCGCAGCGTAATGGAAGAATTTTGCTATTGGACAGGACTGGATTTAACTGTGTCACTGCACTTACCATGCGTGTGGTTTTTAGTAAATTAGCCACCCTTTCCAGGTCTTAGGTGCTTCAGCTACATTCAAGATGTAGGCTCACCTTCCAAATTTGGTGAGGATTACGTGAGTCTATGCACACCACCAGGTACCTAGCTTTGTGCCCAGCATGTACAAGGTGTATTGTATGGAGCTCAGATTCTTCAGGAAGCAGACGTAAAGATTCTGCTCTTGGCATGCAGAGGTGTGCTGGGAGTGCTCTCAGAGGAAGCCCTGCTGGGGAGGCAGCGTTGCTTGAGGGAGGAGCTGACCTGTGACAAAGGGCTAGTCCCATCCCTTGGGAAGCTCCAGAGCTGGATGGCCCTTTGGAGACATCCTGAGTCCAGGGTGCCACCCACATCTTTGTCCGTTGTTCCCTTGCACTGACTTCCTGTCTCCAGGGAGGAGGTGGAAGCGTGGGCAAGGCAGCTTCCATCTGCCAAGGGCAAGTCCCAGGGAGGCCACAGTGGCAGGCTGTTGGCAGGTAGTTCCCCCAGCAGCTGGGGGGACGTGTGAGCTGTCTGCCTGAAGGTGGAATTTTGGTGGAGCACCATGGCATCTTCTCGAGATACCCCATAAATTTGAGCTCCCTTCATTCTTCTATAAAATTCAAGTTGTCTACAGCTCAAGGGAGGTGATGAGGCTGAGTCTGAACACTGTGAAGTCCCAACTACATGTGTCTTAGAAGAAGCACAGACACATGGGGTGGGGGTTCAGAGAAATGAGACAGGGCTTTTGGTTGGGGTCACTCACAGAAGGCTGGAGAGAGATGCTCTGGAAACATAAAAACAAAAACCAAACAAACAAACAAACAAAAAACAAAACCACCACCACCAGCAACAACAACAAAACACCCCAAAAAACCAACCAGCCTGAGAAATTCCTTTTTTCTATGTATCACAGACTAGTAGTGCTAAGTGATTTCAAAGGAAAAGGGGATCTGGAAAAGTGGGAGACGTTAGGGAAAGTTTTGTGGCTGTGTGTTTATGGACCAACTCATGAGACTCCTTGGTCATGCTCATGAACAAGGAAGATCCCAGGATCCAGTAGCCCAGGTTACATCTGCATTGGAAGTATGCACTTTTAAGCTCTTGAGACAATGTACTGATGCACCCCGAAAGGTTGGGGAATCCTGATTTGCAGCTTCCTGTTTGTTCCTTGACCAACAAACTTCCTAACGAGCTCTCTGGAAATGGAAGTATAAAGTTGACTATATGAAGTCTAAGTTCACATAGTGAATCCACTGAAGAGTCAGGATAAAATATGCATCCAAGACCCTCCAGCCAGATGGGAAAGATTACTTCCTTATCATTTTCTTAAGCTGATGGTACGTTTCCCAGTTCAACTTCCCCACAGATTATACTTTACATAGAGCCCCTGGTAGCACCAGTGTTCCAGATGGTGAAGTACAATCAGTGAAGAGCGAACTGTGTAGCAAAGGGACCTTCCCCTTCTTAGGAAGGCATTTGTATCTACATTGGGCAAGAACGCATTCACTCCATGACTGCAAGCTTGTGGAGGACAGAGAGAGGTTGTGTTCATCTCTGCACAACCCCCACAACCTGAACAATTTCTAGTGCACTCTAGGTGCTCAATAATAATAAGTAAATATTTCACTAACTAGAGTTAGTCCCTGCAGTCAGCTTTACAGAATCAGTGTCTAGAGAGCTGTGGCCAGGCGCCCCCATCTCTTTGCTCCCCTCAACCCTGTGTGTGGGTCTGAGTAACAGCTACGAGGGCTTTGAGATCTGGTGTGGCCCGTCTGAGCACTCCGGCATTCCCTAGCATGATCTCCAAGGAAACACTCACCTAAAGAAGAACTTTCTGCTTCCTACATATCAAATCTTGGGATCTTCCTGCCTAAACTTTGGCTGAAGGCTTTGTAGCTGCTCCCTAGAATGGGAGTTCTGTATTCTTTGATCCCTCCCTCACACCCCATTTTCTTTCTTGATTTTGGCCCCCTCTCTTACCTTATATCCTCTTGCACATCTATATCTCTCCTTCTTTCTCATTTTCCCAAGGCCGTTTTAGAAAAAGTCATGTGAGCACTGCCCTTGACGTCTGCAGACTCGAGTGTCCCTCTGTCTCTTCCTTATTGTACATCCACGGGGAAGTTGATTGGCTTTTCTAAGCCTCATTTTCCTTCCTCCACTGAATGGGATCATCCAGGTTGGTATCCAATTATACCTTCATTATCTACAGAATGATTGTGAGAGTAAATAAGGTATTTGTGAAACTGTGCAGATAGGAAGCATGCTATGAAGCATGAAGGATCATTGTCACTTCCTATCTTTATTCTGCCATGTGCTTTTCTCAGAAAGTGTGCTTAAGGATAGTAGAAAAATACACAAAGGAAGGACAGAAACGAGAGCATTCACTCCAGGAAATGCTTTGGATCTCAGCAATAGACTCCACTTCTTTGGCAGGCTGAGTTCAAGTAGGATCCTTCCGAAATTTGGTCAAGTGGTGCACACTTATTGATGTAACATTAAAAAAAAAATTCTTTATACTCAGTAGCCTAATGTATCCCATATCTGTAAAATATTAACTTAATGTAGTTCATAACATGTCCTGGGAGGTGCAGAAAGGAAAAAAGAGGAAAAAAGAGGATGGAAGGAAACTGAGTGAGGAAAAAGGAATAGAGGATCATGGATGGTTGAAGTGGAAGCAAAAGAGGAAATGAGGGACAAAAGAGATGGGAGGAATGCCACAGGCTCTGTGAGAAGCAGTGGTGGGTTATCAGCCAGTGATTGAGAATGAAGGTCCTTGGGACTCATAAGAAAACTGACTTAGTGTTGGGCAGGGGCATTTGGGCTTATGAAGTATATTAGATAGTCATAGAGTAAAAAGCTCCAGACCTTCAGGTCCAGACTTGAAACACCTGGAGGTCTTGTTTTGTTTGAAGGGATGAGAACTGGGCTGAGGGTCAGGTTAGCATTCTCTCTTATAGACAGCTCAGGAGTTGTCTGGGATCTCAGGCCACTGGTGATCCCCCTCTCCTTCAGGCATCCCTGGAAGAGTTCATAAGAGTGGCTCAAATCAGGGACTTGGAGACTTATTCAGTAAGAGAGCCTAAGCCAGGGAAAGAGGGATAACACCCCCACTTCATGTATCTGCTGAATGGAATGATTATAAGTCTGCTATTTAGGTGAACAACTCATAATCATATGAGTTCAAGTCTCAACTCTACCATTACAAGTTGCCAGACCTTCAGTGATCTACTTCTCCTCTCAAGGTCTGGGTTTCTCTATCTCTCAAGTGAGTCTCATGCCTGTGGTTCCCTGTGGTTCTCTGGTCTGGTCTTAGAAGTTGCCTATTGGTTGTGTCAGTGCTTACGGAGTATGAGATGACCATGCATTCTGGCTTGTCCCATCAGTGATAAGAATGATGGCTCTACTGATGTCTCAAGAAGAAATGCTTTGGACTGAAGGACTGAGAAAATCCAAAATGTCTTTAGATTGAGCACATTATCGATGGTTCATTTGTATTATCTCAAAAGAATTTATTAGGTGATGTTGTGTAATATACTAGGATTCCACATTTAAGAAGTGTGGGTAATATAGTTATTTCTCTCTGTGTGTCTGTCATCTATGTCTCTATCATCAATCTATTCACTCATCTATCATAATCTTGCACTTATTTGTATCATTGTTGTATTACTGTCTACCACGTGGTATACTTCAATAGTACAGGAACCATATCTGTGTCATTCACTCTAAGTCAACACTGTCGGGAGCATAATGTTCAGCACAGCACATGCTTATAAAATTTTGTCAAATGAATGAGACATCTATGGCACCCCATTCCCTATTCTTGGTCACTCTGACCTACCTGTACTGCAATGGCTTTTACATGTTTCATTTTTTATTAGGACATAATTAACATACCATAACATTCACTCATTTAAAATGACTCAATGGCTTTCTGTTTATTTACACAGTTGTGCCACCATCTCCACCATCTAATTCTGAAACATTTCCATCACCCCTAAAAGAAACATCATAACCATTGGCAGTCACTAACCATTCCTCCTCTCCCCCACCCTGGGTTATCGCTAATCTACTTCCCGTCTCTGTGGATTTGCCTGTTTTGGACATTTCAAACCAGTGGAATCATACAGGATGTGGTCTTTTGTGTCTGGCTTCTGTTACTTGGGGTGTTTTCAACATTCAACTGTGTTGTAGCATGTATCTGTACTCCATTCCCTTTTATCACTGAATAATGTTTCATTGTATGAATGTACATATTTCATTCATCTATTCACCAATGGATGGACATCTGGATTGTTTCTCTTTTTTGGCTCTTGTGTACAATGCACCTATGAACATCCCTCCGCCAGTTTCTGTGTGGACATATGTTTTCAATTCTCTTGAGTATATCCTAAGAGTGGAATTGCTGGGTCATTGTTACACTTGCTTTTGTAGCTGTCACACTGGTTCTTTATTTGTGTTCACTCTTGCTTCTTTCTGTTTTCCCTTGATGAGAACATTTTGTTTTCATTTTGCTATGGAGAGGAGAACCTCAGACATCACCTGATTGTGCCTTGCTGTGTGTGTGGGTAGCTGAATTGAGAACATGAACTCACTAAATTATGGAAGTTCTCTTCCAAAGGCAGCCACCTATTTCAATCGAGGCTATACCTGGGTATTGGGAACAACATAGACAAGGGTAGTCATTTCACTCTCTGCCACTTACTGTTACCTCATTTGTTTCCAGAAGGTCCCCAAAGAACCATCTTGAAGATGGTTCAGAGCACCGAGGCTCCTTGATGGCACATTAAGTGAAAAGCCCATGGACCAGCCTGATTCCACAAGATAAGGCTAGAGATGTTTGCTTTTGCATTTCAGAGAGCTGATCTGGAATCTTGGAACTTCTTGCTCATTAGACCAAGAATGGAATAAATAAGGGGTGGGTTTGAACGAGTGCACTGACCATCGGAATACATCTTGGCTGTCAGCAAATCCAGTGCCGTGCTGGGGAATGATAATGCTTGATGCCCAGCTAAAAGGTTCCAATCAATGAGAGGAAACTCGTCTATGCAATGGAAAACCTTTCACTGTGTCTGACAGAATCAGAAGTGCAAAGTCATAAAGAAAAGAACAAAAATTTGCTTGCCAATTCCCTAAAAGATCCCTTTTAAGCCTTGAAATTTCTAGAGCTGGGGGAGGGGGGTAACTCAGATGTCATCAGATAGATTATTAATGTTTCAAGGATTGCAGAATCAGAAAAGTTAAATACAGAGAGTAGCTATTAAGCTTTTCTAATGCCTCAGCTGCCAATAATCTGCTTCTTCCTCCTTCCTTTCCATATATTCAGGTAGGTTGTCAGGTCTGGCTTAAGAGGATACCTATGACTGAGCTTTTTCCTCTGCTCTCAGTATCTCTCATGAGATTTGACAGGAAGTTGGCCAGAGGGTTTTGCTCAATCAGGAAATGAGAGGTGGAAGTGAGAATGTTCTGGTGCAAAGCTCAACACCAACCAGTATCTATTGGGAGAGGAGCAGCTAGAATCTTCTGCCTTGAGAAATCATTAAGATTAGGCAGAGAACCAGGTTCTTTAATGCATTAGAAGTTGGTCCTAGCATTGGTCATAACTGAAGTGGGTGCCTACCCACAGGGCTTGATTTGAGATGTGCCAGGAGGCCCTCCCTTCCTTTCTAGCTTGTGCATGACTATCTGAACCTACCAGTAGCAATTCTTGCATTTGGGTGAAGATAGGAGTCCTCTTAAAAGGCAAATCCTCCTGAGAAAAAGACCCCCATTGACCCCGACACCCCTTTACCTTGATAGACATCCAAGCAATAGCTTCTTTCTAAATAGCAGCCCTTGAGGACAAACTCAGATAGGACTAGGGTGAGAGCTGAGTAGTAAGGTGGAGAGGAAAAGCCAGCTTTGCAGCAGAAGCACATCCTGTGGGAAGCTTGTGGACAGCAGAAGGTCCTTATGGGGCAGGAAGATTCAACAGTGTCAAGGGCAAATCTCGGTTCACCTTTGGCATCATATCGACTCTAGCCAGTTCTCAGCAACCCCAAGATCATGGCCACCACTGCCAGCTATACAAGATGCACCCTGAGACATGTACCAGGACTGACTCTCCACAGGTCCTTCTCTCCTGACTCCTTGGCCCTTGGCCTAGCACAGATCAGTGCGGAGATACTGAAACAACTCTGCACCTTCATTTCACTCAGAACCCTGAGCTAATTTCCAATCGACTTCACACCTCTGATTGTCAGGCAGGCCTCTGGGTCTGCAGACTGTCAGAGGCCGCAGGCAGAGCCTTTGTCCCAGTGTCCCAGTGTCCCAGTGTCCCAGCGACAGGTGGGATGATGGCTGCTGAAGCTGTCTATGGCATCCTCATCCCCAGAACCCGTGGATAGGCATTTTACACAGCAAAGGGACTCTGCAGATGTAATTAAGTTAAGGATCCTGAGACAGGGGGATTATCCTGGATGGTCTGGGTAGGCCAGTGTCATCATAAGGTTCTTGAAGAGGAGAGATTTTTTTCCCAGCTATGGTCAGAAAGAGACATGATATGGAAAAATGACTCAGAGAAATGGGAGGCTGATGGCTTTGAAGATGAAGGAAGGGGGCCATGAGCCAAGGAATGTAGCAAAAGGAGCAAAAGGATTCTCCCCTGGAACATTCTAGAAAGGAATGTAGCCCTACTGACACCTTGATTTTAGCCTACTGGAGATTCATGTTGAATTTCCGACCCACTGAACTATAAGATGATATCTCGGAGTTATTTCCAGTCACTAAGTGGGTGGTAGTTTGTAACAGCAGCAGTGGAAAACAAAATAGCATTCCAAAGCTCTGGATGAGTTCATCTCTCCTGTTCTCTCCGTCACTTCCAGAATAAAGACCCTCTTGCCATCTCCTCCCTTTTAGCCATTCATTTAGGCCACTTGACTCTCTACTTCCTCACCCAACTCACCCACCCAAACATTTCTACTCTGTGCCTTGAAACTCCTTTCCATGAATAATAATAGATACCATGGATCGAATACTTATTTTAACATTATTTTACTTACCTTCTGTAGATTATAAAGCACTTGGATCTTACATCTTGGAAACTAAGACTGAGGGAAGTAAAGCAGCTTGCTTGAGGCCACTCAGCAGCGGGTGCTGAAGGTAGGGTTCAATCCACATCCACATCCCATGTTCTTGGCCTCTATTCCAATGCTTCCCCAAGGGTCTATCATGGAACGATCGTGAAGGGTATATGAATACGCATCAGGAGGAAAGTGGCTTCGGCAGCCTGCTGTCCAATGCTGGCTCTCCATTTCCTCCTTGCTGTCAGCTCAAGCCCAAGTCACCCTTCAGGTCCCTGTTTTCAGAGTCTTCTCCACCCTGAACCTACTGTGCTCTTGGGGCTTTTATGTCTGTGCAGAGGATTCATCTGGTGCCCTTGATTCACAATCTTCTCCTCTGGCTCCTTCATTCGCCACCCACATCCCTAACCTACCCAAGCCAGATTCATTTCTAACATGCCAGCTGTGCTCTCTCACCCCAAACTGTGAAACACAGAAACTCCAAGGGGGTAGGCGGGCACAGCTGTGAAAACCTCCCCAGGGGAGTCTGACAGTGGAGGTGGTTGAAGACCATCGCTCAAAGGGAACCTGGATTCTTGGGGGATCCCCCAAACCTCCCTAAACCCCTCCTTCTACTGCTTTCTTCATCTCATATTTTTGCACTGTGGTACCTTGAAAATGCCCTCAAATCTGGGTAAGTCTCACCCTCTCTTCACCCTTGTTTTCTTTTCTTTTTTTTTTTTTTTAAAGATTTATTTATTTGTCAGAGAGAGAGCGAGCGAGAGCGAGCACAGGCAGACACAGTGGAAGGCAGAGTCAGAGGGAGAAGCAGGCTCCCTGCGGAGCAAGGAGCCTGATGTGGGACTCGATCCCAGGACGCTGGGATCATGACCTGAGCCAAAGGCAGCTGCTTAACCAACTGAGCCACCCAGGCGTCCCTTCACCCTTGTTTTCATTAGGAGTCTTGTCATAGCAAGGAACAGAAACCATCTTTGGCCAAGCTAAGAAGATTTTAGAAGAAATTTTTTTTTATAAAAGGCTGCAAGGATGTCTAGAAACAGCGGCTGGAATACTGAAGAAAGTCAAGGTAAAGGTGAGGGCAAGTGGCAGGAACCACCTGCTCGCTAAGGAACTCGTGTCCCCACCTGAGTGGAAGTGATGAGGTAGAGGCAGTTCTCAGGAAATTGCAGGATGGATGCGAGTGCAGCCCAGACAACAGCAGGGTTGCTGACTATCCTGGAGGAAACCTTCCCAAAGACGACCAGGGGTACCACACAGATCTTGTGTAGTGTCAGCTGGGTGTGCGATAGAGTTCCACGACTCTCTTCTTCACGTGCAATCAGCTAATTTCTTGGTCATCGAAGCTAATTCCAAACCTTCCCGTAATCTTTTCTCCTGTCATACTTTACAGAAAAAGTAGAAACCACTGGACACAAACTCCTCTCCTCCCAGTTTTTACTGGGTGAGAAAGCAACGTACACCCACACCTTCAGTCTCACGGGCCTTCTCCTGTCCCTTCCTGCTCTGGCAACCAGTCCTCTGTCATATGTCTTCACCTGCTTGTCCGGCAGCTTCTTCCTCCCCCATTGTCCGTGGCACAGCCTCTCCTGGAAATCTCCCTAGGACCCCAGCTTTTTCATGCTCATCTCACGGACTTCTGCCTTCAGATTTTAATTCCCCATTTCGTCCTCCATACACTCAGTCTGGCTTCTGCCTGGCCTACCCCTCCCCACACCAGTGCCCAGCAGCCCCTCCAGCAAAGGTCACCGATGACCTCCTCATGGCCAAACTCGATGGGTAACTTCTAGCCTTTGTCTTAATGTGCCTTGTTGTTGCCTTTGACACGATCTTCCAAATATGTCTCAAATCATTGCTTTTCTCTCTGTCCCTGTGGCCACGCCAGGCCCTCTTCAATCTTCCCTGAACTCTTGTAATAGCGATCTTAATGTTTTGCCCAACTCTTTCCCATTGCTACTAAAGCTATTTTTCTAGAACAAAATCTGACCAAGCCAGCGTCCCATTAAAAACCCTTCCATTGCTCTCCGTAGCCCACCATACGGGTTCAAAATCCTTCCTGGGGCATGTGCGGCTTTCCATGCCATGGGCTGCACCAACCTATCGGTCACATCGCCCACCCTCTGTCACTTGGCCACTGTGTCTGCACACACCTGGCTGCTGGCAGCTCCCTAAACGAGCCACACTCTGCCCAGGCTCCTCCCTCTGCCCCTGTGCCCTGGCACGTTTCTCTATTTTTAATTCTCAGTTCAAAGACCCCCCTCTTTAGTGAAGTCTTTCCTGACTGCCCCAGGCAGAGTTCATTGTTCTCCTCTTCGAGATTCCCATGCCCCTGTCTGTTCCTCCATTGTAGGGCTTCTCGCATTGCATATTTATGATTTCTTGACACGTCAGCTTTTCCCACAAGATCACAAGTTCCTCAAGGGCAAAGGAGGGAGTTTAATCATTCTCAGTCAATAACTAGGCAATAAATGAATAAATAAATGGTAAGGGGGTATCCATGGAGACTGGGTTGGAAAGCCGAGGCAACAGGAGTTGACCTGGGAGACTGGGCGGCGGATCTGCAGACAGTCGTTACCTCTTGCTCTCGATATCCTCTATTTATATTCCACTTGTTGGCTTCTCTTGCCCAGCCCCTGCTCCGGGTCCACAGTGCCTTCCTCAAATCGGCATCTGCTTCATTTGATAGCTCATACCCACATATGACTCGGCTTCTTCTTGCCCTCCACCTCTTTACTTTTCTCCTGAAAATCCAATTTCAGAAAGCAAGTCGAGGAGTTCCGCCACTGAAAGATGTTCATTGATTTATTCTGCCTTCCTTATTTATTAATGGAACCACTTTCTCCTTGATATTTCTTTTTCCCCCCCTCAGATGTATTCGTAAAAGCTCTGCTCCTTCCTTTTAACCCCTATGCATTCGCTCACCCCAGGCTTCTCTGGGTTTCCTTCTCTTATCTTTTCCCAGCCATCTGCTCTGACTCGAGCTGAGGAATATCTGTGTCTCATTCTGCAAGTCCGTGCGTCCAGCAAGATTCTCCAGGGATCTTAAGTCTTCCCACTGCTCCCTTAAGAAGTCACACTGCAGAGCTTTTCATGGTTTCGGCTCTGGAGGAGCAGAGCGGGGAAGAGCGTGATCTTGGAGCCAGACTGCTGGGGTTCAAATCTCAACTCTACCAGTTACTAAGTGTAGGACCTTCCTCAAATTCCTTAAATTATCTTATTTTAAAGATTTTATTGACCGATTGATTTAGAGAGAGTGTGAGAGCAGGGAGAGGGGCCGAAGGCGAGAGAGAATCTCAAGCGGACTCCACACTGAATGCGGAGCCGGACGCCGGCCTCCATCCCACAGCCCTGAGGTCATGACCTGAACTGAAACCAAGAATCAGACACTCAACCCACTGAACCATCCAGGTGCCCCTCAAATTCCTTAAATTCTTTGAACCTTAATTTTCTCTTCTGCAAAAATGGGCTTAATAAGAATACCTACTTTCTGAGGTGGTTCTGAGGATTAAGTTCATTGAGGGCTGTAACATATATAGAAGAGTGCTGGGTCCAGAGTGTGCCCCCCACGCCGGGGTGGGGGGGGCAGGGGGGCTTTAACTCTCCACTGTTCCACCCCCAATGCCTCGCTCCCTTTCCCATTGCCGCGCGGAGTGTGTTCTCTGGTTGGTTAATGTGAAGCATTCGGGGTTGACTCTTCTGAGCAGGACATTTTTCTAGGCACTCTATGGATACGGAGCAGGAAAGCCAGAACCTCATTACAGACCTTGGGGGTTGTAACAATAAAGAACTGGAAGTGACCTTTCATTAAGTGTGATGGGCGCTTTGTATCATTCCTGATGTACCTTTGCTTCCTCATGTCTGTTGTTTAAGGGGGACATCATGATCTCTGGATTGTATAGAGGCAGGAGTTGACCTACAGCGAGGTAAAGGTTCTTGGTCAATGTCACACAGCAGTTGGCCGCAGGAGCAGGGCCGGGAACCAGACTGGGCTGCCCCGAGAGCCCCTGCGCTGCATCACATGACTGCCCTCTGTTCCAAAGGAAAGGGTCATTTTATTATTCTGGGAGGAGAGGTAAGAGGATTGCAAGAAGGAGGAACCGGGGCCAGGCACGTGCTTGTTCCAGTGAGAGTGTGAGGAGAGGAGGCCCTGGAGGTAAGTGTGTAAGTGCCTCAGTGTTTGTTTTCTTTTGCTCAGGACAGGCAGTGCGGCAGGGCACGCTGAGCACGGGGCTGTGACAATGACTTAGCGTCCGGGTGAATGCTAGTGGCATGAAATCATGAATGGAGAGCGTGGCCAGGGCAGGGCTGTGATGGTTCCCTGGGATCTCCCTTGGGCTGGTTGTGGGAGGGGAAAGTTGGCAGTGGGTCCCACAGTGGTGGGGGTATCAGCAGGGGACAGGGTTGGATGGAACACAAGGTCTGGGGACCAGTTGGGGGCTGCCTACTGTGACTGGTTGCTTTGGGAATGTTTTGGCTCATTGGGAAAATCTCAGTGAGGCCATATATTCCCCTTCCTTCCTCAGTGATGGTTGGCCTGGGGTAGCTTCATTTATCCCCGTGTGTGCCCCACAAGGTCTGGAGTGAACACTGAAGGGCAGGTGGCTCACCTGGGCCAAGCCACATGCGGGAGCACATCTGACCTGTCCAGGATTCAGGGTGACCCATTGGAGGTGGCCAGGCAATACAGGGGAGGCCTTGTGGTTAACAAAGGATCCCTTCTGGAATCCACACTCCTTGCTATGACCTGAAGACCGGTTCTGTACTCTGACCTGAAACACACGCTTCCCTGTAAGCCTCTTTTCCGTTCCTCACGTGAAGAAGCTTATTTTGGCCTCAGGCCTTTGCACTTGCGGCTCTGTCTACCTAAAATCGCTCCTAGAAGGGCTGGCTCCTTTGTCTAAATCAGTCTGTCGCCCCATAACTCCGCCTCCGGTGGGTTCTCCCCACTGGCCCATCAGATACAGTGACCCGCCCAGTATCATCGTTATCATAAAGCTCCGTTTCATTTTCATTCATTGCTATTCAAAGAATCTAGTTGGTTTGTTCCTTTGCTTAATGTGTCTTCTCTAGGAGTCTGAGCTCTAGGGGAGCAGAAGCCCCATATGATTTGTCCATTGTTAGGGCCCCACTTCTTAGGGAAGTGTCGAGCACATGGTAGATGCTCAATAAACATCTTTGGAACAAATGAATGAATCTGAGCATCGCTTTTAATGTAAGAAACTTGGCTTTGCGTGAATGCTCAGTCTCTGCTGCCAGTAAATTTCACTGATTTCTTCAACATACTAGTGCACAGTTTTATAACTACGGAACAATGGAATTTACTTGAATGCAATGCCAGGAATAGTGTTGGATTTTTGTAAGATCACAAAAGGGAGAGTAAACCCCGTGATCTTAAAATACCACAATATGATTTACTGTAAAATGAAAAAAAGCAGGTTACTGAGCGGCATTTTTATAAATATTATGTTTTCTTATTTCTCCATTTAATAAAGAGAACAGTCACCTTAATGCTCGTTTGGGGTTCAGCACTTAAAAAGTTCAAAACTGAGAACTAGTGAGGAAATTCAATCCTGCCTATTCATTTGGAAATGTTCCTTTGGAGAATTTCCTGTTCGTGTTTTTACTGGTTAGAACACACTTTAGCTCTTTCCTGAAGCAGCTTTCCTTTCTCTCTTTTTCCTGATTTTAAGGAAACACAATCAGCCCAGACAGTGTTTCTCTGATGTCTTGATGGGGTGGTATCGCCAGGAAGGCCTGTTCATAGCTGGTTTTAACCTTCAAACTGCCTCACAGCCCTTCTCTTCCTTATCTTTCCTGTTCTAACTTGCCATTCTTTTCTTAGTCCCCTTTTTTCTTCTTGCTTCCAGAACATCTTTATTTCAAGGTCCTGCTTACACTTAAAATTTAGCATGCCAAAATTTAGCAGGCCTATCTAAAGGCCAGAACCAAGAGGTCCTCTCCAATTTCCAAAGGGCCTTCAGAATTTCCACTTGCTGTGTTAACCCCTGAGAACGAGGATCTTGGGATTAATTTGTACTTCTTTTCCAACAGGAGCATCTTATGAACAGTGTCCATAGTCTCTAGTCTTCTGTGGCAGTCTTTTTTTTAAGTAAACTTGTATTTTTTTAATTAACATAACATGTATTATTTGTTTCAGGGGTACAGGTCTTACACACTTCACAGCACTCACCATAGCACATACCCTCCCCAGTGTCCATCCCCCAGGTACCCTACCTTCCCAAACCCCATCCCTTCCAGCAACCCCTCAGTTTGTTTCCTGAAACTAAGAGTCTCTTATGGTTTGTCTTCCCCTCTGGTTTCATCTTATTTCATTTTTTCCTCCTTTGCCCATGATCCTCTGTCTTGTTTCTCAAATTCCTCATATCAGGGAGATCATGAGGACTACATGGTTTTGCTTGGGTCTTGGGCAGGAGGGCAGTGTTTCTAGTGGGGCTACTGATATTCCTGCTGTCTCATTCAGTGCCCCTGGGCATCTGCCTCTCTTGTTCACAGAGTACAGTCAGTCTCTGCACTTGGGTTAGTGGATAAAAATGCTTCTTTTCTCCCATGCCCTTCTGCTCCAGCACTGCTCTCCTCAGTGGGAGGGTCTGGTCTTGGCCTCCCAAAGTTGCAGCTCTGCTGTGAATGGAGATGCCAGTCCTAAGATTCTCAGCAGGCCCCTCCCTGTCTCAGGTGCCTGTGTCAGTGACCCCTGTGGTTGCCCCTCCCCCAGCACTCACTTTTCCAGGAGCACTCAAAGCCAGATACACACTTGAATCTTATTACTCCCGAAATACTTCGCTTTTAAAACAACTCTTTTAAACAGAACAAGGCTTGCAAAAATCCCTTTAAGATGTGCCACTCTTTACCAACAATTTCAAGGATAGGATTAGGCAGTTTCTTTCACCCAAAAATACGTGTTGAAAATCTAGAACATACAGGTACTGTGCTATACCCTGGGCAGTCCAGATGACATGAAGCCCACAGCTGTGAGGAAGGCAGGGACTGATGAAACAATCCCCCGATGGTGTATGCTTACCACGGTGGTAAGTACTAAGAAAGGAAAGAACAGGGATCTAGGAGAGAAAACAACTCTCATGAGTGACCCTATTTATGGCGCTGAGCCAAGAATTCACCAAGGAAGTGATTTTAACCTGCAACTTGGAAACTGAGTTTCTAGGGGCTAGAGAAGCAAAAGACTGAAATTATGGGGATAAGGCACAAGGTTAGAAAACTACATGCAAAGGATGTGAAAAGGAATGAGCTTGCTTCTGCACTGGAATTTAACGAATGCCAGGGCTGGTGGAGAGAATGTCAGTCATGTGAGAATGTCAGTCAGTGAGAATGGGGAATATGAGGTGAGGTTGCAGAGCTTTGTAGGCCATGTTCAGACTTACATTTTAGTGTAAAAACAAATGAAATCTGTAGATGGAATTTAAGCAAGGAAGTTAACATTTGCAATCTGGAGACTAGATTGGAAGTACAGTGTGGAGTCAGGGAGAAGAGTTAGAATTTGATTGCAGGGGAGGTGGTAGAGGTGGGGAAATGTGGATTGATTCAAGAGATACTTTGGAGATAACCATGAGGGGCTTCAGTGTCAGATTAAATGTGTGGTGTGGGGGGGCTGTGTGTCCGAATAAGCCTTGAATTTCTGTCTTCAGTGCTTGGTTGTGTAGGGAGGTGATGTTAGTTAAGATCTGGAGAGGAGCAGATTTGGGGGCCGGAGGTCAAGAGCTGAATTTGGGACAGGTTGGCTTGAGATATCTTAGATATCAAAAGGAGATGTCATGTTAATGGATTGCTATATAGAAATGAGGAGGAAATAAATATTTGGGGACATTGGCATAATGATGGTAGTTAAAATGACAGGGGTGGATGAGGTAGTCTGGTAAGAGAGGAAAGAAAAGAAGGCTCTGAGCACTCAGTTTGCCCTTGTCTGCCTAATACTAAATAACTGATCAATTATGCCAATAAATCCACAATTTCTTGTTGAGTTGAATTGTCTGTTTAACTGGATTGGCCCTTTATGTGCAAGACCTAGGAACTATGATATGGACATGGTAAAATAAATTACCATTTCTTATTCTTTCTTGGGAATCATCTCCCATAGCAACATAGAGAAAGAAAATTAATTCAGCAATTTCTTGCTCTCCTCCTCCCCCACCTTTTGAGTGAAAATAAAAGATAGAAACAGTCTCCAGACTCCAAAATATGTGAAAGCATTTGAAAGCCATGGTTAAGAAAGTGAAGAGAAGAAACGAAACACAGTGACTAGAGAGAGAGTAATATCACATTTCAGAAGTCTCCAGAAAGAAAATATTTCTCCATGGCAAGAGATTCCTTCTGAAAACATACATCTGTTTCGTCTCCCTAGATGTGGTTTGGTTCAGAGAAGCAGAGGAAGTGGGACCATACAAAGACTCACACAGACACACCATACTGGCAGGAAACCTCCATCTATGTGGCAGTAGAGGAGCAAAATTTCTGGGTTATAAAACCTGTCAACTGGAAGACTACCCTGACTTTTCTCTCATCTCCAGGAAACTCCTGGATAGAATTGGTCCGGGGTGATCTAACTCATTGAATAATGAGCAATAAAAATAAGTTAGCACAACATTGACATAAAGATACTGAAAGAAAACAGAAGAAATGAGTAGCGATAGAAAGAAGACCTACCCAGAATCTGTTACTGTAGAGTACATAAAAATTAGGACCAAACATACAAAATGATTTTTTTTTAAAAGGAAATACTTGCCTTTTTAAAAAAAATGTATTCATTTATTTGACAGAGGGAGAGAGAGAGCACAAGCAGGCAGAGTAGCAGACAGAGGGAAAGAGAAGCAGGCTCCCTGCTGATCAAGGAGTCCAACACAGAGCTTGATCCCAGGACCCTGGGATCATGACCTGAGCTGAAGACAGCTGCTTAACCAACTGAGCCACTCAGAAGCCCCAATAATAGCCTTTATAAAGGAAGCCCCCACCACCACTAAAATGTAGGAAATCAGGGGAGATAGGGCAAGGAGATGAAGTATGGGTTAGCAGGGAAATGTGCAGAAGGAAAAAGCCAGGATCAACGAAATGAAATCCTGAAACATAGCATAACATAACATAACATAACATAACATAACATAACATAACATAACATAATAAATGAAATCCTAGCTGAAACATCCTAGCATAACAATGGACACCAGTGAACATGAAGTAAGGACTCTAAAAAGTAGAAGGGAGAGAAGCTAACAAAATAAATGGAAACAGAATGGAAGTTTAAAGGGAATAAAGAGAAAAAAAGATATATGGAAGACGAAAGGCAATCCAAAATTCACAAAATTAGAGTCTCCAAAGACAAAAACCCAAATAACCAAACTCTGAAAAACTGAAAACATAACATAAAATTATATGACAGAACTGAGATTGCTACATCAATCAATATAAATGAGCTTAACTCTCCCACTAAAGGAAAATATTTCCAGCTTTACTTAAAAAGAGAAACCTCACTCTGGACAAGAGCCAACCCTAAAATAAAGTGACTCAGAAAGGTTGCAAATAAACTAATGGGCAAATGAAAACAGTAAGAAAGCTAGCACGGAGACATGAACATCAGCCAAGGTAGAATGCAAGCCAAAAGGCATTAACTGAGTCAAAGAAGGGATTTATTTATAATACTAAATTATGCAATAATGCACAATGAAGATATCACAGTCATGATAGCTGTACACCAATCCCCATAGTGTTGCTATTCATAGAGCAGAAATAACAGAAAATCAAGGAGAAAAAGAAGGAAACGCAGTAAAATAGGAGACATGAAGGGTTTCTCCATTGGACGAAAGAACAGCCAAATAGGAGATAGTGCTGAAACACAAAATTAAAAACAAAAAACTTCCATTAGAAATTTTAAAGCTTGCTCTTTAACAGCTCTTGGGTCTATAAGGAAATGAAAATTCCAGCAAGAAAACATTGATAATTGGGGCACCTGGGTGGCTCAGTTGTTTAGCAGCTGCCTTCGGCTCGGGTCATGATCTGAGAGTCCTAGGATTGAGCCTGCTCAGTGGGTAGTCTACTTCTCCCTCTCTCTCTTTCCCTCCCCCCGCACTTGTCCTCTTGCTCTTGCTCTCAAATAAATAAAATCTCTTTTTTAAAAAAAGAAAACATTGATAATTAAAGCATTGCTTTTCATAGTCTAATGGATATAGTAAAGCTGTGTTCAGAAGAAACTTCATAGCCATATATATATATTATATATATAATATATATATTTCATTTTTTGGCTTTTTGACTGATTTTTATATATATTATATTATATATATAAATCAGTCAAATTATATTTTATATATATAATATATATATTATATATTATGTATATATATTTATATATATATAAAAAGCCATTATTTGGCTTTTTGACTGATTTATATATATGTATATATCAGTCAAAAAGCCAAAGAATGGCATTGAGCCAGTTAGGGAGTGGTATCTGGTGGCCTCGTGAATACACACTCAGTCTTCTTACCAACCAGAATGACATCCAATCCAGTCTGACTGTGGAAGTGAGAGCCAATTTTGCTGTCCCAGAGACATTGTCTCAGTGCACAGGTGTCCATTTTTCATTTGGAAATATTTGATAGTCTGTCTTCCCCTCTTTTTGGAGACATAGACTTAGGATAATATGAGGAGCTAGCTTAGCACTTCTGTCTTCCTTTGCCCCCTGATGAACAGAGATGGAGAGGCAGAGGGATTCTTGCATCAGGAAGGAGATGGAACACACACACAAAAATAACTGGAGGAAAGTTTATTTATACAGATGTGGATAAAGGGCAGTGATTTTCAACCTTGGCTGACATTAGAATCTCCTGGAGAGCTTAAGAAGTATCAGTGTCCCGGGGCGCCTGGGTGGCTCAGAGGGTTAAGCCTCTGTCTTCGGCTCAGGTCATGAACTCAGGGTCCTGGGATCGAGCCCCACATCAGGCTCTCTGCTCGGCGGGGAGCCTGCTTCCCTTCCTCTCTCTCTGCCTGCCTCTCTGCCTACTTGTGATCTCTCTCTGTGTCCAATAAATAAATAAAATCTTGAAAAAAAAAAAGTATCAGTGTCCCTGGCCTTTCCTTTTGTAGTGCCATATAACAATCTGTGTTTATTTTATCAATGTCTGTCTTCCTCAAGACTTTAAGTTTCATAAGAACAGAAGCCTCTTCCATTTGGATCCCCAGTGTCTAGTTCAGTGCCTGCTCAGTCATTCCAGAAATTTTGATTTAATTGCTCTTAGGTAAAGCCCATTCACTTGGAAGAGTGCTCAAGGAGTCCCAGGAGCAGCAGGGTTGGGGACCACAGGTATCACAGGTCCTTGAGGGAGAATACAGGAATGAGGGCTCCCCAGAAACTAGCTGTTGTTTGCCTTAAAGCTCAAAGGGGTTAGCAGAAGGCATGGCTCTTCAATCCTGGACGTGTAGACCAGTTCACCCTGAGAAGAGCAGTAACGTTTGATCAAGACACAGAACCAACCTGAGGCAAAGTTGCAGTACTGGAGAATGACGGGCCTCCATCACGGATCACAGCATATTTGATTTGCCAACAGTTAAAGGGCCATGACTGTAGATACACGTGCATTTGCCCCCATCAGTTGTACACAACATGCACCCATAGGTACAAAGCAATGCCAACGTTCACTGCCTTGGTCACCTTACAAACACAGCTAAGAAGGACTGAGACAGTGGTTCTCACCTGAAGAGTGAGTAGATCTGGAGTGGGGCCCAAGTTTCCACATCTATAGTAGGTTTTCAGCGGATGTAGAAGCTGCTGGTCCGGAGACCACACGGCTGGAGTGAAGAGACAAATTGTTTCCGGTTTTGGTCTTCGGCCATTCATTCTGTTTGTGTCAACTCTGCTCATTCACGCTCTGGCGAGCTACATTCGCTTCGTGTGCAAAGTGTAGAACAGCCTCCATGCCTTTCATGGCCACGGCTCTGAGTCAGTCTTTATCATGGGAACTTCTTTTACTCTACATAGTTCTATTCCTATCAGTTTCTGCGTAGGTCCATTTGTTGCCAGAAGGTAAAGAGGTGTGACCGTCCCATCCACCACCAAACATTGCCACATGCAACCGTTGACCATCCGCAGCGTCAATGTTCTCCCCGTACAGCGGCCCTTGGGGGAGCCACATGTGATATTAGCCTCCGACTGGTCCAGAAGCTGGCTCTGGCTCTCCTATTTCCTGCCTGTGTAACATAGGAGAAATGATCTGGATGATTTTCTCATTGCAAAAATGGAGGTTAATACATTTCAAGAGTTGCCATGAGACCACGAAAGAATAAGATGTACAAGAGAAAAAAAGGTCAGGTTCAGTGAACAGTAACTGGTGACAGATCATCCGAGATTTTGGCAAGCGAGCAAACAAACGGGAAATTTCAGGATGAATATTACCTGAAAAAAATTTACTTTCCTTCTTAGAACGAATTGACTTTTGGACAATAGTTCTCAAACTATGTGGACTTAGTGGATAAGGCCTTACAATCTAAAGTTGGCATTAGAATCCGGGCTCTGGCGTGACTAGCTACACAACCCTGGGGTGTAAGTTACCCTTGGTTTTAGCATCTGTGAAATAAGGATGGGACCAGAACCTTCCTCAGAAGGTTATACAAGGATTAATTAACACAACACATACGTAGGGTCGAGCCACCCTTGGACATTTCCTAGGCAAGTAATAAATGTTAACTATTCTTAAGTTTTGGAGAATAATGGAGTCTGATGAACTTGATCTAGATTTTACATTTCAAAAATAATAAAGACAAGTAATAAATAAAAGATTCATAAATAGAATGTTGTTTTCCTTCATTACATTTTTAATCTTCAGCGATGGCTACAGTTTGTCTTCAGATGCGCACAGAGGGAAAAGCAGTGTTGATTCTGATAGTATTTTTTCCTCAGACTCCCATACTTGCAGAGTATTTTCTGGGTGAGCTGTGCGGGGAGTTTGACTTTGTTGAGAGAGGCATTGTGCTACGTATTTCATAAATGCGATGTTGGATATATCACACACTTAACCCAGGAGGCCAGGATTTCAGGTTGCTATTCAAGCTCTACAAGGCTGTGCCTCTATCACCTCTCTTCTGATAAATTGTTCCAAGTTAATATGCTAGAATAAAAATCTTGAATATTGTCGCGTTCACATTTCGTCTTTCTCTCAAATGGGTGAATACACTGAGAATCCTTGTTTGATGACTTCCGTGTCATTGTCATCCTGTTAACAAACCAATCATGGCAATTGGGCCTGAAATTGTGCTATTATATTGCTTTTACTTAGCAATGGGACACACACACACACACACACACACAGGAATGTAAATCTCCTAAATCTATTCATAGTGAATGACCAGAAATTTTAGAGGGCATGAATGAAGGTACTGTTACCCCTCTCTATCCTACTGTTTTTAGCAGAGTTCAGTAGGGTCTGCTACTTGCTTAGCGCAATTCCCAATAAATTCTTGTTGAACCAAAGTACATCCTCTTGAATTCTCTGACCCGTTTAGTAGCCTAAGAATTCGATCCATCCAGGTTTCTCCTCCCTAGGGTTTGCCTAAAAAAATAGCTCAGGGTCACTGACCCATGTCTCCACCTTCCCACCATTTCCTCTTCCAGCTCACTGAGCTCACTTATTTTTTCCTAGAAGGCCAGTGGGTCTCCCAGACAATGCCTGGTAGGTGCAGCCGTTAGGACCGAAGGAAGTATCCAGCCTCCTTTGTTTATAAGCTGCCTAAGCCTAGCAGGTAGGTCATGGCTTTAAAAATATTTTCTCCATTCCGAAGAGTGGGTGGAATCAATCCAGTTTCTGGCAGAGGCTTCCAGGGGTCATGTGGACGCCACCTGTGGCTCCGAAGCCGAGTTTGTCTAACGTAGTGGGGCCACCGGTCCTGCTTCTCCGAATCCGACCGGGGGTTGTCTGGTGATGGGGCTGAGGGCTCACGCCATGTGGGTGAGAGCTACCCCTGTATTTGCCATTGGTGAGCCGTTTGTAATTAACGTGTGCTTTGCGGTTTTAATCTTTCTTTAATCTATAAAGCTATAAAAATTAGAATCCAGAAAAAAGCTAAATTGCATAGCCCGGTCCTTAAAGTTAACCTATTTCATCAGATCAAAACTACAAAGAGGGGTTCGGCAGAGAACCATTGTGCGCCATGCCCATTATCTTTTCTCAGTGGTCCTGTTTTCTCCCTCACCCAGAAGTCACCGGAAGCAGGAGAGCCACCTCTGTGTGTGTGTCACACCAGCACGCACAGCGCCCAGAAGGAAGCAGCTGATGCCGTATACAGTATATAAAAGGAAGGGAGGAAAAGAACATCTTAGGTAAATACCAGACTACTTATTTTATGATTTTTAAATGTCATTTTTGCTCCAATATTGACTTTTTTATGGAGGATGAATTATAGATCCTGCCACACTGGGGGATCCAGGCTTTCCTTTCTTCGGCACAGCTGGTCAAGTTCAGAACTGAAGTCATGGTAATTAGTTACGAGTTTCTTAGCGCCGAAGACCAGACCACTGAGAAAACTCTGCAAGGTGACCCCTCCGGGGAAGACAATACACCCGGGAGAGAGCCAGAATGGGCAACAAAGAAGCAGAAAACAACTTCCCAATCTTGTTGCTACACACAGATGTTGCCGCAGGCGCTGGCTTGCAAGAACGAAATACAATACAATCCTTCATTTCTCTGACCGGGCTTCTCTCTCCAAGAACTGGTTTCCAGGCAAAGGATTTCAGGGTTACGCAGACTGGTAAAAGGCGGTGGAGTTGGAAGCACTCCGTCCTGGGTGACCTGAGGGCTCTGAAATGATGCTGTGAGAAGTGAAAAGGGTTGCGCTGAGGTCACGGGGAGACCCAGAGCCAGAAACCAGGTCACCCGGGAAAGAGAGGGGGCAGCCAGACTTCCAAGAAGAGGTTTCGAGAAACTAGCTGGAGGGAACGGGTGTGAACGGAGGTTTCTGGAGGAAGGTCACGGGAGGCTAACGGTGGGAAGGAAAGAGAAAACTGAGTTCGTGCCACTGCTGCCCTCCTCACAGGGCAATTTTGATTGTTTGCTTTGTGTCTACACAGACGCAGACATGCAGATTTAAAGACATGTAGACTGAATTAGGAAAATTCCATTCACAGAAACAAAAAGAACTTAATCCAGACCAATGAGGGTAGGATCTGTTGGGAGGAAACACCTTTGTTTTATTTGGGAAAGGTTGTTTTGTTTTGTTTTGTTTTAAACCATGTCGTGTGACTTAACTGGCCTGTTTTCCCACTTGCTTGGGGAGGCTTGTAGTTTTCAAGGTGCCTTTTGCCAAAAACCACATTATTCTATCAAAGAAGTGAAAGGCAAACACTGCCACAAACTTAAAATGACTTCAATCTTGAAGTAGCTGCTCTCCATCTTCCTTCATCCAAGGGCTTCTGTAACAGTCATTTATGTGCAAGCCGGTCGGTTGACAATCACTTGCATTTACCGCAAACCTATTGTCAGCCTGGCAATAGAGGCGCACACTTACATGGTGCATCTCGCCATCGGGAACGTTTTGAACGGTGTGCACCTGTCATATCCCTGAATCCCACAACAACCCTGTAATACGGGTATGATTATTACCTTCTCTTTACCCATGAGGAAACCAGGGCCCCAGGAAGTTATATGAGTTGTCCCAAAGCTATGTAGCTAGTGAGCCACAGAAGCAGCCTTTGAGTCAGACTGTCTGATTTCAGAGTCTGAGCTCTGAGTGGCAGTGCTAATTTCATTTCATGCTAATAAAGCTCTTTGAAGTAGACAGCCACTGTTGTCATCATTTCCGACTTACACACAAGGAGATTGAAAAGTGGGGATGAAATAACTTAAGCAAGATTGCCTGGTAAGTGGGAGAGCCAGGGTTCAAATGCAAGTTGGTTTAAAATCCCACCTTGACCAAAGGTAGAGCTGTGGGCGGGAACTTGAGATCTGGGCTTTACTCTCTTTTGTTTTCATGTTTTTTATTGAAGTATAATTAACATATAGTGTTATATTTGTTTCAGGTGTACAATATGATGATTCAACAATTTTATATACTTCTGAGGGCTCATTGAGAAGAGTATGCTCTTTTTAAAAAAATTTATATATATATGTTCTATATATATATATATATATGCATAGCACTATTCTTAATCCAACTATGAATGGACACTTAGGTTGTCCATTATATGTATATAATATGTTATCTTATATATATGCATAGCACATCTTCTTTATCCATTCATGTACAGATGGGCACTTCGGTTGCTTCCGTATCTTAGCTATTGTAAATAATGCTGCAATAAACAAGAGATACATATATCTTTTGAACTAGTTTTTTCATATTCTTTGGGTAAATACTCAGTAGTGAAATTACTGGATCATATGGCAGTTCTATTTTTAATTTTTTGAGGAACCTCCATACTGTTTTCCACAGTGACTGCTCCAGTTGCATTCCCAGCAACAATGTACAAGAGTTTTTATTTTTTTCCCCATATATCCTCACCAACATTTATTTCTTGTGGTTTTTATTTTAACCATTTTGTCAGGTGTAAAGTGATTTCTCATTGGGGTCAATATCCAAAGTATATAAAGAACTGATCTGATACAACTCAACACTAAAACCAAATAATCTAATTACAAATGGTGGAGGACTTGAACAGACATTTTCCCAAAGAAGACTTACAGATGGCCAATGGACACATGAAAAGATGCTCGTCGTAACTCATCATCAGGGAAATGCAAAATAGATCTGTGCTTGACAAATATTAATGTACACATGAATCACCTGGGGATTTGGTAAAATACAGCTTCTGATTCCACAGATCAGGTGGGGTCCAAGATTCTGCATTTTCAATAAGCTCCCAGACAATGTTGCTGGACCACAGACCACACTGGGCAGTAAAGCTTTAAGGATTGGGGCCCGTGAAACCCGAGGTGTTTCTCCACTGCTCTCCACCACTCACAAGGGTATGTCAAGAGGATGTCTCTGGAGGTAATCAACTTAGCTTGGGATTCTGCCATTTAAAGTAAACTTGCTATTTCCTTTCCTAAAGCAATGCAGTGATCCATTGAGATTCAAGGAGTTTCTTGATTCCCTGACTCTTTTTAATTGACCGAAATCCATGTAGTTATCAAATGTCATCACTTTCTCCATAAAATATCTTTTGATTTCTTTTACATACATTACTTCTTGATTTACATTTATGTCCTTTTGTTCTGATCTACTTAATAAACTCAAAGCGATCATCAACCAAAAATGTATAAGACATATGGAGTTTAATACTTCATTCAGATTCCTTCCAGGCACCTACTTTCAAAACTAAATATGGAATCCTATTTTAGCCGCTTTCTCTTCATTCAGAAGATCCTCCGTTTAATTCATTACCTTGAATTTCCTGCATTATTCTTACCCTCCAGCTTAGGTCTGCCTTTCTTTTCTTTTTTTCTTTAAACACCACTAGATTCTGAACTTCCAATCTATATGTCAACGGTGGCTTACCCAACCCCCTAGAAGGCTATAGTACAATATCCTGGAATTTATGATTTATGCCAAGTTCCCTCGTCAGCCTCACTTCCACTGCCAACTGAGCTGAAAATTGAAATGCTGGCTCAGTCTGTAGAGTCAGACTCTCTTCTGTTGTGTTAACTAATTCATTACTAACTTTAGCTTGAGTGTTTTGCTTACCTAAGAGCACCTCATATTGAAGAATTAAAATTTCACGTGCAATCTCTTTATTCCTTTCCCTCATTGATCAAACTTATTCAGGGCAACAATTACCTCCCTCTGGATACTAATTTTCTCCCCCATTTCATGGCATCCTCGAACAAAGCTCACAGGCACACTGCAATCCTTCATTAACTGAAAACATGCAAAGTGCACAAGTCTTTCCAATGGAAAATTCGATGCAAAAGCCAAATGAGGTAAATTGCATTACTTGACCCACCCTGGGACAGTTTAAACAGTGTTACATATTAATACACTGCCAAGTCTCATGATGATGGGAAGATTCTCATCAGAGCCCGAAGTAGTTAGTGAAGGAGGGAGACCAAACAGATGCAGTCCTGCTGATCGTCGCTGATGGGCCTCTGATGAGAAATACTCAGAAACAGTCCAAGTGGGCAGAAAATGACAGAACCGGTTAACCTCAGGTCACTGTGACTAGACACCTTCTCAACTTAGTATTCAATTAATGCATGAACAATCTGTTCATAGCCACACATTTCATTTTATAATTTAGTATATACTTAAATATATGTTTGGTATATTCGTTTTATAACTTAGTATACGTGGAATTGTTTGTATTTGAATTATCACTCCTGTTATTTTCTATATCTTACTACATTCCATCACCTAGGAATACATTCTCGATACAATGTATTTTTATTCCTCCTGCCTTAACCTATTTGAATTACAGTTATTCTAGGGAGTTTCTTTAGGTTGTGAGGACAGGGAGAGGACAGAGGTATTTTAAGATGATCTCAGTCAAAAGCCACAGGGTTTTCATCTAACCAAGATGACTAAGAATAATTTTGAGTATTCCTGTCCACTGACTCCTGAGTCCCATAGTTGTCCCATTGTCAATGCCTGACTCAGCTTTTCCTGGACTTTGGATTCCAGACTGCCCTTGGAAAAGTGAAAAATTCCCATAAATTGGTAACTCCCAAAACTAATTGCTCGATTCACGGTCCAAGAGGCTGACTTTTCTGGATTGTAAGGCAAATGTGATCATGTAGACCTCACAATAAAATGTTCATGTCCCCAGACTCTATCTTCATGACACTAAGCTCTATTCAGCCTCGGTGATCCCACTGGGTGCAACAACCTGAATATTTTGATAATAATATGTAATTATAATATTGATATTAATAGTAATAATGATAATAGAAAGCCCCTCTAACTTCAAGATTGGATGGACTTCTACAATATTCATTCACCTTCATTCAGGGTGTTTATTACATGGTCTTGCCGTGTTGAGATGAGCCTTAGTTGGGTGCTTCTGGCTTGCAGGAGTAGTCTGGGTGACCACCAGCCTTGGCCTTCAACCCTCTGAGTGATGGATTCCCACCACTGGTCAGCACTTTCTGCGTATTCAAACCTTGGAAAGGATTCCCAATGTCAGGACCTACACATGCATTAAATGCCTTCATGGGGCCAGGGAAGAGTGCTCAAGGTTAATGTTCTCTGGTCCTTGACTTCTTTTCATGTGCCTGTTCTCCATTGTGCTGTATGCATCATGTCTGCAGGAACATGTCATGACCAGAATACACAACATGGGTCCTATAGCAGGTGACTAGCAACCTTATTCAGCGAGTCATCCACACGAACCTAGGGCAGACATCGTAGCTGTGGGTTCTGAATCAACAAAGTCCCTCTGTAGAGGTCTCACAGGGGTTCTGAGCTCTGCCCTGCAGGGCCCGGTGTCCCCTGTGATCAGAACCTGCTACTACCTTCATGTCTCTGAGTTTGGCAGTGACATCTTTGTCATCACATGCTGGCTGACTTTTTTTTTTTTTTTTTTTTTTCCCTGCAGAGGGTCTTGCATAAGCTGGAGCAGCTTGCTAGATGGTTTCTTTGCCGACATGGGTGACGATGGTTAAACCCACTCATGAGCACCCGGGCTACACTTCCCACTGGGGAGACATATACACAAACACATTAATGTATATATTTAATTGGGTTATAATCTATTGACCATAGATACTAAGGCACTGAGCAAGCAATTAACAAAACAGCTTTGACTAAATATAGTTAGCACTAAATATAGTTGGTTAATTGGTATTTAATATGCTTATTAAATGTCAATTAAGTATCTTTAGCAATGAATTGGTACCTAATTAACTTACTATAGCTTTCCTGTTACTTGACATTTGAACAGCTAAATATTCTCTACAAGTTTAATGTTTTAATAAGAAACAAATTATCCATGTATTGCTCATGAATTTTTCAGTTAGTTTAATGGGATTTAAATGTATCTCTCAACTTGGATACATGTTTTTCTTATAATCAACTGGTATTTTATATTTCAGATCACTTTGAAACTTAGAGGGCTGAACACATGAGAAGAAAGAGCTCTAGAAGTCAGAAATCCAATGATTTAATCTTGGTTCCACCAGTAACATCCTGTGTTATCTTAACTATGATATTTCTCTGTTCTGGAGCTTTCATTCTTTCATCTGCAACATACCATTAAGAATAAAAAGTTGCAATTACTGCAAAAATAAAGTTACCCAAAATGTATTAAGGTACTTAAATAAGCAAGATGTTCACTTAAAAATAATGATGAAAAATTCTTAGAAAGGTTGTATGTGATCATTATATTGACCAAATCTTCATATTCATGTTTTAAATCCTTAAGATAATTTATCGTTGGCCTAGAAATTCAATGGCACTATTTACTGACTTGCCCCTAAAGTAGATTAGAAACTTGGTTTTCTTGAATCTCCAGCTGTGGAGATACCCAGGCTATCCTTCAAAACACATGTGCCTTCCTGTTCTGGCCATTTACCCCTTTATCTGCTTCTGCCCATTTACTTTATGGGCTTGAGCTTATAGCAAACTATTGGTGTTTTGTGCAAAAATTGTTGGGTTTTGATAATGGCTCCATCTCAATGTGTGTGTGTTTTAATTTTCCTATTTACTTACCCAATTTATGGTCTTAACTGAGCTCTGTATTAATTCTACCATGTACTTGCATTTTAAGGCTAGTTGATGATTGATCATCTTAACAGCCTTCTTATATCTAACGGCAGCACAGAGCAATGAAAGCATTGTGTCTCCATTTATGTTCACTTGTTTTACATCTCCTGCACTCCATAAACAAGGCTTCTTTTATGAAACACTTGCAATAATTTCAGTGCCAATTACCCTATCTTGGTTCGCTACACCAGAACCTTCACACTCATCAAACATTTGCTTTGCTCATGCTATAAATGACAAATTAAGTAGAAAAGAGGTGTCTGGTGTGTCTACTTTAGAATTTGTTATTGAGTCTTTTCTAAATGACTTCATGGCTTGCATTTTTTCCTATTTTGTAAAAAGTTTTCAAGACTTCAAACTATGCCCATTATTACTGACTAATTTATAGAACTTGTGGTCTGCCTTGTCTTCTTGGCTTAACCCAGTTTTGTTTCCAGGGGCAATATACACTGTGGAAGTTAATTGTTCCCTAACCACTTTTTCCATATGGCAGAGTGAGTCTCTCTGTAATAGCTTTGGAATGATTTATCCAATGTTTTGTCGTGATCCCTTGAATTTTGCTCAAGAAGTCCTGTGGATCTTTGTTGGGCCATAGCGTGCCACCAAGTGAGTATATGGAAACCGCTACCTTAAACCCACCGATTGCCTTAATTTTATTGTCTGCATGGAGATTAGTTTATAATATTTTCTCCACCAGTGAACTAAATGTATTATCTTTATTACCATTGTTGATGCTATTGTTAGACAGGTGCAAAAATCTTCCTATCTCTGCTATTTCTGAATCTTCCCCTATGGACCTGCAGTTAGTGATTAGCACTACATTAGTCATTCATTGACATAGAGTTCCTGATTCACGCTGGAGAGAATTGCAGACTTCCAGTTGAAAGTCAAACTTCAGATCGAAGCTAGAAGAGACAGAGAATTGTGTGCGACCTCAAAAGGCTGAGACAGTATAGTACGTCTAAAGCCAGACTCAGGTCAGAAAGTTACAGGCTCTTATCTCCACTCCACTAGTGGTGGAAAGTGACTCTGCTTCCATTTCTGCATCCGTAAATAGAAGAGAGAGAATAATACCTACCCCGTAGGGCTGGTGAGGATCATACAGGATATGGTATGTTTCAAGTGCCTAGTAGGATGCCTTGCAAATGATAAGTTTGCCCCAAATCAGCTATAATTGAAATAGAATTCTTTCTAAAATATCTGAACATCAAGTATGATTTAAGCAAGTGGATGAATAAGGAAACACTTTTTAAAGTATGCCATGGGAGTGCTTGGGTAGCTCAATGGGTTAAGCCTCTGCCTTCAGCTCAGGTCGTGATCTTAGGGTCCTGAGATCAAGCCCCACATTGGGCTCTCTGCTCAGCATGGAGTCTGCTTCCCCCTCTCTCTCTACCTGCCTCTCTGCCTACTTGTGATCTCTCTCTATGTGTCAAATAAATAAGTACAATCTTTTAAAAAAATAAAGTATGCTATGATTTTGTTAACACACAAATGAAAAAAAAGGTAATAAATGACAGCAGGTCTGTGGGCTGGGTGCGTGTGCTGTCCCTGAACATTAGTCATCAGGGCAGCGGGCTTTTTATTGGTATTTCCTTAGTCAACTGAAGAAAAGCAAAGAGGGAAAAAGTGTGTTTTTCTCCTCATCCCTGTTTAATGAGCTGTCTTGCCTGCATTGTTTGAGATATAGTGAAGAAGTTTCAGTATTTGCAGAACATATCATGTTTTGAAATAGTTGGTGTATGTATTTTAACTTAAGTCTATCAGGCCACTAGAACAAAGACATTCCAGTTTCCATGTCAGGATGATCACTGGATTATGTAGGTGTCAAAGTACAAGATGTGCATTAAACCACCTTCTGCCTTGGTAAAATGACATTCTGCATGGGAGATGTATACACACGAGTCCCCTGTAAGTCAAACAAATGAACGTGATCTGCACTTGAGCAATAGAGCAGGAGAAGCCCTGATGAATCGAACACTTGCGTTCAAAGAGCTGGTTTCCCAAAGCTGACTACCAAGACACAGCCTTTGCATGTGCACTTAAACTGTGTTCCCTGGGGCTTTGCATTAAGGAGACAACTACTCTGTGAAACAGGCCATCAAGCAGAATCTATGTCACTCCATCACTCTGAGTTTGTAACAGAAACACACGCGCGCGCACACACACACACACACACCTTCCTGGGGGTAACCTCAAGGTGATTCACGACCGAATAATTGAGCATCTACTATGGCAAGCCAGGTTTTGTGTGAGGCTCTGGGGAGCCAAAGATGAAGAAGACATGGAGCTTGTGATCGAGCAGTGAAGACAGAGTGTACATATATTCCCCTGCGGTGTGATGCACACAGTACCAACCAAAGGGCTTGGGAAGTACAGAAGAGGTAGCAGGTAATTCTTCTATGCCCTTGGGGACAGAGGAAGAGGGGAACATGCTGGTGAACAAAGTCTATTATCCAGTTTCTAAAACACAATGTATTTATGTTTCACAATTTATGGAATTCCAGCACCAAAACCTGAAGAATCGAAACCCTGGGTTTATTCTGCTAAATGTGCAGGCGTACTTGGTCTTATCACCACCAACGATAACTGTAAAATTACAGTGAGGATTGAAATTGGATAGAAATGAATCAAAAAGTGATTTTGATGAAACTCTCTACTTTCTTCAAAGTGGTTGGCTATTACATCTAAGTGAGCGGTTATTTTGATGTTAAGTGATGAGATTTGCAACTAAGAAAATTACCTGGTATCACATGCTTGTTATAATATTAACTAATTTCTCACAACTGCCCTGAACATTTGATTAGCATTGACCTGTATTGACAAAGTGTGGCCTTAAATCTTCTCCTTCTCAAAAATAATCACAATTATTAGTTTTAGTATTTAAAAAGTACAGTCACATAGATTATCAAATTCAATCCTCCTGTCACCCTGGGGTTTATCAAGTACATGACCTATTATGATCTCATACCTACTTGTCACCTGCTTCCCAATGTTTCCGTCACATCCATTCACCACACCACCTTCAAGGTACACTTTCCAAAAGACAGAACTGTTTATGCCCTCTCTTGTTTGAAAACCTCCTGTGAACCCAATTGTCTAATGGAGTAAAACCTAGTCAGCTTGTCTAGATATTCAAGACCATTTATGAGTTGACCCCAACCTAGCTTTCCTGTCTCACGTTCTTCCAATCTTGGTGATGCTCACTAACCACACTTAACTACTTACTGTTCTTTGAGCCTGTCTTGCTCTTCTGGGCACCATGCTTTTGGACATGCTTCTTTATTCCAAAGCCCTCTTGTCTCATTTTCTGCCATGTGAACTTGTACTTTAAGACTCAGTTTAGTTGTTGCCTCTGTGAAGTTTTTTCTGACCTACTCTTAAAAGTTAATGTGATGTGACCTTAACACATGTACGTATTTCTATGGAAGCCCATGTACACATGTCTATTGATGTGAATATTCCATTGTGTTGTAATTATTCATTTAGGAGTATTTCTCTGTCCTTAATTAGAATCATCATAAGCATCTCCAGAACAGAATAATGTCATTCATCTTTATATGCTCCGTAACTATTGGAGGATTTCTTCAATAAATATATAGTATATAATCAGGTATCATTATCCTCATTTCACAAAAGAGGGATCTGGTGCTCAAAGAGGTTTGCTATCTTGCCTGAGGTCATAATCAAGCATGAGCAGAAGAACTAATGCTAGAGCCTTGACCATACTTTATACGACTCACCATAATGTCTACAGATTTCAGGTTTCCTAAGAGTCATCATTTGCAGATTGATTTTTTTCCCCCCATTTAGCACACAATTATAGGTACTGTATTAGTTTACATGGGCTGCCATAACAAAGTACCACAGATGGGGTGGCTTAAAAAACAGAAATTTATTTCATCACAGTTCTCGAGAGTAAGAGTCCAAGATCAAACTATTGGCAGGAAGGTTTCTTCTAAGACTTTCCTTCTTTGCTTATAGCTGTCTTCTTCCACTGTCTTCACATAGTCTTTCTCTGCGTATCTTTGTTTTAATTTCCTCTTCTTATAAGGACACCATTCAGATTGGATTAAGGTCCACCGTAATGACCTCATTTTAACTTAATTATCTCTCTAGAGGCTCCATCTCCCATAATAGTTACATTCTGAGGTATAGGGGGTTAGGATTTCAAGATATAAATTGGTGGGGGATCCAATTTAGCCCGTAAGGGGTACATAATACTCAACCCACCTTGGTGAGTGCTAAGCTGGACAAGCTGTGACACTAACCCCACTGATGTTCCCAAAGTTTGTAACCCATCATACACTACCTTTTTCACTGACTCAGTCATTCATGGTGGGTGAGGAGACAAAAGTGAAACTAAAGACATGGTCTCCTAGGACAATTAATTAGCCAGGGGAGATTATTTATTCATCTCATTTCCTCCTGTTCACTGGCAATACCTACAACAACTTTGGGGTCTTTTGCTTCAGTGAAGTCAAAGCTTCAGAGAAGTCAAAAAAGGTGTCCTATTCTTTTTTTAAAATTTTATTTATTTATTTGTCAGAGAGAGAGGGAGAGAGTAAGCACAAGCAGGCAGAGTGACAGGCAGAGACAAAGAGAGAAGCAGACTCTCTGCTGAACAAGGAGCCCAATGAGGGACTCAGTCCCAGGACCCTGGGATCATGACCTGAGCTGAAAGCAGTGGCTCAACCGACTGGGCCACCCAGGCATCCCCAGGTGTCCTGTTCTAAATATTGGCATTCCTATATTAAAATGTCTTGTCTAGCCATGACAGATTGTGGACTTGAAACAAACTGAGGGTTTTGGAGGGGAGGGAGGTCGGGGTTTTGGTGAGCCTGATGGTGGGTATTATGGAGGACACGTATTGCATGGAGCACTGGGTGTGGTGCATAAACAATGAATCCTGGAACACTGAAAAGAAAAGAAAAGAATAAAATAAAATAAAATGTCTTGTCTAACATTTGGATGACATCATCGAACAAAAACAGACATGCTGACCACCTCGGTACTTATGACTTTCCTTATCATTTGTGCTCTGGCAGCAAATGGTTAATATCATAAAACCAGTGCTGTAAGGAAACCTGCCAAAATTTACAGGGCAAACCAGGAGTGCAGCATGAATTCAAAATCCCTTCCCCTGAGTGCCTAAGTCCTTTCTTAAGGCTGTGAATCATGGGATAAAGGATTTTAGGTAAAAGCTGGAAAGTTTTCTCTTTATACAGTCAAAAGCCAAGATTTATCATGCTTTTCTGAAGGAAATATATCCTGTAAATGATGACAATCTCAGTCACAGCCTTAAAGCCCATAGAAAAGAGCGATGGTGAGACAGACACCTTCCTCCTGTCTTCTCTCTGAGTCCCTCGAGTGTCCCCACTACTCTTAAATCATCATGCCCTTTCTTCTCTGTGGTAACAGTGAGCCTGGAAGGACCAAACATCTAAAGCATCTTCTCCCAGGGGCTTCTTCTGACTCAATAGGAGAGTTTAAAACTCCTGACAAAGTCTCCTGTCTTTTTCTCCCTTCATGTCCCCTTCAGCATCTTCCTTTTCTATTTTCCCTCTGTGTTGCAAAACATTACAGATTCAGAAATACAGCGTAGTATGAATCCTGGAGAACTCAAAGACCAAAGAAGCAAGGAGCAAACACATAACACACCATCTGAAACAATGGAGAACCAGACAAGGCGTTAAGGTCTGACCTTGTCTACTTGGGTTCAGAGTGCAAAGATCAGGCAAGGCGAAATTTTACCAGGGGAGTCCAGACATAAATAAATAAGGCCTGCAGTGTTACGGTAACATCTAGCCATACTCCCTGCATCCTGGCTTGACCCTTGGCCCTTGATCCTTGACAACTGCGTCCACCGCCTTCTTTTCCTTGGACTTTTTTTCATGTGTTCATTACCTTTCAACTTACATCAACTCATTCTGTTTCTTGAATGTCTCTATTTTATAAAATATTGTATTTCTAAGTAGACTTTGCCCCTTTGAGTTGTTTTAAGAAGTCCTTTATTATCCATTCCTTTTCTCTACTTCCTGTATTAAGGAGAGTCCACTTACCTCTTTGGCGTAAAGGGGGCCGTGACCCAGGAATTGGGGACTGGTTATTGGACCTTCTGGTGTCCAGAGAAGGCTGAGAAGTGGGGTGGTGGAGATAAAAATAGAATTTATAAGCCTGTTGGGGGGCTGCTTTGCTAGAGGAGAAGGTGTTTAAAAGATGAGAAGGCTTGGGGAAGGGGAGAAGGGCAATAGGAGAAGCAAAAGAGCCATCTCTGTGAAGCCCTCATGCCTAGAGAATGTCCCCATGGGATTTCTGGAAAGTCTGAGGCTCAGAGCTCCTTTATGGTCCAAGGGGATATGTTGGCATGACCAAGAGGATATCACTCCCACATTTTTATATTCCCTCCTCCTCCTTCCTCTGGTTCCCCTCTCCTCTGAGGTGTTGTATCTCTGGAAACTTTGACTCATAAGCTTCTGGTGGCTTCTTTGTGGTTCTCATTCCAGCTGTGCTACAAACCACATGTTTGAACTTGGACAAGTCACTTTTACCTCCCATGGTTCCAGTTTCCTCGTTTGTAAAACTGAGTGGACCATGCCTACTTTGCATGTTTGTGGTGAGAATTCGATAGAACACCAAAAGGAAAGACTCTAACAGCTGGTTGTGTATACAGTGGGCACTCAGTGGGTGTTTGTTATTGAAAACAGAGATGGTTTTTCTCTTAATCCTACCAGTACAGCATGTAGAGCAATCCCCTATACACAGTAGGTGCTCAACAAATGAAAAATAGGGGCACCTGGGTAGCTCAGTAGGTTAAAGCCTCTGCTTCAACCCATGTTATGATCTCAGGGTCCTGGGATCCAGCCCACTTCGGGCTCTCTGCTCAGCAGGGAGCCTGCTTCCCCCTCTCTCTGCCTGCCTCTCTGCCTGCCTGTGATCTCTATCTGTCAAATAAGTAAATAAAATCTTTAAAAACAAACAAACAAACAAAAAACCAAACGGAAAATAAAACAGGTTATAAAGCTGTGCCTTTGAGGAACTGACGAGCTCCACACGTGGGGAGTTCTCTGCTGGCTGACTCCCTGCTGGTGGCTGTCAGACGTCACATACCTACACCCTTCCCTCTGGCCACTTGAGAACAGCTGTTTATTTGAACTCAGCTGTGGTTTCATTCCTCTATGAGGCTCCTCTGCCTACAACATCCTTTTTCTTCTTTACCCAGTTAATTCCTCCCTTGTTCTTTTCTTTTTTTTTTTTTTTTTAAAGATTTTATTTATTTATTTGACAGAGAGAAATCACAAGTAGAGAGAGGCAGGCAGAGAGAGAGAGAAGGAAACAGGCTTCCTGTTGAGCAAAGAGCCCAATGCGGGACTCGATCCCAGGACCCCGAGATCATGACCTGAGCCGAAGGCAGGGGCTTAACCCACTGAGCCACCCAGGCGCCCAATTCCTCCCCTTTTCAAATTCAGCGCAAAGGTCCCTTCTGCTGGGAAGCTTTCCCTGTCTCCTGGGCGGTCACACCACAAACGACGGCTTGTCATTCCAGTCCAGGGAATGGTCTTTCTGCCTGTTAGCCCTAAGGGCACACACCCCTTGTGCACTATTGTGTCCCCAGGGCCTGAGCGAGGGACCAAAGCCCAGAAGGCACCCAATAAAGGGTTTGGAGACCCAAAGACAGGGCTGAATGAATAAATACAACAATATGACTTGAGTCAAAAGCTGAGTCATGTTTCAGTCGATTGGGCCATGACCACAGCCTACTGACCCCAGGGCCTGAAGTCTGTGGCCACAGGAAAATGAGAGAAGGATTCTGGACAAGAAATTCGCCTCTTCTCACAAAGAGGTAATGTGACAGAGTTGCTCAAAAAAAAAAAAAAAAAAAAAAAAAAAAGAAAGAAAGAAAGAAAGAAATGTTCCATGTCTTGTCCATGGAAGAAACTCTTGGAAAGATATTCTCAGTTCCACCCAGTACTACCTCCCTTAGCATTATTTGTGGGAATAATGGATGTGGCACTGGTAGAGCCAGACAGATGGGTCTCTAGGGGAGGCGCCAGCCTGGCTTGGGGTCTACAAGTCCCTGGCTATTGAGAACCACCCGGGGCATACCTTGCTTTCAGAATCACTACAAATAGAATGTGACTATTATGATAATCAATGAATAATCAATTAGTTTAGTCATCTTCCCTGGTAGAAAACCTGCCGAAACAATGATGAATCATGCAGACTCCACCAGGCCCAGAAGATTCTAGAAGGGGGGAAAGAAGCTTTGCAGTTTAAGCACACACACACACACACACACACACACACACACACACAGAAAAAGAAAGAAAGAAAGAAAGGGGAAAAAAAAACCCAACAACAACAACTTAGAAACCAAATCCCCTAGTGTGGCTGTCTCTGGAAAATGAATTCCACAGGCACTGACTCCAAGATGTTTTATCGAATGTGCTTTAGACTTGTAGGTGATGCATTGTCCCTCAGAGTCATTAAAAGGAACCCAGATAGCTGTAACGCAGCTTAGCTTCCAAGAAGTGCACACTGTCCACACTTGTACTTGCACACAATATATGGTTATTGTTAGATGTGCACATCCCCACATGCTGCCTGGATGGGGGTCTCTTTGTCCTTTATTCAGATGTGGGCTCAGGATGCTTTCAGCACAGCAAGATGAAGCCATGCCTCCCCACTCAGAGCAGCCCCACAGCCCAAGCGCGAGACAGAAGCGAAAAGTTCCTTTGTTCCTAATGCAACGCTCTTCTTTTGTCACACAGGCCCCCAAATCTCAGAGACATGCAGACCATTTTAAAATAATTTTGATAATTTCTGGAAAACGCCATCTCTACTAATTTGGGGGTAAGCAATGCCGTTAGGAAAGCTTCGTAATCCATTGTTGTGGACACCATACACTGAAGGCATTTAGGAAAAAAATTATCCATGTGGGTTGGCGTTTCATTGAAAACAGAATGGTCATTATCCAGAGTCCAGATGACGCCTCCCTTTGTGACACTGCGTTGGGGGTCCAACAAAAACCGTGCCCTTTCTACAAAAGACACTGGCGGAGAAATGCTCCAGAGAAGGCGGCCCTGGGACCGCCTGGGCTCCAGTGAGGCAGCTTCGGGCCGTCCGTGCTCAGGATGCTGAACCTCAGAGCAGGCTCTAGCTTCATTTTTTGGCAGCGAGGGCGGTGAACATGGAAAATCGCAGGTTTGCCCGAACGGAAGTCAACAGGGTGGCAAAGCATTGATCCCCCCCGAAGCCCTGGCCCCCAGGGAGGGCCTGATTACATCTTAATGTTTTTCTAATGGGACTTAGCATCACAGCAGCAGACATTTCTTTACAGAGAAACTATGCAAGGCGTTGGGTGAGAGGGAGATTTGCATGCCCCAGAACCTCAGCTTCTCCTGGAGCATCTGAAGGGGAGTCGAAGATGCGGAGATACTTTTGAGTAGAACTCTTTCACTGTGCATACTCAGCCTCTTCTCCAGATGCTGCCTCTGTCTGCAGTGATGGGGGTGTGGGCCCCTGCGTGTTGCGGTGATGCCATAAGTGGTCTCTTCCCCTCCTCTTAGGAACAATCGCAAAGTCAATAATCTTCACCTTCTACTCCAAAGACTTTTGTTTTCTCATTCACGACATACCAATTAAATCGCTTGATCTTAATACATCTTTACATAAAAGCACATTTTAAGGATTTATTTTAAGCATGAGATTATCATCATTATTATTTCCTTCCTCCACCCTTTTCTGGGGATGCTTCCACCACCTCTATGGGAGGGACCAGCAGATGTCACTATAGTTCTGTTCATTCATCTTTTCTCTTGACGGGATTCTAGTTCTATCCTTTTGGGCTCAGCAGATCGCGTTTCTTATTTAATCAAAGCATAATGCATCATAACATTTGTAATTCATGTTGTTGTTATTCTTTCATTGTGTGCGGAATTGGATACATATCTTCGCGAACAGAGACGCAAGCTAAAAAGTAGCCCAGACACCCCCCAGTGCGGGGTGGAAATCAAAGGCTCTGCTGGAGAGCCACGATAAGACACGGGGACAAAAGAGCAGTGCAGGGCATCTGCACACGGACTCTTCCTTCTGACGGACAATCTTGGGATTAAAGACAGACACGTTTCCTCCATTCCTATGGAGGGCTCTCGGGGAGCGTCAGCCGGGGGACAGTGCTAGGTGTGAGGGCAGATCCCGTCAGGATGGCAAGAGACTAGTCAGTAGAGGAAGAGGACAGGAGGTAGGCCGTGGTGAATCTTGAGGGATGAAGTCCCCAGGGTACAGCATTCTCTGCATTAAAATCATCACTGCACTCTTGGATGAAAAGAGAGACCCACCGTGTTAACTTCGGCATTTTGGTTCAGCAGAACGTATGATACAGTTTCTGGGAAGTTTCATGTTTTAGGGTAAGAGGTTACCCATGAAATGAAGAGAGTTGGACAGTCTGCCTGCCCGTGCCCTCCACACTGAAAGAAAGTCAAGGTCAAATTGAAGAACCAAAAAGGGCTTCTTTTGAGAGATAATCACATCAATTGGTTGAATAATAGAAAATTTTATGGTACTTATTTGTGGTAACTTAGGCAAAGAACATGGATGAACAATTATGTCATTTAGTCAAAGATCACCCAGGAGTAGGTAAGTGAAGCCCCACAGCTTGTAAACAAAGCCAGGTCAATGGAATGACCTGTTCTTAACAGAAGTTATTATATCCCTTCTATGGCCGAAATCAGTCAGCAACCCATGAGCCAAAGATGGAATTTTATGAAATAGTGTCCTTTTTAGATGGATGCATTTGATGGAAAGGCCATGTCTGGGAGGAAGTCTGCATGCTCAGCCTTCCTACCAAACAGCACTCCCCACACATACACCCAGCTACTGAGTTAAAAAGTTGGATTATCCAATAACACAGCCAGTCTTAGTTTTCTTCTACAATTTGCTATTTTGACTTAATTTTTATCCACAAGTTCAAGCCAAACTCACCGTCAGAAAATCAAACTCCCAATGAAGTGTTTTTATTTCCCTCTCTTTCTTTTTCCTCTTTCTTTGTAGTAGCTAGTCTTCAGAATGGTTCCCAGTGATCTGTCATTCATTTCTTTGTGTAATCCCCTCTTACACTGTGTCAGGGTTGGTCCGTATGGCCAACAGAATGTGGTGGAAATGAAGGTGTGTAATTTCTGAAAATAGATGATAAAAGACATTGTGGCTTCCACCTTTCTTCCTCGTGTCTTGCTTGGTCTGGGAGAAGTCAACCACCATGTTGTAAGGACACCTGAGCAACCGTTGAGAGACCTGTAGAGAGTGAACTGAGTCCTCCTGACAGCAACCATCACCAACCTGCCAGCTGTAAGAGTGAGCCACCTGGGAAGCAGCTCCTCCAGGCCTAGTCAAGCCTTCAGAAGACCACAGTTCTGGCCAACACCCTGAGCGCGGCTTCATGGGAGACCCTGAGCTAAACCTTCCATCTAGGTGAGTTTCTCCCAAGTTTCTGTGAGAGATTATACATATTTTTGTTGTTGTTGTTGGGCTACGACGAGGCAAGCCAGGTGCATAGGGTACAAAATTTAAGGAGATGCACTCACTCTGGGGGCCATGGAAGTACATCATCACTAGCATCCTGGACCCATTGTTTTAAGTCATTCAGTCTGGGAGAGATTTGGTACCAAGCTATGGATAAGCACTACATTCTTCTCCTTCTCCTTTTCCTCCTCTCTTTTTCTTTCTCCTTTGTGGAATTGCATTCAAAGATGTTCATTCTGGTCTCCTAGACATTTGTCACTGATTCCTCTTTAGGCTTCCTGTTACCAGAAACTGTGCTGTAACTAACCTCTTAGAGATACTTCTTTTTGATTTAGAGTCCAATAGCATAGTCCTTTATGCCATTCAATTAATTTAGAAAACAAAAGAGCCACAACCATCATGCATACACTCTTTCTAGTATTGATACATGATAATGGCACCTTTATCAGATGCTATCATATCAAGATGATAGTAAAGCCTCTCTCTTACCACAGGTTGCAATAACAGAGGAACATTTTTCATGAAACAATGGGTTTGTGGTTTAGAACAGAGCCTGGAGTTATGGTTGGGGGGGGGTGCACGGTGGGATGAAGTAATAGCTAAGGTTAATGTAGGTCAGTAAGAACCAGAGGCTTTTCAGTAAAGACAGGGTGACCAAAGACAAAGACTTTAGTGAGAGGATGAAGGGCAAATATCTACTTCGAAACTATAGAGAAGCTAATTTTGAGCACTTGATCACACTTCCTGAGCAGAGACTGACAGACGCTGTCATGTGACTTTAAACTTTCTTGACCGTTTCCAGAATCTATCATTGCACCCACCGAGGCCAAAAATAACAACACACATCCTCAACCCCAATTTTTCTAATATTAGAAGATTTGTGGGAATATAGAATTTTAAATGAAATGCAGGCCATTTATTTTATTCTTTTGCCTTTTGGCAAGTTCGAATTTCTCTGTATTTTTGTTGTTGTTGTTGTTGTTGTTAAAGATTATACTTTCACAAACTGAATACAGTTCATAAGTCCTTTTAGATCCCATTTATACCACTAAGGTGTTATGGAATGTGGCTAAACTCTAATTCATACCAAAGATTCCTTAGACCATGTAGTGCATAAAAAATGTTTTTAAATTAAATTCTTCTCAGATGTGTTAAAGGTTGATGACAATAAAATTAAGAGGACCAGCATGTTCTTTCTCCACTTCAAGGGCTTAGTACTACTAGTGCATTATCAACTCTTAAGACAAAGGGAGCTCCTAGCATACAGTGAATTAGATAACAACAACAACAAAGTGGAGGAGGAAGAATAGATGGAGGAAAGGGGAGAGGGAGGAGGAGGAAGGACGAGGAGGAGAAGGAGAAGAAGAACCAGCTAACATCTACTCACCATGAGCCATCCAGACACTAGTCTCGGTGCTCTACATGATTAACTTGTAAAAGTCTCACAAAAACTCTAGTGAAAAATCCCATTATTATGCACACAATACAAGAGAAGCTGAGAGACACATAAATTGAGTCATCAAAGATCACATGTCCAATAAGTGGTGTACTCAGGAAGGTTATCCATTCTGGAGGTTACCAATGCAGCATTATTAGTCTCCTTAGATGTTTTGTTCATGTCCTTCAACACTATTATTGAGGTCCTGGAGCATAGTCACTTCTAGAAGTGATGCCCTGCTCAGCACAACTCAAGGGCCCAGAGCAGCTATAACCATGAAGACCAGAGTGGGGAGATCCTGAAGGGCCTCCACTCAGTATGGGTAGAAGAAAGCAAGCCCACTTGAAAAGTACGTTGACAATAGCTTCAAGTAACATGAGATGGCTTAGAGAATTTGGTCATCGGCATCCACAAGAACACTGACTTGTTTTCAGAGATACTTTTGATGGAGGAAAGGACACAGTGTCCTTTACCCCCATAGCTACAGCCATCAATCACAGAGTCCTTGCGGGTGACAAAGAGCATGAGGAAGAGGCCATTCTTTGAGTCTCTCTATGTACTTAAATGACTACTTCAGTGTCTCTACTTGCATGAATAAGGTGTAAATTCTTTGAAGGGAGGGAACATCTGATATTTGACACCAAACACAGTGTCTAGCATCTAACAACCATTCAAATTTATTGACCTGACATTCGAATAGGAGGAATGATTATATACTCACGGTCAATGAAGTGCAATGGATACAAGAAATAATATCCTCTTCTGGCCTCTAGCCTTTGGTGCTGGAAAGACCTGAGATCAAGTCCAGGCTTTGCCACTTCCTGACTATGCATTTACAGAAATGACTTAATCATTCTGAACCTCACCTTGGTTACTCTTACAAAGAAAGTAATTGCTGTATATATTTCACAGAGATAGTTTGAAGATGCAATTATGAAGTAAGAGTTGAGAACATGACTTATGAACAGACTGCTTGGGTTTGAATTCTCGGGCAGCCTCTTAATTAGATATATCACTCCAGGCAAATTTTTTAGGGTAGTGTGCCTCAGCTTTCTCATCTGTACAATGTGATAAGAATAGTACTTACCTCATGGGATTTTGTGAGGAGCAAGTTGTCAACACACACAAGATGCTTACAACAATGTCTGGTAAATAGCAAGTTCTCCAGAATGCACTATTAGAGTTAAGAATGCTTTTAAAGCTCATGGTGTAATGGCCGAAACACAGAAAATGCTCAATAAATGGTTGTTATTGTGTATTTTACTGGCAATAGTCCATATTAGCTGGAAGGAGGAGGTGTCTAATGTGGAATGTGAGTGAATTATAAATTGCTACATGGTTGCAACTTAACCAAATGATATACCACTTCTTATAAGTGACACTCTAACTTAAACTGCTCATGAGGTGGCTGTTCCCTGGGACTTCTGAGTCTGTTTTAACATCCAATCACTCTTCTGGCTAATGTCACATGTTGATTTGTTAGTGGTGACCATTTAGCGATGATCAGTGCTGAACCTTAGCCATGGTACAAATATCCTCCGTGTTTTATGGGCTATATATTTGGAACTTTAGCAATACTTATCTGGGGGACTCTTCCTTAAAGGCACACATTCCGATTTTATTGTGCCCATTTTTCTCAAATGCAATTTTTTCCTACAGAGCCAATGCTGGCAGAGGTATTACAGACTCAGAATGGCGGGAGACCTTTAGACCCCACTGAAGAGCCTGTGGGGCCAGAACTTTGTCTCTCCTTCTGTCTTTCATAGGCAGGAGCCATTTACCAGGTCCTTGTCCTCAAAGGACTAACTGGGGCCAGGGCTTGTTCTCGAAAGCAGACTCTCCTTTTCATTCTCACTGTCTTTCGGAACGACTCACCCCCAGTCGCTTGTCAGGTGCAGGCTTTTGGCAACCTGGAGACAGGCTCAGTGGAAGCTCGTGTTCCCAACCATGGCATAGCCATTGACAGGAAGGGCTGGCATGTATCTCTTCTCCACGGCCAACCAGGTGATTGCTTCCCCAAAGGTGGGAGCAGGTGCTTCTCCTATGTCTCCACTGTGCCTCTTTTTCTCCAGTCAGGCTGTTTGGTGGGTTGCCCTTTGGTACAATCCACTTAGACAGGGCCTGGCAGACATTTTATGCCACTCTGGGGCACCTAGGAGAGCTGGTTTTTGCGTAGAGGAACAGATCGCCAATCATGCTGGTCTCTTGGCCTGCACAAATCTTTCCCTCAAGCTAGCCCACATTTAGAGGAAGTCCATCCGTACAGAATTTTAAAAATACGTGACAGAGTAATGCTCAGGAACACAATTTCCTTTGGGAGGGGAAATATTTTTTTAAGAAGTCATGGACAGTCATGGAAAACTACATGTGAATTAACGTGTCAGCGTTACGAGTGTGGCTCTGGACCAGGCTGCCAGTATTTGGCCTTTCCTACTTACGTACCCACTGAGGAAGTTTCTGAGGGGACACATGTTCCAGGAAGTATGGTGGCCTTGCACTGAGGTGTTATCATTCTGCAGCTACTCAGGAGGCCAGTTTCCTCCGAGACCACAACACAGGGCCCAGACTCCAGCCTTAGGCTGCCTCCTTCAGTGAGGTACCTTGTGGAAGAGGGGACACACATTGGCCTTATGCAAAGTGGGATCAGAGGAAAGGGTTTGCCTGATGAGCTCACCCTCCAGAAAATGAAAACAGGAAGGGTTTGGGTTTGGGATCCAGAGCCGGTGAGAGTCTTATAAAATTCTGAGATTTGTATGATGTCACCACATGGGCATGCTTTGATCACCCTGACCATTTCTACTGAGTGATTTTAGAGCTCTTCAAATAAAGCACCTTGTGCTTTTGCTCAGGTTTGCAAGGAAGAGAGTTATCCCTCTTCCTATACCTCATACCCTGGGAAGGATGAAGGTTCATCCTTTCCCAGCCACATGGCCATGCGGTGTGTGGCTCCAAGGGGCAAAGCACGGTGGCAGCAGAGGTTGAGAAAAGCAGAAGGCTTGTAGGGAGGGGTAGAGACTCAGGTTCTGCAGGAAGGAAGGTGAGTAGAGAGCAGGCCCCACCCACAGGAGATCCAACACCCCTGTGGCCTATCGCTCCTTACTTTTACTCCACAAGAGCTGCCTTTGTCCCAAGGCCCAGGCTGTCTTAGCTATCTGAGAGGCAACTTCCCCCTTCTCCTCAGGGAAATTCGCTTGACATAAAAGAAATGTATATACATACATGTACACATGCACATGTATTTATTAAAAATACATGTCACTGACATCAGCCATTTTCTTTCCCAGCGATAACTGCAATTTCAAAGATTACTAGGTAAGGAGGAATGCTACACTCTGGGGACTAGCCCTGGCTGGAGTCATTTCAGGTATCTGTTAAAGGTCTCAGGGAAGCTATTTTATCTGCAGAGGAATCGCAAAGGAAGAAGGGGAGAGAGGGGGTGATTTGGTGAATCCGCCCTCTAGAAAGTCAAAACCCAGGCCAATACAAAGCTGTTGTGTCAAGTTTACCCTCAATGCCAGTTGATGGATGTTGTTACGGTGACCTTCTTAGACCCTTCAGAAAGTACAGTGGAGGCTTCTTTTCTCTTTTATCTCTAAGACCAGCCTCGTGTGAAGCCGGGCTGACCATGAAAAACTAAACATCCTTGTCAGATAGTAAATTCCACGGAAGTAGGAACCAGACCCATCCTTGAGCATAAATTCTGAATGTTTAGTTCAGAACTCTGTTCTTCATGGTCACTTCATAAATATTTGCTGACTTGTTGACACACTGCTTAGAAAAGATGTGTCCGTGAAAAGAAGCATGCTCAGCATTTATCTGCAAGACCTTGGGCCAATTCTCTAGGCTTTTGGATGACTGTTTCCTCATCTGTAAAAATTACAGGGCCAACATTTATTGGGTGCTAACCCTGTCCCAGGCATTGAGCAAAGTACTTTACAGTCATGATCTCATTGAGTCCTTGAAAGATATCTACAAAGTATGAGCTATTATAATTTTACAGAAGGGAAAACTGGCGAAAAGAAGTCTCAGGCCTCAAGGGGTCCAGCGGCAGAGTGACAGCCTGAACACAGTGATCTGGCTCCAGAGTCTGCAGACTTCGAGCTACCCGTAATGGAAGACAATAAAGATGTCTGTCACTGATTCCTTCATGTACTTACCCAACCTAGCTCTGGGGGCTGTCCTCTGCTCTAGGCCCCAGGAGCTGTGGTGTGAATTCAGTGGAATAAGGAGAGGAGAGCCTCTCTCTCACTGGGAATGCATTTGGCTGCAAATAACAAAATATCCTGCTAACCGTGCCAGGCAGGCGGTCGGCTTTCCCGGAGTGGGGATCCTGCTGTGCGTGCTTGGGCCTTCACCGCCCTTGGAATCTTTGGTCAGAAGGGCTATGCTTTCTCAGCTTCTGAGTGAGCTTTGGTTCTTCACCAAATCCACGCAGGCCACCCATGTGAGGTCTTTGTCTGCTTCCCACCTCCCTGTGCAAAATGCCTCCTCTTGTGTGGGGGATACAGTTGCCCTTTGAGTGGCAGAATCAGAGAGGTCTTGCTATAATAAAACTTTATTTCCTGTAATGCCTGCGGCCCGTTTCTGTGAAACCAGGCCATGAGTAACTAACTGGAAGAGCAATAATTTGAGATTCAAAAAATTACTTTTGGTGGAACCCCCTGATAGTTCCCTTCATTATTTAAAATTAACTTTTTTTTTTTTTTTTTTTTCCAAATGAGCAATTGAAATGGGGAATGTGGCAATTCAACATTTGGCTACCACCACTAATGAGGGTCTATGTTTTTCATTATTGTGTCTATTTTTTTCTATTAAGGGATATCCCGAAATGAGGTTAAAATGTCTTATAGACCCATACTTAGTGCTACATTTTTATTGGCAGTAATAATGCTTTCACTGAGGTCCCCATCACTTTGTGGACATTGCAATAGCTTCCCGACCTTTCTCTCCTTCTCTGATCCCTCTGATCCATTCCATTCCCTACCACCAAATTAATCTTTCTGAAATACTGCTTTCATCACATCATTGCTCTGCTCATGAAACTGTGTGGTTCCTTTCTACCCAATGAATGGACTCTAGTATGTCCGGCTTCCACCCTCAGGTCCCCAGTGTCCCTCTCTCCCTCTTCATTCCCCAATGAGAACTCATGTCCCCCCATGAGGCGTGTCCCCCTTGAACCCCTAGTTCTCCACTCTGCCTCTCTAGCTCCTCCCCGTCACCCTATTGCCAAAGGCCCTCTTCAACCATGTAGACTCCTCTAGCAAGACTTGCCTTCCTCAGCAATCTCTCTTCCACTACTGGATACTCTGTCTTCCTTATTGTCCTGAGACATTTTCACAACTTGTGAGGATTGAGCAAATGCTAGATGAGCTATTACTTATGGCTCTAGGACCTGACTCTGTCTTTTCCCTATTTATTGACCTCAGTAGATCCATGATGCTTGTTACAGTGGAATGAATATCTTCTGGGATGGGTTTGGGTCAGACATACTTAATGGTAGGCTGTGTTAGTTGCCCTTCCAATGTCTCCCTTCTTCCTTACCAATGAGATCTCTGTTTTATTCAGCACAGTATTGTGACCAGCTGTAAGGGTTCAATCTTAAATAAAAGCAAATCAGGACATTCATGGCTCAGCTTCCACTACAGCTGGGAGTGGCTATGTGACACTCTACTGCCAAGTACGTGAGACATCTTTGAGAAGTGTTTTGTTTCCCCATAAAAAGCACAGTGTTTGAAAAGAAAGCTCAGGGATACTAAACCTTTCACTTCTTCTTGCTTTAAATATCATTAGGATGTATGAGGCCCATATCGAACATTTTGCAACCATGAGACAACAAGAGAATGAAAAGTCAACATAACTGAATATAGTAAACAGAAGGACAAGAAGAAGCTGGGGACTTGGTGCCTTTGCTGAATCACTACGTCAACAGGCAACTATCACTCAGCTTCCTGAATGTGAGATAATCACACGTCTTTTATACTTAAGCCTCTGTTCGTTGGCTATTCTATTACTTGCAGCTGAAATCATCCCCAACTTGTTCAACTATATTCGTACTTCCAGAGCCCTAAAATGCACGAGTTTAATCAAATGCTTTCAACCAGTATGGAAGCAGAATGTTGTGATATTTCATAAAAAAGGAAATCTTCAGGAGATAACATTGTGTGCCTGTGTAGCTAGGTAGATTGCATTTATAAAAAAGATAAACTCTTTCAACGACAAATGTTAAAGTGTGAATTCGTAGCCATAACAATCAATTCAATAACATGACTTCTGCGGAAGGAAAAATGAAGGAAACAGAAGACGGGGTTCATTAATCCCACTAACAAGGAAACCCTGTACTTGCACTCACTTTTTAAAATAACCAAGTTTTTAGCTGTGAATAAGGTCCCACTGATATTTATCTCCACTTTCTTGTCTTCACGTTTCCTTGAGAAAGCTTCCTCCAAAGCAATATTCCTGGCTCTCTTTCCCCTTTACTCATTCTTTCCCATGAGCATAGTGAGTTACTGTGTAAGAAAGTTCGGAAGAAGGTTCCGGGCCTACTCCAGCCAGCCTCTCCCTGGCTTTCCAGGCACTGGTGGAGCTGCTTGACCTCTGGATGTAAACACCTCTGCTAATCCATGCAGTAATGCATAAGCGTCACGGGTCTTAATCTGCCCCTGCATAGGTGATACCAGCCATTTGAAAGGACAAGTTCAAATCCAAGGGGATGTATTAGGAAACTTGATTGTGTCCATTAATTGAACACAGCTCTCCAATTCAGATTTATTAGTAATTAAGTTCATATTTTGATCTCCATCAGTCTCTCTCTTGTGTCTGCTTCTCAACTGGTTTCAGATATAGGAAGGAAAAAGAGTTTATAGTTGGTAAGCTGGAATGCTGACTTAGAGCCCCCGGTATGGAATTCTTCTGGGATGTTTCTTATTTGAGTGTCAGAAAATCCAGTCTTCTCATTTTTGGAATAAAAACAGCACTACTAAAAAAAAAAAAAAAAAAAAAAAAAAAAAGCACTCCTTTTTCCTGATGAATTATTTATTTATTAATTTATTCAGTGACTGTTTCTTGAGTGTAATATGTGCTATAGACATGGGCTGAATACACAGTGGTCAGCAAAGATAGACATGACTCATAATAACTAATAACTAATCAAATATAAAATTAGATTATTTTGAGTGCTACAAAAGAGAGGGACAGAAGGTCACCTTCCATGAAAACTTATAATAAGGGGATTTGATGGGAAGATTGACAAAGCTCTCTTAGGAAACAATTTGTAATCAGAAGAATGAATTGGTATTAACTAGTTGAAGGGAGAAAGAAAGAATATTCCCGGCACATGCAAAGGCCCTGTGACAGGAAGGAACATGGCAACTACAAGCGAATTAAAAGAGTCCAGAGAAGATTAAGGAGGAGGAAATAAAGTGATATTTTAGAAGGGGTTAGAGAGCTAGGTAGGGGCCAAATCACGCAGAACCTCAAAAGCCACATTAAGCAAGGAGTTTGGTCTTTATCTTCAGAATGGTGTTTTAACTCCCCAGGCCTTTGAGACTCCCCAAATTCCTGCCCTGCTTCTCAGTCTTTCAGCTGCACTCAGACCACCAGAATCAATGAGAGGCTTTGCTATGGAAGATTTCCGAGTCTCACCTCAAAGTTTCAGATTCAGCAGATCTGGGGTTGAACCTGATTATTTGTAGCGCTAACAAGCTCCCTCCGTGCTCGCGCTTCGAGAACCACTGTTCTAGGGGGGAAGGCAGCTTTCAATGGTCTTCCTGCCTCTCTGGGACATCGACAGCATGATTTTGCACAGCCTTGGTGACTTCCCAATGTCCTCAAACTGACATTTCTTTTTGTGTGTGGCATATGCCTGGAGAGAGGGCTCTTCTGGGCCACCTATCCTGCTGAAGTCAGAAGATCTTCCAAACTCACAATGAAGGCTAATGCTTACAGAGAAAGCATTGTGAGTCACACTGGGGTTGGCATGGCTGTTGATTGGGCAACTCTAGGGGGCATCATTCATGTCATGTTTTAGATGACCGGTGGCAAAATATTGGTTGAGGTGTGCAGAGCAGCCACCTGGCAGATCTGCACACTGGGCACAGACTTGGATATGCATGAATTCACGCATCCCACAAACTTCCTATTATCCTTATTTGCAGAAGAACAAACTGACACTGTGAATGAATCACTTTCATTCTGTGTTTTGTCAATGGCCAAGACTATTTCTCAGCACGTGGGTAACAAAGACTGCATTAAGCCTCTGAACTTCCCGCCATTCCCATCTGCAAAATGGACATAATCGTATTTATTCTCCACTTTGGAGCTGGGTAGACTGAATTAATGAAGGAGGGGGCTAAAGCTCCTGAAAGTTTTGGGGAGAAGAGAATTTCCTTTCATTATTGTGATCCTGTTCAAGAAAGTGATTTTGTTACAAGGGTATAAACACCTCCAGTTGTTTAAGCAAGCAAATGAAGACAACCAACGAAGCAGAGAGAAGGCCAATGCAGGTGTTTCCAATAGCCCTGCAGAGTGATGGTAAGAGGTAGTCACTTCTCAGATGGCACCCTGCTTTAAAAAGCAACAGCTTCCCCCACCAAGGCTGTAAGAGCTAGTTTCCCCTCCCCCAGTTTTCCTCCTTTCCTTAAGGATGGCAGGTGTTCAGTTCATTCCTTCTTTCGTTTCTTCTCCTTCCTCAGTGACTAACTACAAAGTGCTAATTTAAAAGGTAGGGATTTGGAGAGCACCTAGACCCTTCAGGCATTGTTATTGCAACATAAAACTCTTTACTTAGGGGTCACAGGTTCAAATCTAGGCAGGGTCAGTAGTGACCACACACCTGATGGCTGGCCATCTGCTGGCTATTTCACGGTTCATGTGAGATGAATTGGGGGCCTCAGCTCGCCCGCCAGGACGCATCAGAATGGGCACTGCCAGACATCACTTGGCACTTGGCACAGAGGCCAAGACCCCAATTGGAAACTCTAGTGCTCTGAGGTTCCTTCCTAGAGAATGTGCACATGGGGGGAAGGGCAGGAGCTGACTGGGGCAGAGAGCAAGAGTCATTGTCTCATCCTCTTACCTGCTTGATTACAAAGAAGAGGCTTCTTTTCAGACCTGGGAAAAGGATTAACTTCAAAAAGTTTGTCAGAAACTTTATCCAGCAGAAGAGAGCTGCGATTGCCGGTGGTAAATGTGCAAGTAATGTTGTTGAGGAACACTCCTCTTGCTCTCTTGACTAAAGAAAGTAGCCGGACTGGAGAACATGCAGGAAGGTGCTAGGACAGGGAAGAATGGTCAGGAACCTCTAGAAAGGTAGACACCTCCATTTTTCCTTCACACACATAAACAATCCCGTGAGCCTCAGAGGCCCAGAGAAGCAAGCAGGAGGATGTCCTGTTGCTTCTCTTTTGCCTGATTATCTCCCAGCTGGAATCATGCTCCCTGTAGCAATGCCAGGTCTCCATCTCCTGCTCTTGCTATCTCCCACGGGCTCAATGTCAAGGACTGGTGTGGACACGGACACCCCCACTGTCCGCTGAGGGGTACTAGTATTGCCGTCTCTGGGTTTAGGCATTCATTCCCAGACTAGTTTTGGCTCTGGAAACAGACCAAAAAGAGCACTTGAATTGTTGTTGTTGTTGTTGTTGTTTTCAGTATGAAAGTAGTCATTATCAAATGATGAAATTACAAAAAATAATCACAGTATGTACCTTAGTTCATCCTTGTAATAATCCTGTTGATCTGGTGCTCCCTGTTGTCAGCATCTCCACTTTCTACAAGATGGGTGGTCTTTTTCTTCATACCCCCTCATGGAGGAGATCTTTTGAAGGGCCAAGAAGTTGTTTGCTTCTTTGAAACGTTTTCCAACAGAATAGACCTCGTGAATCAGACCCTCTATGCAGATGGTGCCATATTTATGACGAGATGGGGCAATCAATGTGCTCTCTGACAGGGCAATTTGCTTCATGGTTGATTTTGCCAGAACCACACTTGAAGATCAATTCATTCACCAACTTCAGGTCTGGGTCCCCCTCATGCTACGTATGGTTCCACAATCCTTAGCATGTCAACTGAGGCCTTGTTGAGCTTAACAAAGGTGCCAATGAGGATCTGGTCGAGGCAAAGAAGTTACAATACCCACATTCTGAACCTTTGGGTTCACCCCACTGATAGCTCAGATCCTGACGACAAATGCTGCTGTGGTCTCTTGCAGGTAGGTAGAAGTTGCCAGCTTTTCTTGCCATCGTCGCTGTTCAAAGCTCCAGTCTGTATATCTGCCTATATTCCCTGTGGTAATGCTTAGCTTTTCGTAGATAAGCTTCCTCCTTGCCTTTCGAAGCATCTTTGGGGCAAACATCTTTCTTAGAGGCTTGCTCTTCAACTCTGTGAAACTCCTTTGTTTTCTGGCACAGCCGGAAGCTTCTTTTTCTTTCTTTCCGTAACCTCCTTGGTTCTATCTGGAAAAGAGGGAGGACAGTTGAGTTTTCAGCTTCACTTTTTGTTTTCATTTACCACATTATCCCTATTACCAAAGTCCTGGCCTGAATCCAAGGGCAATTTACTAAGTACCAGGTCCTCTCCTGACTTTTGTTGGAGCCCATGGATCACAATGCCAATAGAGTCTAATATGGTGAGATCTGAATATCAGGGGGCTGGTGAAGTTGAGGTGGTCATAGTGAGGGACATGGGCTAGTCTGTCCAGCAGCCTGGTGGTGGAAGAGAAAGACAAGGTGATGGGGTAGGGGGAGGAATTTATGGGGAGGTTTGTTAGAATGAGGGAGGAACCGTGCATATGTTTTCAGTTTGAGAGATGGTGAAGAGGGAGAATAAAAATGCACGAGACAGAAGGGAAAATACTTTTTTAGCCAAGAGCCAAAGGTGGGCAGAAAGGAAAGGGATCAGCTGCATAAGAAGAAGAGGAATTCTTGAAGTTGAGGGTCAGAGGGAAGCAAGAGTGCCATTATAGATACACTTCAGATATGGAGAGAGCAGCCTTGGGTCCTTCATCAATGATGTGTTCTCTTTTCTTTGCTCAATAGAAGACCTTTCCCTGAGAGGTGGCTGGGAACCCGAGGGGTGTGCCAAAGACGTGGAGAAAGGGAAAAGAGGCCACAGGGGGACAGAAGTGGAGGGCTGCTGGCCAGGCTGGGCTCAGATGGATTTGCACCCTCTATCTGTGTATTAGTATCATCTTGAAAGCCATCCATCATGGCTTGACTTTCAGTCACGTAGCAGGGACCACTGCTCTGTATTATAGAAGGAGGTTTGACGTGAAAATTGTAAAGAAAGCAGACTATAAAGAGTTCCGCCCAATATATACATGGAACAGACCAAATGGAAGAAAAGACCAAATGAGATTGTCAAAAAGTTTTCAAAGAACTTTCCAAAAACAAAACAAAACAAAACAAAACTTTTCCCTGATTTAAGTCAAGCAGCATGGAAAATAATAATATGGTGTTCAAGTCCCATTGTCTCTGTTGGGGGTGATGCTTGAAGAAAAAGAAAGTGTGCTCTGTTGTTAGTCATATTTTAATTGGTCACAATGTGAGGCAAAAGTTCAAAACTAAATGCTGGAAATACCTCCCCTCTGGAACATTCAATTAAAATCTGTGGGGGGAAAAAGCTTCAAAATGACAGCCAGAGACTAACAACAACAATAGCAAAAGTCCCCATGAACCCGGGCTTGAGGGAGGCAGATGACTTGAATTGAGTCAAGTACGTGTGTATGTATGTGTGTGTGTTTGAGGGCATTGGTGGGGGGCTGGAGGGGTTGTCTGGCCACTTTTGGCTAAGACTCAGAAGGTATTTTGGAATTATGAGCCCTGCAAGAGTGTTTTGCTCCAGGTGAAAGTGTGATGTGGACAGAATTCATCTTTGTCATCTGAAGTCTTGCCTTTCCACACTCTTTCTTACCCTTCCAAGTCCCTGCTTCCACCCCTTAGGAATATCCGGTATCTTCTGCCATGCCTTCACTCAAACAGGATTGGACATGCATTCACACTAAGGTAAAAATAACTGAAGATAGAAAAGATCAGTTACTTACCTCAGGAGCATTAGCACTTTAATAAGGCAGGTCTTGGGTAAAATAAATGTTACTGAACTCCGAAATAGCATCACATGGATGGGAACCTATTCTGCTTATTTATAAAAGGCATTTTGAGACCATCCCACACTCCTGCCGGCAAGAAGCCTATATGGGATAGCTTCTAGAATTACTTGAGTCCTAGAGGGATCTTAGAAATTTTAACATGTTGGATTGATTAAGATGATGTCAAAATCACCATAATAAAAACTGGGGGTTATTATTGACAAAAGGATCTATGAATCCTCTGACATTTAACATTCTACTTGACAATTTCTTTTTGTCCTCAAAGGAGAAAATGTGTGCCTTACGGGTGGACTCAGGCGTGCGTACATGGGTGAACACGGGCACATCTGTGCCCCACGTCACTGAGCAGCCCACGATCCCCCCGAAACCCATGCACTTGTGAACTCGCTCAGTCCTCAAAGCCACCCCATGAAGAAGGCTCTATTATCTCAACATTAGAAAAAAAAGGGAGCCAAGACATAGAGAACGTGAGTGAGTTCCCCAAGCACGTGCAGCATGTCGGTGGTGGAGCTGGGATCTGAACCCCTGGAGTCATCATAGGTCAGTCATCATCTGGCCTCTCACCACTCTGCAAGCTGGCTTTGAAGAACTCGACATGAACTTCACAGAAGCCGTTGTTTCTGAAGAGGGGCTGAAGAAGGAGTTTTCGAGATTGGAGTGAGGAAGGTAGGGTCGGGTCAGTCTGCCTTATAGGCGACATAGCACGGTAGGACACAGCGGCTCAGCAAGGTGGACAGCACAGGCTGGACATGGAGGGGGCTCGTGCGTCTGCATTACCCACGGCAGGCTGGGTTTTCATCTGTGTTCCCAGCATTATTGCAAACAGCTCTTGCTTTTATTCTCAAAAGAATCTGGGTTTGGCTGGTGCTACATGGTGCCCTCACCCATGGGGAACCGTTCCCGTAGAACCTTGGATGGCCCGCTGCCAAGGTTGTGTTTTAGTCTACGGAGTGGAAAACGATATTTGATGCCCAGAATGGCTTCAAGAAGGGACAGGCAGGAGTGACAGAAGAGAGACCCGTCCTTAAGGTACTCAAGGACCTACTTTGTAGGATTGTTGAGAAAGAAAACGAAATTAAGCAGGTTGAGAAGAGCGTGATATGGATCAAATGCTCAGTCCGTTCTCGATCTTCTTGTCCCTCCTTCCGCCCGCTTCTTTTTCTCTTTGTCCTCTTCCTCCTCCACCTTCTCATTCCGCCCTCCTCCATTCCTCCTCCTCCTCCTTCTCTTCTCTTCCTGGCCACGTCTGGGAGCCACAACCTGCCCCACTTTCTCTTCTGCAAATCTCTCCGATCTTCTCTTGCCTGGCTTCCTTCCTTCAACAACCAGCAGGGTCTGTGAGTTTCCAGACAGGCAGGGCCCGGGTGAGGATGGTGAACACAGCCTAAGCAACAGAATCCAAGGAGTGCCTTATGGTAGTCTGGGGGTGGGGAGGCAACGCGAGATACAAAGTTTTCCCTACACCCCGATATTTGAATTTTAAGAGTTCAACGCACTCAGCTGAAGGCTGTTACATTGACTGCTTATTCAACCTCATCCTGGCAGTAGGAGGGAAAAAAGCCCAACAATCACTGAAAGCTCACATTTTAATACTCACAGCTGGGGATCCGGTCAGGGTCATGTTACCAATATAAACAGCACAAAGCCGGCAGTCTAATACTAATATCTAATAGATCGAGGATCACACATCAGCCTCATACATCAAACGCAGCCTGCTTTTGAAGCAGATATCAAATAATGTTCCCACTCTTGATTATGTTCCCTTTGTTCTAGGGCAGTAAAAAAAGAAATGAGCGAAGAGTCCCTGGTCACATTATTTGGGGATTTGGCAACAGCAGACCAAAGAGTGAGTAAGGGAAGGGCTGGAAAAACGTTATTATTTTTAAGCACCCTCCATGCCCCAGGGACTTGGTATAACATCATATTAACCTGGCAACAGGCTCAGAAGAAGGGATTATTATGCCCATTTTACAGGTGGGGAAGCCAATGTCCAGAGATGACAGTAAGTACTAGAACTGGGATGCAAATACTAGTGTTTCATAAGAACAGCCCCATTTTGTTTTTGTTTTGTTTTGTTTTGCAAGGAATAAGACCCTCATGACATCATAATGTGTATCCAGAGATAATTTCACCGTTTCAGGTTCCTGATGTCACAGCTGCTAATAGCTTCAGTTGTTAGGAGGGACGCAGACACCATGAATGAAAAATGTCCAGAGAGGAAGGGTATAGCCTGACACCAGTGGCTAAAGTGGAAAGCGCGGCAGAAGTCAGATCCCAAGCAAAGTGAGTAAGTGAGCGGTGAGCGTATAATGGAGACTGATAAGTACTATGGAGAAAAGTAAAACAGGAAAGGGTTAGGGAGTTTGGGGAGAGGTCTTGATTTTATTTGAAATTAATTAATAGCAGAAATATTAAGTGAATCTCCAGTGTCCCGAGGGCTTCTTGCTGGCCTGGAACCTCATGGATGCTGCAGAGTCAAGTGGGTTTGAATTCTGCTTCTACCTGCAAGCTGGCTGACCTTGGGCAATGTGTACAAGCCTTTGCTTCCTCGGCTCTCGCAGGGAAAGAGCAGTGTGCGGCCCGTAGCGTTGTTGTTGGGCTTCGGTGAGTTACAGCATGTCTGGTCCTCAGAGCGCCCAGCATATGTGGGCGGGCCCTCACTACCATTTTTACGATTCGGCTTGTCCAGATTCCCATGGGGTGTTCGTGGCCCACCTGAAGTCCTGGTTGTTATTCTGTCATGGCTTTAGAAGTGACTGTCCCCTCGCCTGGTCATTGGTCCACATTTGGAATTCAGTTGAACTTGACTTGGACTCAGTCTGCTTTTCCTAGGTCTTCAGTTCTCCAGTTGGTTTGCTTCCCTGCTGTGTGCTGTGATTCTTCAAACCTTCTCTTCCAGCCTCCCCTGTTCTGAGAGCCCACATGCACACATATGCACGCGCTCTACAAACATGGCACACACCAAACATAATTACCCTTTTACTTCTGAGAAACCACAAGGAATGAGAAAGGAGTTCCCTCGAGCTCTTGCCAGTAGATCTATAAATCCCCCTGAGTCTGTCCATCTCTCCTCTTTGCCCCCCACTGATGTCAAGGGAGTATGCCTCCTACTGAGGACAGTACCCCCACCCCCCGCACTGCACTCAGAGTCCCATCACCTCTTACTTCTGCCAAACCTTATATCACCACCTCTCCTATTTTCTTTTCAGAATTATTCCTACATACAAGTTCAAATTTAAACATCTCCCCCCTTCATCTTCGTCTTCTTGTTTTCCAATAAACATTTCGGCACCTACGTCAATGCTTCACTTTTCCCATCTCCCCACCTCCTCGCTCAGCACTTGGCCCCATTGCCCTCACAAAGTCTCCGGTGACTTGTATTTTGCTAATTCCAAGATATACTGTTTGGTAGGGACCAACCTACTTGACCACTCTTGCCCTCCAGAAAAACGTGCTTTCCCTGATTCTGGTTTCCTGATCTTCTTTTATTTTTCTGGTTGCTTCTCAGTCCCCTTTGCTAGTTTGTCTTCTCCCTTAGGAAATTTCAACATATATTTTTTTAACCTGCCCACTTCTCTTTGCCTCCAGAGCAGGTACCCCAGTCCAAAGCATTGACTTCTTCCACCTTGACAGTTCAACAGTCTTCTGAATACTCTTGGCAGGACCTCATTTCGGATGTCTGCACTGCAGGGACCACACTCACATTTGCACTCCTTTACTGTCCTCTCTGTTCACCTAGAATTAAGTATTATCATAGTAACAGTCTTTATCATGGCCCAGAAACCTTCGCATGTTCTCCATGGCTGCTTTCTCCAGTTTACACCCCTTTATCCCTCACTTTCAGCTCCCAATACACTGGCTTTCTCTTTGTCCTTCAAGTGGTCATGTTTTTGTTTTTGTTTTCCAACATCAAGACGTTTGGGTGAGCTCATCCCTTGGTCTGAATGCTCCTGCCCCATTCTTTGCAGAACTCCTATCTATCCTTCAGAAATAAAACTTCCCTAGGAAAGTTTCCCAGAATGTCAGAGAACTAGGTCGAGTCTTTCTGTTACAAGCTCTCCTGGTAACTTGTACCTCTTCTTCATAATAGTTATTATAATTGACTGTGTTGTTTGGGGTCTAACTTCTCTCTCTGACGCTAGTTTGTAAGTCCGTGGAGACATAGTCAAGCGTCTCCATTTTGCCACGGTGCTTCCAGCACCTAAAACAGTATCTGGACCAGGTGGAATAAATGAATGAGAGGAAAAACAATCTTCAGTTTTCAAAACCATTATTCCCAAAGTAGACCTGCAAAGCTGTTGTATTTGATATCTGCGTGCTTCTAAGGGTTAAACTCAGAGCTTCTGCCTTCCCTAACCTCTTCATCATTTCAGCTCCCTCTTCTCATTGAGTTCAGAACTCTATTTGGACATCTACCATCACTACCACTTCTTTAAGCCCTGTTTTGAGTGTTTCCTTCTTAAACCCTCCTTGGTTCTCATCTTCTCCATTTCAGCTATTGGTGTCACCATTTCCTTTACTTCTTTAAAGTCAAAACGAGGAAGCTTTAAAAAAAGCATTTAGAGGTGGTTTTTTTTTTTTTTTTTTTTTTTTTTTTTAAGATTTTACTTACTAATTTTGAGTGAGAGAGAGAGAGAGAGAGAATGGGGGGAGGGACAGAGGCAGAGGGAGAGAGGGAATTCAAGCAGATTCACACTGAAGGCAGAGCCCAGCCAGGGGCTTAATCTCATGACCCTGAGATAATGACCTGAGCCAAAATCAGGAGATCATGACCTGAGCCAAAATCAGGAGATCATGACCTGAGCCAAAATCAAGAATTGGCTGCTCAACATACTGAGGCAACCAGGAACCCCTAGAGTTCTTTATTTTTATTATAAAAGCATGATATGTTCACAGTAGAAATTTGAAAAATATATTTTTAAAAAAACCAAGAAAATAAAAATCAAGCATTTATCTAAACAGTAAATTTCTAACTATTTTGGTATATACTGTTTCCAAGTTTTTCTATGCATACACATGCATTGTTCTTAAACCGTGGCTGGGTTCTGCCTACCTTCTTAAATTAACATTTTCATTATGGGAATTTTCAAAATAGAGAGAACTATATAATTAACACTTATTAACATTTTATCATTTTTTTCATCTAATTGTCTTTATTTTTGAGTACTGTAAAGCAAACCCCCTATAACACTTTTGTATGTATCTCTAACACTAAAATCTTTTTAAAACCATAACTAAACTGTCACTCTCATGCCTGACAAAATCAACAATAAATTCTCAACTTCATCTAATGAGACCATGTTTAATTTTCTGATTATCTTAAAAATATCTTTTTACAGCTAGCTTGTTTGAATTAGAATCAAAATACACATATTATTTATACACACAGATTTTTAAAAATTAGGAACATATCATGCAAGCTGTTTATAAACTGTTTTTTAAACTTAAGAATATGTTACACACATTTTCCCATGTACTAAAGATTTTTCTTCATTGATTCCAATGTATATATAATAGTCCATACTTTTTATATCCAACATCTTATTATGGACATTTAGATTATTTTCAATTATATGACCTATGAGTAAGGCATTGATGTATATACATAAGACATGACTCATGAGAAGTAGAGAAAACCTAGGCCCAAGATGATATTGCCAAATTGCTCTCCAGAAAGGATATACTATTTACTATCCCATAAATTATGTATTCCTCAGGCACTAGGTATTATAATTGAACAATTATCATTATTTTTACCCAAATCAGCAAGCAAAAATAATATCTTTTTTTTTAATTTTGCATACCTTAATGTGGTTAAGTATGGTTTGCAGTTCAATAGACCTTTAGATTTCTGTGGAAATGTTCCTGTTCATGTTCTTTGTCCATTTTTCTAATTTGTTCTATTTTACTATTGATTTGTGAGGCTTTCTTTCCTTTTTTATTTTCTTTGGCAAATTTTACCAACATTATGCTATGAATATTGCAAGTATTGTGTTTTGGGGGTTTGTTGTTTGCCTTCTAGACTTGTTTTATTTTACCCTGTCATATATGTTCTTAACCAATCCTAATTTATAATTTCTCAATGTGTCAATTCTTCTTTCAAATCACAATGCAGTGACTCTAACCGAACATATCAACAGCTCTTCCCTCTGACCGTTTTTTTTTTTTTTAAAGCTCCAAAAAAAAAAAAAAAAAAAGCTCCATTCTCTTTTCTAGTTCACTGTGAAGGCTGCTGCCTAATGAATATTTCTATAGCTGCTTCTCCATCCATGACTTGACAAATGTCTTTTTATTGCATAGCAGATGAAACCTGAACTCCTCAGCCCAGTGTTTAGTAACATCCACAGTTTAACTTAAACTCTCTTTTCTAAACTTATTTCTAATTCTTTTTGCACAGGAGTCATCCATGGCAGTCTGAATGATGTTCTCACTCTTTCCACCAAACAACTCTTCTGACCATGTTCTTGCTCGCCCTCCTTTCCAAGCTCACTGATGTCCAAACCTCTCCATCTTCAAGGCTCATCTTCCAGTCTGATGCCTACGAAGTCTGCTGGGAGTTGCTTCAGCCCAGGGATCCCTTCTTCCTCTCTTTGCAAATACTTACTATTAGCTCCACATGTCTTCCAACATCACCATTAAATTTTGGTTTTCTAAAAAAAAGTGTAATTCCTCTTATGAGAGCAGGTGCCATGTGATCTTGTTCTTATTCTTCTGTGGGTCATGTGTTCCACCCAGGTCTCAACACCTATTAGCACCAAATTCATGATGACTTTACTGTACATAGGAGAATGGCGCTACTCACCTGCCAAAGGCAGAACAGGTACTTGGAAATAATTTTCCCTGGTGGTGATAAAAATGGTTGCAGAACATCTACGATCTTTAAATCCAACTTCCTTTCAACTCCTTTCATACACGTAAACACGAGTGATTACAGTACATCTTCATTCAGTGGGAGTGGGATGGGATTTTTATCTGTACTCAAAGCTAATGGATTCACTGAAAGCAATTTAGTGTTCTCAGTGGATGGACCTGCTGGATGGAAAGGCCACCAACAGATGGGGAGTATCCCTATCTTAGCCAGGGGAGGGGAAAAATATGAGATTCAATCTGTTTCTTTAAAAAATGATAAACTCAAGATGATGTTCACAGAAGCTTTATTTCCGTGGTTAGGGAAAAGAAAAAAAAAAAAAACAGGACAGAGGAACTCAACCCTCTTGTTAAACACACGGGTAAAAAAGAGAATCCATTTGTTTATGCTCACGTTGGAGAACATTGAAAGTTGAGGGTGTATGTCCAGTGTTTTTGCAAAGAGGTGCCTCGTGGAGACCATGACAATCAATGTTATCCGTGGAAAGTCACTGTCTTTGCTATGGTGAAGGATAAGTCATTGTCTCCCACTGGTCTGCATTTCAAGACTCCATGATGAACTCTACTCCTAGAAATGTCTGAACCAAAACAGAATCTAAGGACTCTAAATACAGACTTAAAGTAAGAGATAATTGTCGTGGCTGTATGGCAGGTTTTCTAAGAAATTGTTAGAACCATGTATTTTATCTGAGTGCATGTTATTTTGTTCACTGATGTATCCCTGTACTTTAAAAAGTGCCTGGGGCGCCTGGGTGGCTCAGTGGGTTGAGCCGCTGCCTTCGGCTTGGGTCATGATCTCAGGGCCCTGGGATCGAGTCCCGCATCGGGCTCTCTGCTCGGCGGGGAGCCTGCTTCCTTCTCTCTCTCTCTCTGCCTGCCTCTCAGTGTACTTGTAATTTCTCTCTGTCAAATAAATAAATAAAATCTTTAAAAAAAAAAAAAAAAGTGCCTGGCCATAAGTAGGTGTCCAACAAGTATTTTTTTTAGTTTAACTGAGTCAAAGTATTCTCAAATTCTTGGTCCTGTGGTTGGGTGGGTACATGTATGTATGTATATTAATGGGCAGAAACAAAAAGAAGAATCACGTGCTTGCTCCCTGTGCTGTAATGTTCCAAACAATAACATATGATAATGATGGTGGTTTTCCACACTCAAAGGTCTTTCACCACCCATCGACTGATTCAATGGATATTTATTGGACACTGATTACATATCAGGAGTTGTCTATATGTGTTTACTATCTAGGAAAAATAGACAAACAGACCAATACAAAGCATGTGTCAGAGACTGCTAATCAAAGGGAGTTTAAGAAGGACAGACGCACCGGTCACAGGGGCTCGGGGATGGTATCCCCCAGGAGGTGTGCATGAGCTGAGAATGGGGGAGAGTAGCCCCACTGGAGAGACTGCCCAGAGGGAGAAGGAAAGAGATGCTCTTCCTCTAGAGCCTGGCTAAAAAAGATGCTCATCCTGCTCTTCCTCAAGCATTTGCCCCCACCTGCTCCCAGCTGGTGGTGAGATAGGCCTGGTCAGCCATAGGATAACTGGATCCCAAACTGTTGACATCACTGCTATGTGGGGCTCGCATCCCTGGGCAGGGAGGTGCACCTGATGGGTATTGTTCCTCTGTAGAAAGTAGTCTGTCACCAACCTCCCACCAGTGGCTTGCCAAAAGCCCAGTCCATCAGCCACAGGCCCCCAGGACTCTGCCATGCACTGGTGAGCATGCCGCCATCCCTGCCCAAGAACCAACCCCTGAGGTCTTGGTCACACGGCTGCTGTCATTTCTTCAACTATATCATTTGCCCCCTGCCGCAGTCTCCTGAGTAACTGCAAGCAGGCCAGTGTCACTAAAGGGGAAACTATCATCCTTTTCTCTACTTCTGGAAGAATGGGGAGAATAATGTGCTGTGTAGAGCTCATTCCCTTGAACTTGAAGGGCCTGGAGTTCTTTCTTGGGCTCCCCTCCTCTCGGGGACCAGTTGAGGCTCTCTGGTTCCCTCTTGTCTCAGCTTGCATCTGGAGGAACGACTCTGTGAGTACTGTAGGTGGGCCCTGAGTCACTGTCTGAGGAATCGAGAATGTATTATAATGAAGGCCATTACTGAGTACTTACCATGTACCAGGGATTTTGCAATCATGATCTCTAAGGCTATCAACAACCCTGCAAAGTACCAATATTAGGTGAGAAAACTGAGACTCAAAGAAGCTTAATAATGTGCCCAGGGTCATAGTAAGGTATAGACTTAGGATTCAAATTCTGCTGCACCTCTCTTCAAAACTTTCTAGAATGTCATGTGACTACCCACCCACCCCACCATACTCCTAATGCCTTATTTCCCAGACAATCCTCTGATGGAGACATTCACTTTCTATACCATCTATCTTCCTGTAGTAGCAGGAAAGAGGTTTCTGTCTCCAGATTGCCTTATACAGTCCCTGACGCACAGTGCCTACCTCTCCAGGACACTGGCGCACGTCCTGGTCAGCTTCTCCTCCCATCTCCTAACTCTTAGAAACAGAGGTGGATTATAGCTTTGTAGTACCTTTAAACCCTTGGGTTTATTTTTAAATGGTTGTGATACCCTAGTCCCTAGGAATGCAGAGATAAACTCCACCCTCAAGTCCAGTAAGAGAACCAGACTCAGGGTCAAAAAATGGCAATGTTGTATCAAAAAATGCGACAGTTGAGTTACATATAAGGGACAGGGATAAGAGAGAGTCTAGATCAACTCTGCTTAAGGAATCCAGGAGAATTCACTAGGAAGGTGACGCTTAGGTGGGCCATGGAGTATGATTAGGAGTTTGGGGGGCACGTAAGGGAGGGGCAGGACATCAGAGGCAGAGGACGTTAGAGTCACTCTCAGGGTCCTATTCTGGCTTGGCCAACATCACTTGCACGTTCAGGGATAAGACATTTGGACCCTTCAGGACTCAGTCTCCCCTTTACAGGAAAGACATGTTGCAGAAGTTACCGATTGACCGTCAATAAGAAAGATCCTTTCTGCATAAACATGTGATTCTACAGCAGAAAAACCTGGTGAGTGTTCTTGCTTCCACAGAAACTCCTTAATTTAATGCTCTCTGCAATGGCAAGGGCATTCACCCTTTCAAGCCCCTGGGAGTCTGTTCAGTAAATGAGCTGTGCGAGTGGCATTGGGACTAAGTCACGGCTGGCTGTTGTCATTGGTTCTGCGCTTGTCCTAAGGACACATTGGCACCCAGGCCACCCAGCAGCCAGCTAGGAGAAAAGGGGCAAGTTTTCCTTCCCTCTCTTCCTCCATTACAAGGGTTCTGTGAATGATGAATGTGAGAAAGGTAGCCAGGCAGAAGGAAGCATAATTTAATGTTTTTAAGTAACATTTCTGTATCTAATTACAAAGGTAACATATATCCATTGTAGGAAAGGTTGAAAAGTAGCAGGGAAGAAAATAGTACTGGTCAGTTCTATACTAAGAACGAGTTACGTCACTATTCTGCCCTAGACAGAGAGTGAGTAACAGTGTTCTCCACATACTCTTTATAGCTTTCTTTCTCCATGACTAGTGTGATGAAACCAATCTTTAGCCCTTGTCTGGTGTAATTAGAAGCCTTCTTGCTTCTCTTCGGAGGCCTTGATAAGTGGGTCCTCAGGTCTGGTGTATTATTTTTAATGGCTTCATAATATTCTCTACATTATATGGCTTATTCATGATTTATTTAAGCAGACTTTATCACTGAGCATGGAGATTTTTTTTTTTCAACCATAAACAACATTGTGATGAACATCTTGTGACTGGGTCTTTGTGCACAGAAATAATTACTCTAAACCCCAGAAGGGTGTTACTCAGGCAGCCTGGATTTAGGAATAAGCCATCTGGGAGGCTGTGTGGACAGCAGCTTTGTTTAGAAGGATTTGCCTCCCCAGCTCCCTGGTCAACCCGAGATCTCATGGTGGGATGTGACTGTCAGGGGAAGAGAGGGTCCTCAGCGATTTTTCATGGCACCAGGCTTCGCTCAGTGCTTTGGAAAATTAAAAAGTGACCCCCACCCAGGGTACATCTTTGGTCTAAAATCTACTGAAAGTGGATTCTGGAATTGGCTCTTGAGGGACAGAGGGAAGCACAGTCCTCTGGAATGTGTACACGAGGTAGAGAAATGGCCTCAAAAGTGCTGTGCAGAGACAGATTCTCGGCAGGCCAGGCTCGGCTCGGTGACCTCATAGGTCCTTCCCATCTGTAATTCCAGTGATTAGTGCAGCCGGTTTTAGAGTGTGACCAGACTCAGAACACAAACATTTAACAACAGGGGCTGTGGAGATTCAGGCCCGTCCTCTTTCTCTACGTTGACCGCCTGAAATCCAGCTCTGCTCTCTCTGAGGTCTGGTGGTGGGCTGCCTCTCTCCTTTGGTCTCCTCGGCCGTGGGCAGCTCTGGCTTCCCACAGTAACTACAGAGGCACATGCTGGAGCCCACCCTGCCCAGGTGACAGAGCTCCTTCCCAGAGTCCTGCCAGGTCGCAACTGAGAGGGTGACATCACGCCCGGCCGCCGCCACCTTTTATTAACTGGTTTCCCCATAGAACCGGGGCCTTTAGGATGGGTTCACAGTCTTCTTGCTTCTCTTTGGCAGCTCAATAAGTGGGTCCTCAGATTTTGGGGGGGTTCTTGTTTGTTTCCACTTGGAATGAAAACATTTGGCCCCCAAAACACACAAATCAGGGTTGTTACAGGCCTGGCCTGCATTTGGCCAGATTTCTTGCAACACACATTCATTACTAGAATGGCGCACAGTCATCCGCCTATCACTAACCTCTTTGAAGGCAAGAATCCTTCTTTAGCTTGTGGTATGCCCTCAATAAATACTTATTGACGAAAAGAATGAAGTACCCACTACCGCCAGCTAATGTGCTAATGTCAGGAAAGCAACATAGTATCATGGAAAGGCCACTGGATTGGCAGTCGTATGGCTCTGGGTTCCCATCTACAGTCTGGCCTCCACTTCCTCTTCTGAAAAATGGGACTTACGATGCCCACCTCTTGCGGAGGTTGCCATGATTAAATCTGTCGGTCAAATGCCCAGCCCGGCACCAAGACGTGGCAGGTCCTGAGTGAGTCCTTATCATGCTTCTCCTTCTGTGCATTCTGGACGGTGCCTCTCCCCGAGGACTGAGCCAGGCTGGGAAGATGCTGGAGAAGGGAGGGCTGGCTGTTTCTGTTCTGCTGTCGCTCCCTTGTACCTGGTGGAGGAAGCTGGCTGTGTCTCCACTAAGTCATCAATCTCTGTTCCGGCCCCACACCTGGAACTGGGAACTGGAAAGCATCCGCTCCAGCGGCAGCTGGTTCGTCTTACAGCTACAGCCCAGACACACAGAGAATTTAGAAAAAAAAAAAAGAGGAGAAGGAGATTTTTGTCCCTCTCCACGAGAAAAGAGTGAAACCTCACTTTTATTATGTACCCTGGCGCATTGGCTTGGCAGCTGATGTAGTCCTCTTATGACACTGCTTTGCATAAGACCGCATGATCCCAACTTACCGTACACCAGAGTTTGGTTATATTTAAAAGTCAAAGATGGAAGATGTCCATTGTCCACAGCAGAGAAGCCTAAGCAGTGACACAGATCACGATTCTTTGTAGACTTACATTCCCCCAAACTTATTGCTCATATGTTTAAATAAAAGACACCACGTCGAGTATGAGTCATTAGCAAAGGCAAGCTGATTACATTTCAGAAAAATGTCTGAACTTCCCAAGACTTATATTTCACACCAGAAACTGAAGCTGAGATATTTTCATGTGGTAATAGTTTTGATAGAGGCAAAATAATTTAAACAAATAATTAGCCTGGAGAATAAAAGTGTACACAAAAGCACAATTAATGAATTTACTAATTGTTCTTCCCTGCTGTGGACATTGCTCAAAGTTGAATTTTAAGCTATTATATAAATATAAACTACTGTACCAAGCCACAAAACCAGATAACTCACCATTAGTCATTAATGTTGCCTTAAAAACAAACTTGAGCTCTCAGAGAGAAAATGCACTCACCTAGGCAGACATTGTTTTGAAAATAAAGCAAGACTTAGATGCTCAACTGTTCTTTGAGTCTTTGGGAAAACACACACACACACACACGAGAGATTTGTGGGTTTTAATGCCCTATATAAATATCAGACAGGCAACATTTACCTTATTTGAAATTCTCCATTAGCTGAATAGGAATGAATTTGGTCTGTCCTGCCCACATGGCCAAACGAGTCCGCAGTCCCTCTCTATCACACTCCTTACTGAAATGGAATCAAAATGTGATCTAAAGTGCCTTTTGTGTTTGGTAATTTCCGCATGTGATTGGAGGCAGCTTTCTTCTCCTCCGCATCTTTCTTCTTTTCAATTTCACCGTGTCCTGCTCCCTTAATTCCCAGAGAAATCGTGTTTTCTAGATTTGCTTACAAGGCTGCAGACTCTAGAAACTGTAAAACGGACACTGTTCTCGTGTTTTTCCAGCCTGGGAGCAAAAAATGGGAGAAAGGAACAGAGGGATATGCGCGGGTTAGATAAACTCTTGGCAGAACTGGCGGTGTTTCGTTAATCAGAACAACCATCACCAAAGGTCTCTGTATCCCTGACGTAGTTGTTTTTAAATATAGTTCCAAAAGATTGTTATTTCTAATTTTTATATTTATATTAAATAGCAGGACAGCCTTCACCTATAAACAATGTGCTTTAAAGTAAACCTACGTGTGTAAAGAATTGATCACTTATATCTCTGACTTTGGCATCTTAAGGGACCACACATGGCTTGACATTAATTCATGAAGTAGAACATTCTGAAACCCATCCCACTGTGGGATTTTCTTTCTTCTCATCAAAACTCTGTCATGTGATCGATTGCTCTATACCATTATGGTCTGATCTCAATAGGGACAACTGCAAACTGTAAGAAGCTCCGGGATTCTAGAAGTGCTCACAGTGATGGGCTATTGTAGGGGTCAGAAAAGGAGGTGATTGGTTTGACAATGGGGTTCAAGGGTTAAAATGTATTTGGAAAACTGCTCTATGGCATTCCACAGGGAGGGGGGGGTGCGTAGAGGCTGTGGAGACGCAGGGAATGGGGCCAGAGGAAGGGTGGAGAAGAGGTTCTCTTTTCCAGCAGGAGCAAATGTCCATAACGTCTGACGTGTCCTGTTTCTAGGACAGTGGACTGGTTCTGTGTGGCTAGGGCAAGGACAGGAGCAGTGTGATGATGTCATCTAGGGGCATCATGCGGGGTCGTCTCTCCCCACCAATGTTAGGTTTCTATTGTAAAACCCCATCCACCTTCCCTCCCTAGCCCACGCTTTACTGAGCGCTGAAGGGAGGAGACTGCAGGGAAAGAGGAGTGCCCAGGAGGGGGGCGGTGGCCACTCAGGTCATCGTTACTGCTGGTACTGTCGATGAGGTCATGATCTCTTCAGTTTTGACCAGACAGTACATTTCTGATGATTTGGATAATTTCAGCAGGAAAGAAGGTCTTGTCTATGTGTGTGGGAGGAGGTGGAGGGGGAAGGGAGACAGTGGGGGGGGGCGCAGAATCTGACTTTGAGGGGACAAAGGACACAGAATAAAGATGGGAGATGCAGGCAAGCCAAGGTATTTTTCCATCTTTATATTTTGCCCAGGGCCATCCGAGTCCACCAGTGCCAGCCCTGGCTCCCCTGAGACCTACTGGAGAGAAATTTCTACAGGCAGAAAATCTAAGCGATGAGGCTCTTCTCCGCTCTGTGCAGACGGGGAATGCACCTGCCGCAGAGGTGCCCAGTGGGAGGAAAATGTCCTGGGGGCTCAGCTGGGACGGTCAGCCTCAAAGCAGGGGCAGGGGCTGTGTTTGCCATTCTCTGATGACTCCTTTACCACTGAGTTCTGTACTCAGAGGCCCAGAGGAGTGACTGCATGCTTAGGTGCACTTGGACACTTGCTCAGTCATTTCCCACCTAGGTGACCTTGGGACAGAGTCTTTGATCTTTCCATATCTCAGTTTCCTCCCCTCTAAAGTGGGGATGGTAATAGGACCTACCTTCTAAACCTGTTATAAAGATGAAATGAGGTAGTGCATAGAAAGCCCCAGAACAGTGTCTGGTACCAAGAGTCACGAATGTTAGCTAAAATCCCAATTGCTTTTCCCTCCAAAGAGTGCAAAATCCACCCCTGTATCCAAGAGTAGAATGAATCAGAACTGTTTTGAGTTGGGTTTTTTTGGTTTTGGGTTTTGGGTTTTTTTTTTTTTTTTTTTTTTTTTTTTTTTTTTTTTTTTTTTTTTTTTTTTTTTTTCGGTCCTGGAATGGTTTCCAGAATGATTTGGCTTCTGGAGAGGGAATTATAAGGCAGCTGAACTTCTCTGGTTCTGTCTTCGACTCATTATCGTGAAGGAGTAACACAGGTTAATCGCATAGCTAATTAAGAGATAACATTAATGGAATCTGAGTTGGTGCCCTGATAAAGCCGAGCCCTGGCAGATAAATGCCGAGGTGGAGCCAAGCCATTTATTTGAGGAGCAGCAGGGTTCCTATCAGGGCACCAACTCCGGTTCCATTAAAGTTATTGATATTACACCCTGATCTGAAAGTGTAAGAAAATTCAATGCGTCTTTTTTTTTTTTTTCCCCCACGTTTCTTTCTTCTGAGGCAGCCCAGTATTAGCAGTACCGGCTGAACAAATGCAAGGGGAGCTAGGTAATAGGAGCGCCTATAATTGAATGACGCAGTTCATAATGAATTAACAAATAAACGAATGAATGAACATGAAGAAATTCATTCAGAGCAAACGTGGCTGGCAATTAATACGCTGCCAGGTGAAGAGGGACGTTGACAGGGCACCCAGCAGAACCGATCCCTCCCCGTATTGATCAGTTGTTTTGTTTTGTTTTTCAGGGCTTTGCCTCTGAGCAAATCAATGACAGACCTCAAGTACCATTTCTGTATTTCTCCTTGTCTCCTTGCAGTTAACCTGATGAACGTATTTTGGAGATTTCTTCTCCTCGTTGCTTTAATAAATTCTCTCATGGCTTCTTTAATTGTTGCTTTTTTTTTTAATCTTTCTTAGAAAATGATGATCAGTTCCCGCATTCAGCAAGCTGATGGCTAACAAATGCTATTTGACATAATGCAACCATGATTTAAAGGAAGAGCCATCCTGGTAACTACATGGCTGCTTCAGGAGGAGTGACGGGTATTGCCCTGGACCCTCCATAGAGATTGGGACATTCTGAGATTTGCCAAACACGTTTCTGAGAGCCATCTCCAGTTTAAAAGAAAACCTGGCCCCGGCTCAGGACAACGGCTGCAGAACGCTGCCATCGATGGTCGTAAACTTAGTGATATCCTCACAACTCGCCCCACACAGGCTGCTGCTGCCGCCCCTTGCCTCTGTCGCCTAAAAGCCCCCACTGGGGCGAAATCCCTTCAGAGTCCATATGCTCCAGCAAAGACTTTGGACTGGGAGGGGGGTATCCGCCACTGAAGCAATGTGACTTCACTTGGCTTTCCTGCGCTGAGAATGTTAAACACCAATTCCATAAGGAGAAGTACACATTAGGGGTGTCTGAGAATCACCTATCAGTGGGAAACGGCCTCCTCCCCAGTACAGGCATAACGAGAAGTCCACCTCGGCTGTGTCCGAAGGCCAGCTGAACACAGAGACACTCCACAAAGGGGAGTTCCCCTTATTATTGTAGCTAGGATTGCCGATACGGTCCCATCACGTGTTTTATATACCCGAGGGAAAGAAAGCCCAGCACCCAAGTAAAGTAGAGGAATGAGGCATTATTCCATCTCAGTGACTAACTGGGATCACAGGACGATTCATTCTCGACTCTTGGATTTTGACATCCTGTATTATGATTTCAAGAGGGAGGGAATTTGACTCCGAGAAAAGTTCTGTCATTTTCTCAGCGATCTAAATTAAAAGTAAGTTGAAAATCAAACGCTGATTCACTTTTGTGCTCTTCGAAATTCCCCTTTCCTGAGTCTCAAAAGCAGTTGTGTTCCTCTCAGCAATTTGCCAAATGAATCTGGGCACATCTGAGACACTGAAACTCAAGAGGGAAAATTCCTTTTTTTTTTTCCCCTCCTGAAATTTTAAGCAGGATCTTTACAATGAGATTAGATGTCATAATTTTGCCACTGTCTATGAAGGTCTATCATTAAGCCTGATAAACACGTGATTACACTATTTGTTTCAATGGCCTCATTAGACGAGCCATTCCTAAGTATGTAAATATATGTTAACAAAAATAGTCTATGAAAACTCCACGCTAAAGGTCCTCATGGTGGGAGAGGGAGTTGGCAAAGTAAAGAAGCTCACAATTAAGAATTAAATCTCTAAAATCTACACACAAAGCAAACCAGAGTTTTATGGAGATGGTGACCTACCGTGCCTATGTACTAAAAAGTAAATTCTATTCTGCTCAGTCCTTGATAAATACACACAATTTCCATGTCGAGCTAACTCTAATTACCGACAATGTCAATATAAGGTACGTGTGTAGGAACACAGAGTAGTTGCTGGACATGACAATTTTCTTGATTTTTTTTTTTTTTTTGGTTGGGGGAGTGGTAAGATAACAGGGTACAAAACTTGTGTTTTTGAATCCCAAACAAGCCAGTTGCCCTTGGTGTGCATCCTTCTATATCTCGTAGAAGCAAGAGCACCATGCATTGATGTCTCGCAAGCTGCTGTACAAAGAGGTATATGTGCCCAGACAGAAACATCCGACTCTGTTCAATGTCCCAGATGCCCCAGAACCACAGTGAGAAACTTGCTCCTGTCCCAGCCCATCTCACTCTGCAGAACTAAGCTTCTATTTTCTGTTGTTCTCTGAAGTCTTCATTATACTCAGGTTTGTCCCTGTCTTCTGCTTTAGCTCTTCTCTCTTTCACACCTTGACTTCTGCAATATGTTACGCACCATCTGTATTCTTTTCCTGAACTCTTGGTGGTTCCTTTCGACTCAGTTTTTATTTACTTCATGAGGGCAGAGACAGTTTCATTTGTTTCTCCCTATTCCCTGAGCCAGATGCACAGTCTCTAGCATATAGAAGGTGTTTCTGAAAGTGTTTATTGAGTTACTGAATGTGGTTCTCTGACCATCCCCCCTCGTTCCTATTATACTGGTCTCCCTTGGGATTCCTTCATCAAGTGACATGCAGACATCCATTCTTCTCATGCACCCAGACTCTCTGGCATAGCTTTTACGGGGGTCAATGTCTTCGGCTTTCCTGAGGTCTCAGAAATGTTCCTGGGGTTGGGGACTTTATTTTTCCCTTCCCTGATATTTTCTCCCTGGAAAACTGCTTCTGTTTCTTTTGCTCAACAAATCACGTGAATGACTTCTGGACTAGCCTTGCCTTCGCCTAAGTCCACCGTGAGTGTGAAATGGTGAGACACTGAAACCCTAATATACCATAGCCATGGAGCATTTTAATGGTAATTCACAGGGGAGGCCATTGAGTCAATGCTTCTGCCCAGTGAAGGATGCATTTTGAACCTCAGTCGTTGTTGGAAGTTATTTTTCCAACAAAAGGAGCAATGTAGCCCCATCTTCGCTCAGGTAGACACACAGGCCATCTGTGAAAGTGGAAAGCAAAGAACCTCTAGCCATAATACCTCTCTGGTACTTTGAAGTGGGCATTGGAGAAAATGGAATGCTCTTGAACAAGAAATTAGTGTAGGTCCTAGCTTTTTTAATTGAAAAAACACACGGTATCTAATCATTTTCTCTAAGTGGCCCTGAGTGTCTATATAAGCCAGAATTCAGGCAGAAAAACAGAGCTTGATTCTGTTCAGTGGGGGGACTTTTATATGGGGTGCTAGTTACAAAGGTGTTGGGAGAAAACAAAAATAAGAAACAGGTGGCAGAAAGGCAGACCAGAGGTTTATAAAAGCAGGAAGCCTCTAGGGCCTGAAGATCCCAGGGAGGTGTGGTATTTGCAGGGCCCAGAGTTCAGGGGCAAGTAGAATCACAGAGGGAGGGCCAGACCCAAGATCTGGGACCACAGAAGAGGTGGAAGAAATGCCACCCAAAGCAGAAGGAGAGGGAAGAAATGCCTCAGATTCCCTTCCCCGCACCCCACCCCAAATTACCCAGATTCATTTAGAACCCAGTGTTTTCCAGTAATTCCAGTGCAGACATCTGTGGGCTCAGAACTGCATGGGGGACCTCTAAAAGAGGTAGAACCACCTGGACGAGGAAGAAGAAAAATCTCAACTAAACCAGAACAAAGACCAGCCTTATCCACAACCATCTATGAGGGTGGGTTTGTTTGTTTGTTTGTTTTAACTATTTCTTTCATGAGGTAGAGATGGAACTGATAAAAGACCTCCAGAATAGATTCATTTATGGTTTCTTGCACATACTTACACTTCACGGATTACCACACGCAGCTCTCATCTCATAGCGTGCATTCAGCCGTTTCAATTAATGGTTTTTTTGTCTTCATAAATTCTAGCATTGAAAGAAAGATTCGTCCAGGTATTGTCACAGATGGACATTGGAGTAGAGTGGCCCCTCCTTGACCATTATAGGAAAAATATTGATGCCCAGCTTAGACAAATGGGACGTGGCCTTGGTGGTGTTTATTTTTGACTGGAAAAGTTACGAGTTACACAACCACAAACACATTTTTCACTTGTCTTTTTTAGCGCAGGACATCTCTGACATTTTATTTCATTAGACAAGACAAGTGGATAATTTTTTTTTTATTGTCTCTTAAAAAAATCTTACCCATCAACATCTGAGACACCAGAATGTTCTCATTCCCCTGGAGGGTTCCTTACATCTTCGAATTCCCCTCTGTTCTTCTCTCCCTCTTTCCTCCTCTTCCTTCCGTGTCTTTCTCTTGTCATAGCTCAGCCCTTATCCCAGGCTCTGACACTCCTGTTTCTGAACTTTGTTTTTCCTCCAGAAACTTCCGTTCCTTTTCACTAATCAATCAGAAGGGAGTGTCCTCCTCAATCAGCCCATCATATTCAATACCCGGAATAAACAGCCTGAATGGCTTTGTTTCAACTCTACTTCATTTCATCCAAGGGAGGCTGCTCCTGGCCTCGCTTCTGCTCTTCCTCTCTCCTGACCCACTAGCAAACCCAAAGTACAAATCAGAGCAGCAAATTCAGGTTAAAGCCAGCTCTGTGGCAATCTAGAGTCTTACACCAGACCCCAAACTCCTCCAACCCCCCAATCCTGGTAGCCGAGGAAGGGGAGTGCCCATCATTTCAAGGGCGGGGACCCTCTGTGGAGATTTCTCAGCCTCTCCTCTTAATGAGTTTAACTCCAGAGATGGGCAGCTAGAGCATTCCTGCTGAGCATAATTACCATGATGGGGCACCTGGGGAGAGATTGTCACAAAGATAACTGGGTCTCAGGCTATTTAGCGCTTTACAGATGAGAGTAAGGTGGTGACTTGGAAAAATGAGGTCTGGTTCGGATAGGAAGACTGCTATGGTTCATTTTCCTCCCTCCTGTAGAAGCGTAAACTGTTGTGTTTCTAATTGATGTGCATGAGCCCAGGGCACAAAATGGACTCAGGTGAGAAATCATAGAATCCCAAGGCCGGATGGGACTGGAGGGGTCATCCTGTCCACCCCGAGCCTGCAGGCAGGACTGCTTACAAACCGTCTCGGGAGGAGGGCTCGCTACCCTTTTCATCATGACCTCGGGAGGACTGAACACGCGGATAACCAAGGGCTACCTGGGCACCGGCGCTCACTACAAAGGACACTTGTATGTGTTTATTCTGGCTCTTCTTGCTTAAAAGCCCTACCCAGGGTCAGGGGCAGGTCCCTAACATGGGCAGCTGAAAGCAGCGCACTGAAATGTCAAAAATCCACCCAGCAGTACAAATATACTGAAGAACACACAAGGAAAATGTATTGAATCATCTTGTGCAAATTCACAGCTCACGGAGCTGCTGAAAGAGAAGAGCGATCTCTTAACCGTCAGCAAACTGTGAGTGGCTGGATGGGACACGGCTTCTGCTGTCCCCCAAGAGAAAGCCCACGGAAGACCTAAAACAGGAAAGGGTGGAGGGGGCATTGAACAGGTCATCCCAAGGCAGTTTAGGAGCCGAAATTTGGATGCCTGCAGAAAGCAATCTGCTAAGTACAGATTGGGAGAGGTAGGGGGCTTGGGACCTGCTATCCCCTCTCTGGCGTTAGCGCCTCCCTTGCTGGTATGAATGTGACAAGGTTGAGAGGACCTAATGCGAGGGAACCAAGAGGTGTGGGTCTCAGGAACGGGGAGAGGGAATCCACTGTTCCATGGAGCTGGTCAAACCAGGTGACGTCCACCAAGAAGCCTGGACACGGTCCCAAGGTGCCAGGGTACAAGGGAAGGTTGTAGGGCCAGTAGGCCCCGAGCCCTCCGAAGAGCGGAAGTGGAGTTTTCTCTCTGGACTGGCCACACCTGGAGTCGTTGGGTTATACGTCTCTCTGAAGACTTTAGAGGAGATTGAGGAATCTGTGCTCTGGGCCAGAGCTGGAAAAACTACCACTCATGGCCTGTTTTGATAAAGCCCACGAAGTAAGAATGGTGTTTATATTTTTAAAGCATTGAATTAAAAAAAGAAGAAGAAGAAGAAGAACATGCAAGACAGACCATATCTGATCCACAAAGCCTAAATTATTTACTCTTTGGTCCTTCACAGAAAAAACCTGCTAACCTCTGCACTAGGTTACCAGTTCTCAAATTTCCACGTTCACAAAAAAATAAAAATAAAAACAAACAAGCCCCCCTCCCAATTAAAAACACACACACACACAAAAACCCACCACTTAGGGCCCTTATTAAATATTCAGAGCTTGGCCCGGGACCACGGTATCTCTGATATCTCCATTCAACAACCACCGAAAGATAATTCTAATGCAGGTGGGCATTAGCTGACCTCATGAAATGCTCCCTTTCAATTAACCAGTAAGTATATATTTTACGATTTCTATGCGGCCAGCTCTCTGCTGAGTGTAGTGGGGGTTACGAGTGGTAAAAGATAACTTGCCCCCTCTGTGTAGTTAGAGGGAGGGGAGCTTCTCAAGTGAACCTACTAGAGTTAAGTTAGAGATAAATGGCCTGGGGCCAATTCCACATGAACTGGGATTTTAGGGGCCACCATCCATGCTGATGGTCACTTTCCTTGCAGTCAACATGGAATGGAGTGTTTGCAAAAGAATGGGCCAAGTTTAGAATGTGGGGAAGATATCATTTGCAAAGGCACAGGACAGGAACCTGCTTTAAGAATGAAAGCTGTGCAAGCGTGGGCAGAAAGCGCAGTGGTCTGACCCCTAAAGACAATCTGGAGAGCAGAACCCATGGGCTCCCTCTTCACGGCAAGAACTACTCAGAAGAAAAGCTTGTCCTTCTTCTCTCCTTCTATAAGCCTTGTTAGATCCTAAGCTGTGCCACTTGGGATTTTTGTGGATCTTTCCACCTAAAATGATCTTTGCCATTTCCTATCCACTCTCCACCTGTACCCATATGTACACTCTAATTTCCTATCTCACTGAGATTTTTCTTTTTTGTGCCTGTGCTTCTTTTTGCAGAAGCCATCCTTGTAGACTAGTTTCTTTCCATATTGCCTTCTTGGTTATAAAGAAAATTTTGTCTTATTTCTCAAGACCCAACCCAAGCTTTTTATTTTCCTTGAAGCAAAACGTTCTCTGATCTCTTTTCTTCTTGGGCAGAGCTAAACAATCTTTCATTTTGCACCAACCTGGTCTCTTGAACAAAAATATAGGGTTTGCACTGTATTAGAATTATTTGTCTTCATTCCATCTATCTCCTGTACAAGATCATGACCTGGAGGTCAAAAACCATATGAATCCATTTTCATTTCCTTGGTGCCCACAACAGTGCACGTAGTCATGGGCAGTAGACATTTCTTCAGTGGGTGATTGAATGTTCACAAGCAGGGCATTTTCAGTTTGTGGAGGGCTCTAAACATCAGAGGAGGGTGGCCTTGCTAATATCGTCATTGAGACCCATTCAGACCTTTAAATAGGGGGTAATATTATGATTCCATTTTAGGTAAGTTAGAAAGAAAATAGTAGTAGAAAGTAGGAGTCTAAAGATGATTCGTTGAATAGGTAGGAAGGCTGGAGATTCTCCCTGGAGGAAGACCATGTCTTATTTCTTTGATAACTCCTTGGCATCTCAGCACTCATAAATTCAGTAAACAGCTGCAGAAGAAGATTGTGGGTAAGATCTGAGCTGGGCACTGCTGTACACAGCATGTCTCAGCTGGTCATCTGCTCCATGCTAGCCTGGGCTTTCATAAGGCATATCAGAAAACCTCCCGGTGCCCTGGAAGGCCAGGATAAGTGAAAAATATTAACTTTAATATCACCTACAATTCAAAGCTCAGGAATTTTGTTAAATTAAACAACGTGAAACTGGTCGCAATGGGAAACAACCATAAGCAAATGATTTACCTTAAGGATAAGAACCAACCCTACATGCATAGCAACTGGAGGAATTCCAGAGAACAACAAAAAAAGTACAAAGTCAAAGGAAATTAGGTCCTCTGAAGTTTAACAAAAGTTAGACAATAAGGGCCCAAAGATGGTGGAACAAGACGAATTGGACCAAATAATGGTTGGCTTTCTGCAGTAATAAAGGAGAAGTGTGTAGTAGGTAGGAATACAGAAACATCTTGGATGAGTGGTCTGTAATTCTGAGTTTCACGTGTCAGGGATGTGAGTATTATTTGGTGGGGAAGTGGCAGGGCCAACTATCTGAACCCCAACTATCTAGTCAGGACATTATATTTTCTTGACTCCTCACGTCTATCTACGTGGGACCAGATGACACTTAGAGGCTAATGGAATGTCAGCTGAAGTAGCCTAGTGTCACTTTCAGTCCAAGAAGGATAAGAACCGAAAGTCCCTTCCCAGGGCTCTCTTCTGCTTCTACAAGCACGAGATTGAAGTTGGAAGCATCTCAAGGTGGGAGAAGCCTAGATCCCTGTGTCGTGGCTTGGAAGAGGGCCACCCAGAAAGACTGCCAGGAGAGGAATATCCATATTGGCCTCTGTGTGAGGGAGAAATAAGCTTTTACTGTGTTAATCCTTTGGGATTTGAGGTCGCTCGCTACAATGGTTGGCCTATCGTTATTAATGTGGGGAGGGAGGCTAGAGTTCCAGGAAGTTTTGGGGGGACAGCTAAGTTACAGCCCATGTGATCATCTGGGGCAAAGCACACACGGTGTAGGAAGAGCTCTGGGTGGTCTCAGGGCAGATACCAATACAGGAAGAATCTGGACCAGCAGTCCTTTTCCCCCATTGATTTTTGCTGGGGGCAGCCAGCCTTGGACTCATCGATTCAAGCTGCTGATTAAGCCATGTTCTCCAGTCTGTCAGCAACCACTTCATTTCCTTTCATCTCAGGTTTTCACCAGCTTGAAGCTCCACAACAATTGGGATCTTGAGTGTACAATGGAACATTTCAGGAGGGCTTTAAAAATGGCTCCCTTCCCTGCACGGCAGTGTTCAGCCTCATCTCTTCCTCTCTCCTCCAAGACAATTGTTCTCAGGGCTGTTGCCTGTTAGACAGAAAAAAATGCTAAAGCTGGAGGCAGCTGATCTTCACGGAGGCTACAGCAGGGCAGAGTTCCATCTGGAGGAGGCTGGTGACCTACCGGGAGTTACCTCAAGACCAGAATGCTCCTTTCACTTCCACAGAATGAGCTGTGAAGATGCCCAAGACCCAAAGCAAGCTTTACAGCAAACAGGAACTAAAGAGCATACGGCAGGTGGTAGCTCAGATGCCAAAGCAGACCTCCTTCCTGTTGAGGAGGGGGCACAAAAATAGAATCTAATATGGCCCCAAGTGCTGGGAGTGGGAAAGAGGATTCTAAACCTCAAGACAGATCTGTGAGAGAGAGGGGTGGAAATTCCCTCTCTCCCTCTCCTTCTCTCTCTCCTCTGTGTGTGTGTGTGTGTGTGTGTGTGTGTGTGTCTTGCATCTGTGGTTGCTTAAACAAACAAACAGAACAAGATGGCTGCTGATGGATAGCTCACTCCTGAACGCCGGCTGACACACCTACGTGCCAGGTTTGCCCAGCTGTACAGATGCCACAGCTGATCGTTTGTCGAGCGTGCCGCTCACCACCACTGATCCATGTGCCAATTACCTGATTTACAACGGGCCGGGGCTGGTGTGCAGAGCAGGGAGGAAATCGCTCTCGGGTTCTTCTCTGTTCCACCCACCCCCAGCCCTGCTCTTCTTTGTCCCCTCCAGGGGAGAGTGGGCAATGGTGGGGGCCGACCCCTCGCTGCACCACACCATCACCCAGGGAATGCCGGGCACCAGGTTAGGTACCATCTCCACCCCGTCTCAGAGGAGGGCCTGGAGAACCAAAACAGATTGAAAGCTTTGGCTAGGCAAAAGACTGGGCTCCCCTTTGTGGCAGATGCAAATTCTGTCACCAGGCTGGGGGAAAGCAGGCCATTGTGCGTCCTTGTTAGGATTTCTGACACGAAGAGGTTTGTTTCTGTGCCCTCTTTTTCTTCTTCCCTAGAACAATAGGCACACCAGAATATTAACTCCCTGCACTGCGGGCTAGAATCTGCTCTCCTCTCTTCTCAAGGAGGTCAACTCCCCTGGCTGCCCAGCCCCAGGCGTGCTGATGGTAGAGCGGGGGAGGGGGGATTCCGGGGGGGGGGGGGGACAGTGTAGCACAGGGTATGTGTGTGTGTGTGTGTGTGTGTGTGTGTGTGCTGGGCACAAATGGTGTGTAGTCAATATGTCTTCTGGATTTTTCATTACCAGTTTGAATAGCCATCTGAGGGACTCCCAGGGAAAGCCGGCTGGACCTAGCAAATAACAGAGGCCGTAGGGACCAGATGGCAGTCTGCGGAGCGAAGAAGCCTGGAAGTTGCAGGTTGTGTGTCTGGGCCCACAGAGCAGCACACCCATGTGCCTTTCCAGGACTCTCAGCTTCTCCCCTCCCAACCGAACCCTGGACAGCAATTGCAGAGGTCTTCCAATCCTCCTTCGACCCGGCTCCCCGCTCCTCTCCCTGAGCACTGGGTCATGCCTCGCAGCTGCAGCCCGGAGCCTGGCTTGCCCCCCGAGTCTCCTCCCTGATCACCTTAGCCAGAGCGCCCTCTCTTCTCCCTCTACGGAGCTTACTGTCAGAGCATCTCGTGTCCTTCTGCTGTACCTCGCACCGTTTGCAAAATTAGTGCAGTGGGAACTGGCGCCTTGTCTTGTACAGTTTGGCATCCTAAATAGTGCCAATAATAGTCAGTTTGGCATCCTAAATAGTGCCAATAATAGTGCTCTTCAACTATCAAGCTTCACATGAATTTTGGCTCAGATGAGTGTGTCCTTAAGAAGCAGTCACGTGAAGTGTTACCCCTGCAAACGAGAGGCCCCAGGAAAATATTAACAACAAAGACACTCACATATATCCCATGCTTCCCCCCCACACACACACCAAAGCTTCCACCAGAACCAGGAAGTCCTGTTGACCAATAAATCCCACAGTACTTTGCTGGCCATTGCCCTGCCCACCCCGAAACCACTGGAAACTTCCTTCATTTGCTATCATTTATCACAGGCTCCAAAGCTAGGAAATCACTCATTGCTAAGTTTTGGTTGTCAGGCTCATGCAGAAGTCTTTCCATTTGTGTCCTTTTCTGTCTGACTCTCAAACTAATCCTTCTCAACTTCAGATCTTTGTACAAACCTCCCGTGTCATCACTGGGGAGCTCTGGGCCCAGAGCAAAGGTAGGAGGCAAAAAGCCCCAAATCTGCACGTTTTATTTCATTGGTACATGTATTTAATCCATCCGCAAACTGTTCATTGGATAGCATCGCGGGCTTCTCTCTCTGGGAACACTAAGGTATGTGTATTCAACAGTGGAAAATAAACATAAGATTTTATTACAAAGTGCCACCACCGCTCCTGGCATGAGTAATTTGTGCACCTGCATTTTTAAAATGTTTCAAAGTTTTTCCCCTCAGTGGATTCTGTGGTAACGCACATTAGCTTCCCGGCTGTCACAGCCTGGTTCTTGTAGGCTCCTGTCGCTTCTGCCCACACTATCCAGAAGTCATCGTTTGCCAAGCAATGTGATGACCGCCCATGGAGGCCCTTGGGAGTTCAGGTTCCTGTTCTGTCCCGATAAATGCCTTTCTCCCGAGAATGAGCAGAAGTGCGGAGTGTGAATTTCAAGTGCCATGGGCTAGAGGACAGATTTGCAAGAGAGGACCTGTCCTACTGAGACATCGGAGTAGTTTCTGGAGACGAACGCAGCCTTGATCCCACAGACTCTCAGCCTGCTTTTCCCGAAGCCGAGAGACCAGGTTAGCTGCGTCTCTTCACCCAGGTTCTTCAGCACGTAAGGCAATCCAGTATGCGCCAGATGGAGCCGAGACACCCAGTTAGTGAGAGGAACTGGAAAGTGGTACAGATGCATTGGAAGGGGAGGGCGCTATTCTATCTGAATGGGGCATAGCATTCTGGCTTTATCTTTCCCTTCCCTTTCTTTTGCAATGATTCTGTTCTTTGCAGGTGTCTGAAGTCAGTCTGTGTGCACAGCGCTAACTAACCATTTCCCCTGCGATGTCTGTAATCTCCTGGAAATGTTCGTTGATTCCTTCCAATGTTCCCACAACAACCCGGAAGGCTGGCAATTCCGAGTCATCTTAGGCACGTTAATACTTTCTTAAAGTCATATGGCAGCCTATTGCACACTTCTCCCTCGAACAGCAGGTCTCAGAGGAAGACGGTAATGACCTGGTGCTACACCAACGTGATCGTTAGAATCTCTGTCTCTGTAAGCAACATCAAGCAGATAACTTGATCTAAAGAGTATTTATTTATCTGTCCAACGCTGCAAATGGAGACAGAGGGAGCTCCACTGATGGAATCGCTGGGTGTGAAATCTTCATTGTTCAGTATGATCGAGAGCAATGGGATGCTTGTTTCATTTAAATAATACCGAGTTTTCAAACACTGCACACCATCTGCCTTGGGAGCTGCCTGGCCCAGGCACAGAATTGAATGGATGTGGCATTTTGAATCGTTTAAATGCACGTGGGTTGTGGTTTTAGCATGAGGGGTGGTAGAGAAGCAGTAGGTGTTGTTTTTACTACCAAGGATCAAGTCCTTATTCTTGCTATGGCCAATTGTCCATTTTTGAGCTTGACTCTTAAGGAGAATAATTTTATCATTACCTCTCAAAAGAATAAGAAGAATTATGCTTTGGTATCCTCTAGGATTTTTGCACACCAATGCCTATAGTCAAGTCCTAAGTCGAAATCTGGGGAAAGATTTCTCAGAGCATCCCCTAGAAGTAGCTTACTGGCCCCCCTGGGGAGTCCTGCTTTCAGTGAATGTATGAACCTTGGCCCAAGGTAAAGACTTGGTGCTGATGAAAGCTAATGGCAGCTAAAACCACATATTCACATGCATGTGGGTGTACACGTGCACATGTGCACACACACACACACACGCACACACAAGCTTATTTGGAGAGACTTATTTGGAGAGACTTATTATCTAAGACTTATTTGGTGTCATTATCTGGCTTGTTTGTTCAGGGCCTGGGTTGCTCATGTAATGTGACTCTGTGTGAGAACATTAGAAGCACACTGAGCAAGTACAAGAAAGTAGGTGCCATTTCCATGGAGCGGCACTTGGTAAATATACCTTGACTTGGGTCCAATCTCTCTTGGGCTCTGTCCACAGTTTTAGGCAAAAGAGGCTACTTAAATTAATTATCTCATTGATTCCAGAGGAGGATGCTGTTTTAGGATAAGTGACTGTTCAAACGAACCCTACAGTTTCAGCACCTTAACCTAAGAAAGATTTCTTGTTCCGCCCATCACGGTCTCACAAGATTCAGGGCGTAGCATGAGGCTCTGCACCATGAACCCGTCCAGGTATCTCCCGTCTCTTGTCACCTCCATCTCTAGCTCATAGTCTCCAAGATAACCACAGAATACGGAAGAGAATGTGGAACATAAGCACTGGCTCTGAACTGCCTTGGTCCCAAAGGCTTTCCTCAGTACAGAAGGGCCCGGGATTATAAAGCACACTGGGACCAAGGAGAGGGGCCGGTCTCTGCCAATGATAACTTTGCCTTTATCATCTGGCTACTTCTTGTGAAAATATCCAGTTCCAACCACAGATTGTCATTCCAGCTCTCTCCTCGTGTCAAGTCATGGTGCTGATGAAAGGAACACTTGCCGAAGTCCCACATCCCCGGCGTTTTTCCTTCGTGGGTAGGAATCCAATCTCTTCCACAAGACCAATGACCTCAAGAGGAGTTGTTTGAGTAGAGCTGATTATAATTATGTTTTACCTGCTCTTTGATGCTTCTCAAACGGGGCAGTCTGGTTTAGCTATTCCTTACAGTAGCAGAACTTCTTTCGTTTGCGATCTGAAATGAGGCACTATACAATTAAGCTATAAATATCATTTTATTATGCAGTTTTAAAGATGTTGTACTTTGAAGCATTGTAGCAGCATAGAATACCCAAATCATTTCCATTGCCCATTATTTAAGTACTTAAACTTGCTTTTGACATGAACTGCTCCTCCCACAATGCCTCTCACATGTTGGCCCATGTTATCAAAATGTTAATTTTTTTTTCAGTCCCTCTAAAATATTTCTCATATTTGTGACCTGCCCTATCTTTAGAGTGACAACTGGAAACAATAGAATAATGAAATTATTTCTGGAGTTTTGTTAAGTGGGACTTGGACCACTTGGAATAGAAGCTACGTTGTTCATGGCCCCAGCTTCATATGTTTATACGCTTCCACTCTCTTGTGCCTGAAATAAATTTACTGTAGTCTTTGTCTCTGCTCTATTCTAAACACACTGTACAAACAAGGGCCTGCTTCCCAGGAGAATAACCCAGCCAAGGATGTCATGTTCCATCTTTATGATGAAATGCAGATTTGTCATTAAAAGGCAAATTCTTCATTTCCAAAACTGCATATAAATGATGCTTTAAAGGATTTTAGCTAATGAAATTTAGCCCCCTCACTTCTCCCCCTCCAAAGAAGAATTTAGGACTGTTCTCTGGAACTTAGCCCAGAGTATTTCATTTGGTTTCAAAAGGCATACATTTTGCTTTACTTGAGGATTTTGCCTTGTGGTATTTTGTTGTCTAGAGGCCAGTAAGCAAATGTCCATAACCTTGTTGAGCTCAGGAAGGGCCTCCTTGGCTTACCTGACTTCTTTCCATGCCTCCTGGCTGGTTAAACGTAACCTGTGTGGTTTCTGGCTGCTCCAGCCCAGGAAGATGGTGCTCAGAAGATGGTGCTGGGAACTTTTGGCCTCACACTCCAACCTTCGCCATGGCCCAATGGTCCATCAGGAAGCTCCCTCTCTGCCTTGTAGCCCATTTCTTCAGCCTCCTTGAAGCACTTTATACAAGAAGGGAGGACAGACATGCCTGCCTCTTCCCCTCCAACATTTCTTTTAGTGCAGGCTGATTTTTCAATCTGGACACCACGTAGGGGGTTTCCAGATTCTGAGGGGTTTTAAAGACCCTTTCTGAACTCATCTGCTAGTCCTTGTAGACTCCCGTGTCTCACAGCCTCCTCAGTCCACATGTGAACAATCTCGCTTTACTCCCTTGTTTCCATTCCCATGGCTTGGAGGGGGTGCTGGACATAGGTTGCCGCTGCGGACTGACCAAGGAGAGCTGAATGAAGGAAACTCTGTAATTCCATCCAGTGTAGCTGCCCTCAAATAACCAAAGGTTCCTACAGAGAGGTGGTAGCCCTATTCAAAAGGAGGTTCCATGGGGGAAACTGCCAGAATTTCAGGAAGATGAAATAAATTCAGTGGTTGAAAGAAGCAGCTCCTTCCCTTCCTATGGGGTGCTGGGGAGCAGGCAACAAACACCTTTTTGTGTTTTTTGTTTGTTTGTGTGGGTAGAGGGTGGCTTTTTTGTTTTGTTTTGTTTTGCTACAGCTTCAGTGTGACTTTGGGGATTTCAGTTTCAAACTGTCCCACACATTCCTCACCCTTGAGACTAGGAGTTGAGAAATCAGACCCATAGTTTCATGAATGGGCTGACAAGAGTGGTTTCTACATACCTGTGGCTCCATTTTTCTTTTTTTTTTTTTTTTTTTTAGGATTTTATTTATTTATGTGAGAGAGAATGAGAGAGAGAGAGAGAGAGAGCACGAGAGGGGAGAAGATCAGAGGCTGAAGCAGACTCCCTGCTGAGCAGGGAGCCTGATGTGGGACTCGATCCTGGGACTCCAGGATCATGACCTGAGCCGAAGGCAATCGCTTAACCAACAGAGCCAACCAGGCGCCCCACCTGTGAGTTCTTAATGACAGGGGATATAGTTAGACCGACGCGGCTGTTTCCAGGAAGCCCAATGACCCACGCATACCATGGCTCTGGAAAAAAAAAAGCCTGTGGGAGACAAGTGGCAGTGACCCCCACACCCCATGGGCTCAGTCTTGAAGCCAGGCCGCATGGCTCACCTTTGATGCTAACTTGGATGAAGGAAAGAACTGAATGACATTCACAACCTGAAGTGATTCCATTTCATCATTTTGTACACATACATCCATGATGGGCTCTATGTTATATATAATTTACTAAAGCGTGCTTTTAAAAATAGATTTGAGAAGCGTGGAGCCCCCAGAAGCGTATGTTATTGTACCGGGCTTGAGTTTTCCTTTCCCTCCCACAGGGGACCTCCGAGGGTCTATTTGAGGGCATGAATATGGAAAATTCAGCTCTGGCTCCCCCATCTCACTCCCCAAACAACGTTGCAGAACTAGGCTAAGCTCTTGTGGTTTTGAAGGAACAGATGCAAGAGACAAAATAAGTATAAAAGGAATTTGGGGGAATGGGTCCTAAGAATCACCACATTTCCTATCACTCTCCGAAAATGCCTCTCTTTTCAGGGGCACCATACATCTGCGTGGCTCCAAACTACCAATTATTTTTCCAAGCAACATAATTACAGCCTTCTCCTGAAAACGCCAAACACTCACATGAAATACAGCTTCAGAAAATTTCACTTAAGTTAATTGGTTCCAATTACTCAGACCTGTCTTGGCCCCCCAAAACCCGTGAAAGTCAAGTTTTTTTTCTTTCTCTTCCTGCTCACTTTTGAGACAGAGAGAGAGAGAGAGAGAGAGAAAGGAGACCTACACCTGAATTCTACATATTTTCTTAGAACCCACAGCCCAATGAAGACAGGAAGTATAATGGCAGGAGGCAAGGAGAACATCACCCCAGCGGACATCTGCCTCCTTTGTCTGTCTGGGCACTGGAAGGCCACAGATGTCACAAGCATTCCTCCTGAACCACTCTGAATGTAATCTGTTGGGTTTGGTTTACTGAATGTATGTGCACGTCAGAGATCGTGGGCATGGATTATTTATAAGATGTTCACTTCCAATTAGCCCTGCTGAAAACACGGGCGCCTACTTGGCGAGGGCGGCAGCAGGCTGTTCTGAGCCGGCATGGGTCTGGGGCGGGTGGGTAGGTAAGCCTCTTGCTGAGCAACTAACTGTGAACATTCGCTTAGGCTTAGGTACCATTAGGAAGCAGCCCTATGTGTGTCCCTGATTAACAACACTGTAAACGACGCAATAAAAGACACACTTTCAGGGCACACTTTCCGAAGGCTGCCCTGGGTCCAGGTCCAGAGACCATAATGGTCATTTGAGCCCATTGCTCCTCAAGTGAGGCCCTGGAGAATTGACCGTGTTTTGTTTAGGACCTGTGCCGACCTCCATGGAAACCCATTTTACAACGTGGTGGAGACTCATAGATACTGGTTTCGAACTCTAAGCTCTGGTAGGGTAGGAAAAGCGACTGGGGGAAATCAGTTCGATTTAGCCATTTTAACCAAATCTAGTTAACCAAATTTAATTAACCCGTTTTCTGAGGTTAATGAAACTCCATTAACTTGAATCAGAAAGTGGGGGAAAAGGAGGGCCTTATTTAAGTGCACGTCCCTGACGGGGCGCTGTACCCCCAGGGAGCCATGAACTTGTCAAAGACAGGGCACTAAGTATGCCTTGAACCTTTGCTAGGGAAGGGAGTCAGGACAGCACTCTAGTCTCTCCTAGAGTTATTCAAAGCTCCAAACTGTTTAATTTAAAACATGGGGGATACTGGGAATCAAGGATGTATCCCACTAACATTGCAGCATGACAAGCCAATGCTAGCTGGAAGTGACTCGGGGTCTATCCACACTGTCTAGTAGCTGATCGAGGCTCCCTGTTGGCCCACTACCTCCTTCTCAGTCAATGGCATTCATGAGGCAGCCATACAGACCCGGAGATGTGATTCTCCTGCCTGGAGTTTAGCATGGGTGCAATGAACTGACAAGCTTCACCTGTGCTTTAGTGGCCAGGTGTCACTGTCATAAAACTACCCATCATTTGGCACTGGCTGAGAGCCCCATCAGCTCACCCAGCTCGGAGCATTTGGACACCACCAAGGCTGGTGCCCCTTCCTACCTTGGTATTTACTGAGTGGTTCTTTCGGTTTTCTGAATCTTGTGGGACAGTTAGCTCGCTAAGCCTGTCCCCAGAAGGAAGGTGGCTCATTCCTTTTCTGAATATCAAACTTATTCCTGGGGGATAAAGAAAGGGGAAGATCTTGGCACACATGCAGAAGGAAGGGGCAAAATAGGAACTTTCTACAATCAGAGAAGAGTCTTTTGGAACACCAGGAGCTTGAGAGCTCCAGAGGGCAGAGTATCAGGAAACCACAGGGATCTTTTCTTCTAGGTTCAGATGGTGGTATGATCCGCTCGGGACTGACCTGACCAACAAGAGAGATTTGGGCACGTCACATGTCATAGAATGCAATGAGCCCAAAGTCTAAGGTTGAGAGAGGAGGGGCCCAAAGTAGCACGAGATACACTTCTTCCCTCCCTTAATGCTGCTTCTTCCAATCAAGCCCTCTGTGTCAGTGACCTGGAGGTAAAAGAGCAGAAAGGCAAAGTGAAGCATGTCTGTGCTTTAAAGGGACACTTTCAGAAAGCCCTTATAGCCTTCAGTCTTATAAGAATGTGCTAAATGCTAGATGGACAATTTTATTCCCAATCCCCCCAATAGGGAAGGGGAAAAAAGCAACTGAGTGCTATAGGAAAGATTTCCATAAAATAGGACGTCAGTGGGAAAACACAGTGACAGGATTTGGATCAGATTTATAATAGGAACAGAGGGTGCTGGGTGGCTCAGTCAGTTAAGTGTCTCCCTTTGGCTCATGGCACGATCCTGGAGTCCTGGGATTGAGCCCCACATCGGGCTCCCTGCTCAGCGAGGAGCCTGCTTCTCCTTCTGCCTTTCACCCTACTAGTGTTCTCTCTCTTTCTCTTCTCTTTCTCAAATAAATAAAATCTTTTTAAAATATTTAAAAATATATAACACAAGCAGAGGCTTTTCTTTATTGATTATTTTGAGTCTTTTTCAGAATGATTTCCCTGGGAATTTGGAAAGTCTCAATGAGAAGGCATCACTTAGTCACTTATGGATGATGATGGCACTTTCTTTTTCTAAGTTAGAAAAAAAAAAGTGTAGTAAAATCTAATATTACTTAACATGGAAAATATCTAAGGTGATGCTTTCCTAAACATTACTGAGTCTTTCAGAAGATATGCTTTTCCCAAAATGACTCAAGTTTTCACGGTCTCTCTCTCATCCGTTATCCAGGTAAATGCCTGTAAATACATTTTAGCCATCATTCTGAGCCAAACCTGGTTTAGGTGTACCAGAATTGAAATGATGCTGTGATACTGATTGAATTGATAAAGAGGTATTCTTTGTGAGGTCCTCTTTCCATTTCCCCTAGAAGGTCAGCAAGACCAAGAATTCATTCATGAAACAAATATTTGTTTCTACTACTGGGGACACAAAAGAGTAAATGTCATGGATTTTGCTCGCAGGAAGAGATGAATTCAGTTAGTGAAATAAGACCAACCCACACACAAAGGTTGAAAGTAGTAGAAGTTCTCACATATCACCAACCACAGGGAAGCCAAGTCCGTATTGGCCTTATTATTCAAATCAGTACCAAACTGATCACTTTTAGGAGTCTGACAACATGGAGGGAAATCAAACACAGAAAAGTGCCAAGCACTGGGATGACAATCCCAAGACAGTCATCATTGATGGGGCTGATCCCAGAACTGAGGCCCATGAAGATAAGTGACATGCTCAAGGCCACAGAGCTTCTAAGTAACAGTGCTGAGCTCAAACATACATTTCCTAATTCTAATTCTAGAGATCATAGTCAAGTTCATAATTGAAAGCACTTCCCCCTCAGCTTTCCCTCACGACATTCCTGTATGTGCTAGAAAAGCACTGGGACATGCTTTCTGGTCTCAGCTTTGCTATGTGTGTTTCAGCAAGTCCTAAGACCTCTCTAGATTTCAGATTTCACATCTGTAAAATTAGGTAATGAGTCTTTTTCAGTGTTCTCCACAGTTTTCCATTGAAGTACCCCTCATAGCAGAGCCGAGGGGATGGTAACACAAGGTAGGAGTTTGGAGGTATAGCAAAAAATGACCCACTGTGAGCAAGAAATAAACTTGAAATATTGGAATTTGTTTTAATAATTTAGGGGACTTAGGCAGCTTGCTTAATGTATATCTGCATTTGCTTTCACATAGAAATAATGTTTAAAATTTCTTGCCATCAGTTAATAGTTGATCTGTCGAGGGGAAGTTTATCCTGTTTTTCCTGGGGGTACAGGACAAGATGGTTTCTGAGGCTCCTTCCCTTCTCCTTGATGTCATGATCTTTGTCTGTATTTCTGACTTTACCACATATTCCTATTCCCGGTTCCAAGAGCACAGTAGTTCTCTCATGGTAATATTCAACAGCTTTTAAGAAAGCCTGGTGTTTAAGAGATCCTGAAGGGGAAATTAGCAACATAAGCAGAGAGTCTAGAAAGGGACACAGACATTTTACAGATGGAAACAGGAGGGCTGCTCTTCTAGAAAAGTTGAGGAGTGGGTTACCAAACTGGTCCCTATCTGAAGGGGACCTGCTTCGGTGTTTAGCCAAATTCTGATCCTTTGCTTCAAAGCTTTTCTGGAAAGAGGTGAGTGACAAACAAATAGATACTTAGGTTTAGATTAAACATCTTTGAAAAATGCAACTTTACAGCTTATTCAGGTATGAGTCTTTTGAGTACATCAGAGTGCTTTGCCTTTTCTCTTGGTCAACACTGAAGCTGAGGGCCGATCTCTAGCTTTGCTTCACTCCACCCAGCTCTCTGATTATGGTTCCCATTGCCTTTTGGATCTGTGAGGGTGACTCAAAGCAGAAAGGATAAAGCTGAGGGTATGAGTGGGAGATGATTCTCACCCAGTGCCTGGGCAGTTATCAGCAAAGAGAGGGAGGCCAGCCAAATTCCTTGTCAGCTACAGGAGCACAGGCCTTCTCCCCAGTGACTTTTCCAGATGGAAAAGTACTCTGAGCTTCTGACCATTTCCCAGAAGATTAAGTGAGTTCGACAAGGAGAAACTTTGGCTCTTTCAAGCAATTGAGTCTGCATGAACCAAACAGCTTGGTGGCATTTCCAAGCACCCTGACTATAGCGGGCACACTGGAATGAGTATCAGATGCACAAGGGAATGCTAATTCTTTATCAAAGAGAGAAAGTGGGCAGACCTTATGAAAAAGAACATTCTGTGACAACCAAAGAACATTCTGTACACAACCAAGTTTATTACCAATGCTGTAGGTATTGAGACAGTAATAGATTTAGATTAATCTAGGTCATGGAATTATATCTAACCAAGTGGTTTCAACCCTGGCTTCATATTAGAATCACCTGACAGGCTTCCCCAGAACAAGGATGTCTGGGCCCCAGTTTATAGTTGTCGAATTGGAGACTTTGAGGAGGGGCCCAGGAAACGGTATTCCATTTGTAATTCTCCAGAGGATCCTGTGGCATGAGAGTATGCATGAGTATCTAGCCAGGCAGGTGAGGTGGTTTTCCCAGGATCTCACCAGCCTGGTGGCAGAGCTGGGAAGAGAATCCAGGTCTCCTCATCCAGTCTGTGCACTTTCCCACACACCACATCAATTCTCCTTCAGCCCTGTGGCCCGTGGGATAACTTGCACTTTTCCACTGGGAAAAGGGAGCAGTCGTTGACCCACTAACCCCCGGGAAACAAGTGCTCTAGCACCATGGGAATTTTCCTGGTCCTATTTGTGGAAATGGTCCAACCTTCGATGTTTTTCCAGGAAAGGATATTATGAGCAGGGCCCCCTTGGTAACTGCCTATAAGCATTATTTGCAAGGCATGGGAAGATTCTAGCCCCAAAATATCCCCTTTGCCTTCAGTTACTTATGCTGAAAGGCATCTCAGGAATATCTGGGGGTTAAGAAATATTATTCATTAGAATATAAACGAGCCTGTGGGTGACCTCTTCTCTCCCTGCTGGTCTAAATGAAGAATTGGAGACTTGTGCACCTAGTGCAGTGCTTGGCCCTTACAGTTTCACGATATATATATGGTAACTACCTCTTATGTTCTTACTATGTATAAGGAAACCATACTGGGCCTTATGTACATTGTCTAATTTAATTATCGCCCTAAACTTAGGAGGCAGTTATTATTATCCTTTTATTAAGGATACACAGTCTGAGGCTCACATTCTAATTCTAATGCCTACAGGTTTCAATTAAACTGGAAAATCTTCTGAGCTTAGACTAACTCCTCTGCTTTACAGCTTTACATATGAGGGAAATGGAACTTAGGGAGGGGACATGATTTTCTCTGGGAATATATAAGATAATCAATTGTTTATCAAAGGTTCAAGCCTTGTAGAAATTACCTTGTAGAAGCTACATGAGCTTTTTTCAAAACAGGAAAAAGAAAGGCCTTTGAGTCTCTCAGTTTGGTGTTCAAAACCCTCTAGGACAAATGATGGAATGGGGGCCTGCTTGCGCTTCACTGAAAGACATTTTATGCTATTGTAGGATATTTTGGAGTTGCTTTCTAGAGGGCACTTCCTTCTAATCCAAGATCCTGAGCAGAAGATCAAGACCCATTGCAATAAGGAGAAGGAGGCTTGGAAGAGAAACAAATCAACAGAGGTGGGGTATAAGTCAAGGTTTCTACAGAAAAAGGGCAAAGGGAGAACTGGACTTGCTCCAGAGAAATTCAGTAACAAGAAAGATGTAGAGAGAAAAGACAAATGTTGGGTCATTGAAGGCTCTGAAGGGCTGCTCTTTAGGACTAAATTACAGACATTATAGGAGTCAAAAGCGTGAAACAATATTTTCTACCAGAAGAATGTACTTCTTTGAAGTGGACCCCGCCCCCCTCCCCCAACAAGCGTGTCATGGACTATAGCTTTTGAAGAAAGGAGAAGGGAAAAACTGGTTGGAGTAAATCAAAGAGAGGGATAAATCTGTCTGTGACCCTCTCCTGAAACAAAGCACATGGAGCTTAATTAATGCACTTAGCTACCTGACCAGAAGAGCCTCAAATTCAAGCCCACCTTAGGGGCCTCTTTCAATTCGGGAGTTCTTGGAAGATGAAAAGCTCTTTTAAGTGCTGACTCTGACGATGACCATGAGCCCCGTGAATTCCGTGGGGAAAGAAACAAAAACACTTATTCAATGTGTTATAATACTTACGAGCGCCTTGTTGAAGGCAATGTGCCCTCTAAATGTAGAAAAAATCTGTCATGAAGTAAAGAAAGGTAAGTAAGGGAAGAAGGAAGGTTGGGGAGGAACACACAGAACCAACATGATTGTTCTTGAATGTCAGAACCTGGACATTCTTGGCTTGAGGCAGAAGCAGTGGTAGACAAGGACAAGTAAGATATGAGATGACCCGTGTGAGGCTCTGAGAAGAGAAAACTAAAGCCACTGGGGGCAGGGGGTTGGGGGTGGGGATGTGAGAAGAAAGGACTTGTGTCATACTGAAGTAGAAGTCATTAAATTTCTAGAGAGAGGGCATTACCTGCATGCAAAGGCATTGAGCACCAAGCCTTTACTACTGGCCTGGAAAACAGCCAGAAAGCATGCCGAGGAGCAATAATGGAAAGGTGGAATGTTCCTCCTGGATCTGTATCCACTCAGTGTCTCCTGTTTTCGGTCTCTCTTATGTTGCTGCCCTCTGGAGGTGGGGTTTGGGGGGAGGCTCTTTCATCTAGGTTAGGTGAAGTAGCAATAGAGTTACTCCAAAATTAAAAAAAAAAAAAAAAAAAACCCAAAAAATTACATCATGAACAAAAGCGGGGACTGGTTGACATGGAAGCATATCAACTTATTTTTCTTCACTCAAGGAGATTTCTAAGATAATACATGAATCATTGGAAGATTTAGAAGATGATGACCAAGTAGATGAATAAATGGCAGGAGCAACAATGCTTGCCCTGAAATGCAATTCTTAATTTCCTTCTTCTCATTATTTAAGAATCAAAGAGCATTTCTGAGCTCTACTCATAAATTTGGAGGAAACTTCAGCAGCTCTGCCAACCCCGTAGAGGAGGATGAACAGAACCCATGTGGCATGGCACAAAGAACACAATAGTGGGGGTCCCAGCTCTGGATTTTTTTTTTCCCTTTGCTTTTTCTGGAATCTTCAGCCTTGCTTCTCATCAAATCTGGGTTTCAATTTGTTTTCCCATTTGTATCAGGACAAGGGTGTTCCAAAGATCTGATTACAAAAATCTATTTTTCTAAATTGGCCTATTATCAGGAGCTTGCTAATAAAAATTTGGAGGTTTGGCCTTTTAATTATCTCCTGACATCAGTTTCAAAAAACTGCTTTCCATGAATTGGCTTATGAATCCGGAAAAAAAAAAAAATTGGTTGTACTTACGTCTTATTTTTTGCTAACTTCCTGGTCGAGATGGAGTTGAGACTTGTTTTTTTTCTAGACAGCCCTGATTACAGTTTTCCTGGGAAATGTATGCTTCAAGGCACCCTCTCTTCTCTGTCCTGATAAATGAAGAGTAAGGAGGTATCCATCAAGGGCTCCTGGGCTCCTTTTTTCTGGGTACTTTGTTGCACATCCACTGGGATCCCAGTAAATTGGTGGGCTGAAGCCTGTCTAGGCTCACTTCCTCACCAGCTGTGTGACTGTGCCAGGTCATTTGCACTTCTTGAGCCTTGGTTTTCCCATCTTTGAAAGCAGAATAATTGTTCTTCATAGAGTTGAGTTCACCGAATTGATTAATATTAAAACAAAAAACAAAAAACAAAAACCCTTCAAGTTATTTCCGGCATAGAATAAAAACAATAGATGTTAACTGTTACTATAATGTCTTTGTCATTAATTTGATTACCAGGAACTTTTCACATAATGAGTAACCTCAAATTAAATTCTGCCCACTGCTCTGGTGTCTTATGATTCCTATGGTTTTTCTCTCCTTTTTCTGATTCTTTTTGCCGGGTGGTTTTTTCCATTAAAAATCCACCAAGCCAAATATGGTTTAATAATAACAGTTAAATCAGGACAATTACTTTCTCTCTCTGTTTTAACACTTTAATTCATTTTATCTACATTTCTGTTGGGGTCTTCAGGGTTAATTAGGAATGGCTTTGTACTCAAGATAGTTGGTTAATCACCAAGTAGAATGTTGGGAGAAAGCTACTCAGATGCTTTTCATCTTTGCCTCCAATTCCCAGGAAACCCTGGGAAAAAAAAACCATTTCCTTGTCTAAGGCCACTTACAGTATTAGGTAGTTATTAAAGGAGATTGCATATCAGAGCCTAAACACAGTGTTATGGAACCGTTCTTCGCTCACACTCCCCTCATGGCAAATGAATCAGAGGCACTGCCATGTATTTTTGAAGAGTAAATCTTTGTGCTAATTAATTATATTAATATCAACATGTTGATATTGATATAATTAGCACAGTGGATGACACTGATATAATTAGCACAAATATTTACTCTTCAAAACTAAGTGGCAGTGCATATGCATATAATAACCTTAATAATAATACTGAGCAGTTATAACACCACTTTCTCTAAAGAGCTTATAAAATACATAAGTAGCGAATACCTGAAATTCAAACTGCATTGAGAGCTGTGATAGCATCATTGAACAAGGTTTATGTAGTCAGAGAAAACCCCATAAATATATCCCAATGGGGGAATATTCCCCCAAATAGAAGCGCATCTCCAAGTTGCTACCGATGGGCCAAAAAGTAAGAGGAATTCAAATTATGTTATTGAAATTGGATAGGGCTCCTTCTCTTTCTTTATTCTGATCAAATCACAATCATTTGATTTTAAAACAAAACAGAATAGGGTAAAGGCAGGGATACTGGAGAGTGAGAAAGAAAACAGATTTGAACCCCCTACCTCCAGTGTCTTTGCTGTGGAAAAACCATGGGCCCACCGTCAAGAAGATCTGTCCCTAGGTAATCTCTCTTTTGTTGGATGGTACAGACTCCACGCCTCTTCACATAATTGTCATAGGAAGAGAGGGTTTGGGGAAAATGTATGTGGTATCATGAGAGGAGAAGGTGGGCCTGGTGCCTAATGGTTCCATTGGCACTCTGCTCTCAGGGACCTACGAGAACCAACTGTCCCACTGTGTTTGTGATGGGTGATATTAATCTCAACCAATTTCTTATTTCTTTATTTCTGAGTACAGGCTACTGGAGTTCTACATTTTTCTACCATAACAACTGCATTAAAGCCATCATAGTTTCGAAGCCACAATAACAAACATACGTAGAGACAAACACATACATAGCCACACATACAAATACACAAACTATACATGCAAAATAAAACATTATTACCTTTAGCTCATTTTCACCCACCGATGAGCATGAAAGATATGGGCAAAGAGACTTTAAAATATGTTAGATTTTATAAAACCCTGACCTACTGGCTAGCATCTGAAAAGTAAGTCTGGTTTTACGGACTGACAGAAAGGAACATTAGTTATTTTAACCCTCTTTTGTTCTGAGCACTAACTCCTGTAATGGAACATCTCAGATGTTTAGCTTCTTAGTGCCTCTTTGGATGCGAAGATTGCACAGCAGGAGACAACATCTGGGGGGAAAAGGAGAGACTGTGAAGGAAACAAAATATTGGTGTGTGCCTGGTTGTGATTCTTGGGTATGTTTCAGGCATTTTTTTTTTTTTAAGGCAGCCTCTTCTGTACATTATTGTTTCTAATTTCTGAGTACAATAGCAGAAGAAAATGTCAGTATTTCTTCTTGAAGTTTGAGGTTTTGACTTTTTTTTTCTTGTATTTGTGCAGTTTTAGAATTCCAGCTATAAACTGACCTGCCTCCTTACCATAAGCCGTAATGTTTTGCAACTTCTTATTATATAAGAGAACTTTAGTCCTTCAACAAAGGATTTCACTGTTCTCATAGTGAGAAGAAGTAGAAAGTCTCAGCATCTCATGAACACCATGGCACAGATGGGGCGGGGGGGGGGGGGGTTTAAGGGGGTTGAAGTTCAATCCTAATGCTTATGATTGTCTCATTTCATTTTGACATCGTAATTGAGACTAATCGCCACCAATTTCTCTCCCACCTCCCCAACATGTTCTTGCTTCCAACTTCAATCTTCTACGGCAATTTGAACATAACAGCACTGGAGTGGGCGCCTTCTCAGAGACACACCCTGAAATCGTTTTTGCATTGTAGCCTCAGTTCACAACGGTTTGCAAAGCAGGTATCCAAAGGCACACACTGAAATCATTTTGCCAGCATAAGCTTGCCTTTTAATAGCTTCCTAACGGGGTATCCAAAGAAACACTCTGGAAACATTTTGCCCTCCTAATTTCATGTTGTAATGACATCAAAATGTCATAAAGCAATTACCATCCCAAGCACAAAATGATCTTTAGAAGTTACTTTCTCCATAGGCTCATTAACTTCTTTCTAGCTTTAATATCTTGATTGTTTAAAAAAATGTTCAATGCTAATTGAGAGACTTCATTTAAAACTGAATACCATTTATTTAGCACAACCTTCCCCCCTTCTCCATCTTTCTCTCTCTCTCTCTTTGTCTCTCTCCCGCTCCCTCTCCTTCCCTCCCCACCTCAACCAAATTGCACTAGACTGACAGAACCCTGGATTTACACACACACACACACACACACACACACACACACCCCTTTTGACCTCTACAGTTAAAATTCTGAGTGCAACTGATCTGAGACAAAGCAAAAATCGGCATGATGGATAGATTGCTTTGGGGACAAAGGGAACAGTAGATACTGGAGGCATCCTTGGCAGTGAGCATGTCCCCAAATTTCTGCAGTACCCCAAACCACTAGGCTGAGTACTCATTATGAAGCCTAGAAAAAATGCGAGATGCTTAATGGAGAAGTTCTACATGTCAACACACCCATCTGATTTCAGCTACCTCCATTTCTAATGATTGAGATCTGCCAGGTGCATTAGTCCAAATGAAAAATGTAAACCAAGGGATTCAGCCTCAGTTTGTAATACAGGTTGTGATTTGCTGTACCCTCCTGAAATATCTATGGGAAGGGTTCAAGCTTGTGTTTTCCTGTGAGCTATCTGAAATGAAGAAGGAATGGCAATCAGCCTCAACAACCTTTTCTTGCATAAGCATAGGAGCCAATCTGCTCATCTCACATGTACCAGGTAATGTTTATAACTTTACTTTTAAATCTCTGAGAACATTCCTACCTGCGTAATGGAAGGCTTGGAAAGGAGCTCAAGTGACTTGCACAAAACAATGTCAAGGACGTCATGACCCCTCTACTCAAATCAAGAGGTAAGATGGCCTCTGTCTTTCTCTATAGACTCCTTGTCCATGACTAAATAACACAGTTATGTTCTTGGCGGGTATTTTTTTTTTCTGTTTAAAGTCCCTCAAAGGTGACCTATGGAGCTACCAGCAACTAGCTTGATCATTTGCTGATGGTGAAAAGGCAGAATGATTGGTTCAGATGCTTGAAAATAAAGCTAAAACTGGGAGGAGCTATTTGGTTACGAATAAATAGCAAGAAAGATATATGAATAAAAATAAGCATCTTAATGATTTACCATTGCTGTGAAACCAATAGACTAGTGATCCAATCCGATATCCACAAATTTGTATAATCCTCGGGGTAAAACAATTTAATGGGCTGTCTCTTTTATAGTTACAAAAGGCCTTTCATGTGATCAATTATACATGAGAGTACAATAAATGTAACTTTCTTCATACTAATCACATCTCACTTAAATTCTCTTGTTGGTCTTTGGAGTGTACACAGCATTCCCAATAAAGTTTTTAGTTCTGACTCTTACCAAAAGTTAATCTGCCCAGAACTTCCAAATAAATCTTCAGTACGAGGGACTGTTTTTTTTCCAAACTAAATAAAATTGTTCAAACAACACAGTTGGTTAGGAAACTGCCACCTCCTCCTGTTCTGGCCTCTTCCTCAACACAACAATCCCGCTGCTTCAGTCAGCCAGTGGGCAGTGGGGGGTTGGTTTGATTGTTTTTCTTCTGTTTGGTTTTTGTTTGTGTTTTGTTGAAAAGGCAGCCTAACACTGTGTTAACACAATCACCTGAGGCTAACAAAATTTGGCTAAGAGATGGAGATTTCCAGTCCTCACTCAGTGACAGGTCCCAGGAGACCCTTAGACCCTCAGATTCCTATAAAGTCCAAATTCCCATCTGTTTTATTATAGGTTTAATTGGTTTGCTCTTCTATGGAACCGGAAAGTAAAATGAAACCCCTCATCATATGCCACTTAAGTCAGGGGTAAAGGTCACATTGATTCTGCAAGTCAGTGTGAAAAATAAGAAATGACTAAATTTTCCAAACTGCCTTAGCCAACAAGTTGATGCTTGACTCTGAGTTAGTTGATTCAATAAATATTTTTGTAGCCACTACTTAGTACCAGAAGCTGTTCTAGATGTTACAGTCGTAAGTTAAGAATTAACTCTGCATTTGCTTCAAAGAGCAGAATGAACTTTTAAACCATCCCCTTGTTCCTATGTACACACTAGAAGCAATTCATTTTGCAGTATAAGGCATCTCAAGACCTAAAAGATAGGACTGAAGAATAGAATAAGGAAAGGCAATGGGTATTTTTCTTCAAGATTCCAAAGAGAAAACGAAAGATTTCTGAGAAAGGAGATTTTTTTAAAGTCCCGATTGGGGGATTAGTTAGTCCCTTGAGGATTAATTTTGGGGCCGTCCATCCTGAGAAAGTTACATGAGTGTGAAAATTTAGCAAAATTCAGGCTTACCCTCTAAAATAAAAGATGAAAGAGTGTATGTGTTTGTGTGCATGTGTGTATGTGTGTTTAATTAGCCTAAGAGTATCTAAGAAAACATATTCTGAAGGCTCACTTTTTGCCGCCCTCTCCATGATTTTGGCCTCTTAAGTGTGGCTTGCTAAAGAAATCAGGCTGCCAGCAAAGTACAGCAAATTGGAAAAATGAACGGGAACATCATAATCTGCTTCAGCTCTAGCAAAGAAAAAGACATCTGGTAGACCACTTGGAAGCCAGCCAATGATGAAGACTTCAATTAAAATAAAGAACATGTCCTCAGGAGAGCATCTCGGAGCTCAAGAAGTTATAAGTCCAGTGTGCTACTTGAAAGCCAACTACTAGAGAAAAGTCATTTTCAAATAAAGCAAGACAGAGAGAGCAAGGCTTGAATTCTTGGAAGAGACACCTTCCTATGTGTCTTGTTGTAACTGATGACTTAATAGGAGCTAGAGGTGCCACCACCCAATGCTGGAAATGAGCTATCACACAGAAAGTGTAGCTATTGTTCTGCCTGTAGTGTTGCTGGGGGAAATTCAGATGCTAGCACAAAGTAGGGGAGGTGGGGGTGTAGCTAAGAGTATGCTAGAGCAAAAATCAGCCAGCCAGGATTCACTTCTAACTCTACCCCTTTTGACCTATGAACCTCAGGCAAGAAACTTCATCCTTGTGCGCTTCAGTGTTCCCAGCTGAGAAATGAAGATACTAAAACCTATTTCCTAGAAATAAGGGAAGGAGTGCATGAAACATTCTGTGGAGTGCAAAGCCTGGCATGCAGCGTGGCTACAATATGTTAGTTAAATAGAACAGACCAAACAAAGAAGAAAATTCATCTCTGCTAAAAATCCAGTATGTATTTTTATATTAAAGAAATGGAATCTGATATAAACAACATCTATGAAATATTCACCCTGACCCAGAAGATAATGTTGCATTGGGTTGAAAAGAGTCACATGGCTATGGAAGAGATAAAGCAATTTTTCAGAATGCCAAAAAAAGACTCAAGGACTGAACATACAAACAAGTGGACACAAAGGCATTGAACTTCCACTCACGGAAAGGAATTGACAGCATCTGCAAGGTGGTGAAAGTTCTGCAAACAGTGGTTGCATAGACATTCTCAATAGACATACAGTCCACTTAAGGTTTTGTGGTAGATCAGTAACAAAGTGTTTTGTTAATAATCTTGATATCAAATTTCTAACAAGATCATTTCTAATTGTCATTATTCCCAGAAGTCCTGGATAAACATGGAATAAAATAGCTTGGTGAATTCAAGAGAACCAGCATAGATTATGCCCCAAACCCTTGAAAGGGTAAATCTTAAGTGACCAATTGATACCCTAGAGGGAATTTGTTTATTGGGCCTTTCTTATTTTATTAAGCCCAAACAAAACTCAATGCTACAGAGCCTTTTCGTAATACTTTGTTATAACATTTATAATTAATTGCTGTGTGTATGCCTTTCGCTTCTGCTAGTCTGGGAGTATCTTGAGAGTAGAGTTTGTCTCTCTCTTCTTAAGACCCACAGCTCCTAGCACAGAGACTGCACATGGTATGTGTGGCAGGTGTGTGTGTATGTGTATACCTATATATGCATATGTATTCATCTATGTAAATACACACATATACGTACATACATACATATGCATGTATATATATATATATGAATGAGTGAAAAAATGTACCTCAAAGCATTCACTAGGAACAATGCCATTTGGAATGATATATGCAAGTAGTGAGAGCACCAGTGGGGCAGCCATTAGGACAGGGAAAGGGGGAAGAAGAGGTTTAACAGAGGGTAAGTTATAGAAATAAGAATTGCCTTATATCTCAGAATTCAGAGTTGATTCTTACACTCCTTCCTAACTAAATTTCAGGTGATTGCTTTGTTGAGCTAGTGACCCCAGGAAAGCTAAAGTTTAATAGTAAACACTAACTTCCTATTTGGAAATTGATGGATGGATTCCAAAATGAAGAAAACCATATTATGATTCCCCCAAAACTAATGACTGCAGATTACAATAGAAGTCCCCTCTCCCTGTCTAACAATGACAGCCCAACACCCTGCAGATGTAGAGGAATTTCATTCCTTCCTACCTGCACCCCACCCCCCCATCTTTCTGAGTCAGAAGGATCTGAAAATCTTTCAGGTGTTGAGAAGCATGACTTGGTTTTCTCTGAAGTCAAGGACATGTGAATTCTGGGAGAAAGTTAAGTCTGTGCCAGAGGACTGGGCCTTTACAAAGAAAATATTCCCTAGAGTGACAGGAGAGAAGAAAGTGAAGCCAAAACAAGAATAAATATCACAGAAAAAAATGGAAAAAGAGCTAATTGGGGGCTGGCATTCTACTGTTATCAAATATAGCTGTGAAGAAATGGAAGAGGAGAAGGAAATCCAGAATCCTCATTCTTAAGGTCCGTGTAAAAATGTGTTTCTTTGCTTACCTCTTTCTTTTGGTTTTTTTAATGGAAATAGGCACAGATAGCAAACCAGTTTGCATTGTCAGATAAAGTATTAACATATGGGCTGTTTTCCTCCTAATATTCTGTCACCCACTGTTAGTTCAAAGGAGTCTTTTCCACAGGAAGAAAAATTTAAAAATTCAAATAAAGACAACATCCATCTCATTGTCTTGGCCTTTAATAGCTAAGGAACACAAAAATCTGCAACCTTTCCTGTGTCCATACACTGGTCCCCTATCCTGGGAGTGGGGAGGAATGCCGGGGGGCAGGAGTGATAGGACAGCCCTGAAAGAGGAAACCTAAAGTTGCCTCATCAGACACCCACACTGAAATCATCTTCAGAAAATATCAAGAAAAGGCATGAGAAATTTACACCAATGAATTTTCTTTTTCCACGAACATCTCCCTTCACTGTATCTGGCCTTGTGACCATACGCCTACATCACTGGATAACAGAAAGAAGTATCAGAGTCCTGGGATCTATCCTGGCTTTGCCATTCACCTGACCCACTGTGGACAAGCCAGTCGCCTCCTCCAAGACTCTGCTTAATCTTGTATAAGAATGGAATGGAATTATCTAACCTCTCTCAAGGGTCACTGAGAGAATTGAATGAGCCAACCCGTGTGAAAGCATGTGGTGATATCTTAATAAATATTTGTTTTGTTCATGTTCTTGTTTAGAACAGTCCTATTTGCCCACCTGGACTTCTCAGACCTGCCCTCTTTATTCCCCTTTTCGCCCACACCCACAGTAGCGTGGTCCAGGAAATTGGCTGACAGAGGTCACCCAGCCCAGGCCACTCCTGATCCCATGTCATAATCTAACACATCTCTTATGAGGTTTGTAAGCTCCCATCCCATCACCTAAGTAGCCTACAGCTAAAAAACCCATTGTCATCCATGATTTTGGAATTCTCCAAGCTCCTAATGATAATAGTAATAGCAATAATGACCTACTACTTTGATAGCTTGAAATGTGCTTGATACTATATATATATACTATATATACTATAATTATATAATAATTATAACTTAAATGAGTTATATTTTTGAGCACTGGTAATCAGTGTTTTACTTAACAATGATCATGTAAGTAATAATAGCTAAAATTTACTGCACACTTAAAATCTGCCCACTTGTATTTATTTCCCCCTGATACAGGAATCTGGAGTTCAGAGAAGGAAGTGGCCTGCTTAAGGCTGTAAAGCTCTCGTGCAAAGCTGGGATCCAATTCAGGTCTAACTCCAAAGGGTTTGCTTTTAAATACAATATCTAGTGTTTAAAGTCTACCTAGTGGGGGGTGGGGAGGACTTATTTGGGAGCTTGGTAAGTCCCCACAGCTATAGAGTAACTGTAGAGATAAAGGGTTGTCTCGGGTCAGACAGTACCCACTTTGGCCCACTCAGAATCTGGGACTCTGAATTCCACGTATTCTCCAATCTGAAGCCACCCCCGCGCCAAATAAGCCCCTTAATGGTGAAGTGACTGCAGCCTGAGGGCTTCATGTTGCTTGATCCAACCCAGAATTAGAAGCCCTGAGCTGATTTTGGGCAAACACCCATTCCCACTCCTAGTTTCAATCAACCAACCCACTGTGGGCCCAGGTGTATGCCCGGGTGAGACTCAAGTTCAGGAGTAATAGTAGAGACGTGATCATTTCCAGGAACCGGAGTAGACCTCCTTTTTCCAAATTACCTCCCCCCTGAGGTCTGGCACAAACTCTTGAAAAAAGGAAAGTCCTCATTCCATAAGGCACTGGTCCTGAAAGAGATTTAAATTCATCGTAAGGTGGAGATACTTGCCGAATTTCTATGTTGAACATTTTTATATTGGGAGGGGGAAGGGACCTACATGCCTGAAGTTGGAAAAGAGAAAAGGATGCATTTCTACAGGAGGCCCGAAGTGTCCTGTGACAGTCCAGTGAGGGACAGAACTTGCCCTAAATACAGTTCGTGTCACCACATGCAGTGCATGGCTGGGAGCTGTTTGGCTACAGGAACATGGCCGAGGTGTGGGAGGTTTGAAAAGGAAACCAGTGAAGTGTAGTGGTTAAGAACCTGGGCTCTGAATTCAGACGGGATTTGAATCTCACTTTGCTTCTTATGGACAGTGTCTGAACATTGGGTGAGTGTTTTAGCTTCAGCAAGCCCATCTCCTCCACCATAAAATGGAGGAGATGCTAATAGCTAATAGCTCCCCCCTCTTAGACTTCCTGTGTTGATTAAATGAAAACAAGAACAAAAACAAAAACAAAACCAAACCCAAACATACAAAGCATTTTGTACAATGGCTGGCAAATAGTTGGTGCTTAATAAGTGTCATTAATAATGAAAATATTAATACCATTAACTTTCTCAAACCTCCCAACTTTCTCTAATGCAGAATAAGAGAAGAGAAGAGAAGTTCATCTTCATGGATTTAGGAATCTGATAAAGGTCCTGTGAACTGAGACTATAGAGGAATGAGGGACTGATGGGGAGGGCAGAGTGTGGATTCCATAGGGTGTTGGGTCCTACTGGCCATGGGGTTTTAGAGGCACATCTGAGAGCAGCTGAGACTCTACATGCCTTGTTTTCATGAAGGTTCTTTTTTCCCCCTGTGTTCCAAGATTCCTTGTTTATGCACCACATCCAGTGCTCCAGGCAATACGTGCCCATCTCCCTATCCCCTTCCCCTCAGTTTGTCCTTAATGGAGAACACAGAGACCTCACCATTTCCCCCTGAAAACTCAGTCCATTCTGTTTCCACCTGGTGTGTAAGTATTGTCATTCCCATTTAGATGCCAGAAAGACTCTGGCAAGAGCCTGAGTGTCCACAGCCCGCCCCCGCCTGCTCTGTCTGGGACCAGCCCCAGATCTGGTTGCTCAGACAAGTCACCTGGTTGTCAGGGTAGCTCATTTTTGCCTCATCCCGGAGCCCTGAGAAAATGATCAGACGTTTTAGAGGGTGTATTACAGCTCAGTGTTTTTTTGACTCCAGTAACACATCTCTGCAAAAGTTGCTCAACCTCACAATGATTTTTTCACCAAACTCGATTTCTGCAGGTTGAAGTCTTCCTGTGACACATCCCAAGCAGGCTGGAGTCAAGTGGTGTCTCCCTTACAAATTACCCAGAATGCTAGGGATGATGGGTAATCCCGTGCCTGAGCCCATTAGCTCTCTGAGCCGTGGTGATGGAAACCAGGTAGCTGTCTGCTTTCAGTCACACATAGCTCTGTTTGGAGAGCACAGTGCCAGACAGCTGTGGAGAAACTTTCAGGGAAGGAAAGAAATCGCTTTGAAGGAATGGATAGTACGGCAAGGCTGTGGAGCCTGGAATCACAGGGAGTTTTCTTGTAAAACCAAGAAATACAGCACCATCCTCCAAAGAGTGGGGGTGGGGGGCAGCACGTGACCTACTTTATTGCTGTGCCTTTGAGCCCGATGAGTCACCATGTAACTTCGGTGGCTCTTCCTGGCTGACCTGTTGCATGTGTTGTTCATCTCCAAGTGGCTTTGCAGTTAACACAAGGACTTCGTGGTGTGCACCTGGTGGAGAAGCAATATACAACTGGGGTACTAGTTTTTTTCTTCTTCTTTCCCTCTGTTGTTCCCTCTGTTGCTTATGTACTGTCTACGCACTCCTCCTGCATGCCACCTGCTGCCTTAGCCAGCATTGTTCCCCACAAATCCTACTAATAAGAAAGAGGAGGCATCCAAGAGAGAACCACTTGGATCTAATCTGACAATTTACGAGGGCCAGATTGTGTTCTAACCTGTTCACCACTGTGTTCAGAGCCTAGAACAGCACCAAAATCGGGATATGAGCCGAATGCAAATTTATAGTCAATTAGGGAATCTGCTCCCTGAATGTATGCACTCCCGAAAGATAATAGGACCACATCCCATCATTTGATAGACCAATACAGACACAGGATGCCCTCTGTGGCAGTAAAGCATCACTTTAGTTAACTACTAGGTAAAGAAGGTTCAATTGCAGCAAAATAATAGGTAGTTAATATTTCACTGCCCAAACACTGTGCCTATCTCTTGAATGTTTAAAATTGGCGCTCCTTATGAAGATCTTTGGAAGATACTTACCTTAGAACTAGTAGGTTCCCCCTGTCCTCCCTGATTGATCTCTCTCTCTCTCTCTCATACACACACACACACACACACACACACACACACACACAGAGTGTCACAAGCCCTCTTCCTTCACCTGAGAACCGGAGAACTCTCCATCTCTGCTGACCAGAAAGCAATTCTGAGAAGCAGCCTTTGTGTAGACTCATGCATGAAAGAAAGTTTGAAATTGTTGAGTAAAAGAACACATTGAGATTGTCCAGGGTCTTAGGTCGAGTTCCCCAGAAGAAGCTCCTGAGATGAAGGTTTGTGTAAATCCATGTATTTAGGAAACTTCCTCAGGAAACCTAGTGATGAAATGAAGACCAAGTTAGGGAAGAAGAAACCAAGCAATGTGGGATCTCCACCAGAAACACACAGACGAGGATTTCATCCTGATCTCTCCAGACCCTAAATTGTGCCCCAGGGAGGGACTGTCATACTTATGCCCCCAATGGTCATTGACTAACGGATGCCCCAGGGAGGATGTCATGTATGTGGGCAAAGCAGGCTCTAGTAGCCGAAGTGTGATGTGTGAGCAAGGAGGGTAGGTGTGTGGTATGCAGAATGAGATCCAAGGGGATCTGTGTGGAGCTCCTATAGTATTCACGGCACCCAGCTTCTCATTGGTGGACATCCTCTCCTATTGTTCTGCAACACAGCTCTGAGTAAATAACAAATACCTTTCCAAATAAAAGTCCAACTCTAAGTTCTTTTTTCCACAACCTTCACAGAGACAAAGCTGGTATGTTTTTCCCATCTGCCTAATTTCTGTATCCATATCTTAAGCAGCCCATAATTTAAAAATGCATCCCATGAAAAGGTATTTGGGTGGGAGCACCTGGGTGGCTTAGTGGTTTAAAGCCTCTGCCTTCAGCTCAGGTCATAATCCCACGGTTCTGGGATCGAGCCCTGCATCGGTATATCTGCTCAGTGGGGATCCTGCTTCCCCCTCCCCACACCCCCCCGCCTCTGCCTGCCTCTCCACCTACTTGAGATCTCTGTCTGTCAAATAAATAAATAAAGTCTTTTTTTTTTTTTTTTTAAGTATTTGGGCACCTTCATACTTCAGGACTGTTTTTGCTGACTGCCAGAGCTGACTAAATTATTTTGTGAACCTGTTCCTCAGAAGTCCTAGACCCCACATAGTCACTGACAGAGGAATAGCGAGTGAATGTGAGGCTTCTTAGTGCAGAGTCCTTCCCACCTCCCCACACAAATGCTGAAAGCACGCTCAATGCTCTCACACAAATATTATTCCATTCTATAGGTCAAGAAGCTTGTCTCCCTGAAAGATGCACACTTTGTAAACCTGTATATGGAATCTAGACCACTTACTGGCGGGTGTGCTTCCTTATACTGTTCTGTCCCCTCTATAAGAGGTAAATTCCATCAGAGAGGGTCTACACTTGTCTGCCATTGTATACCCAGAGGCTGCGAAAGAGCCTGAATCAGAGTAAGTACTCAATAGATTTTTGTTATAAATATGTATTTGCTAAATAAATGAATGAAGTCACCTCAAAGCAAGCTAAATTATTTAGCCAATCCCTATCTAAGTGGAAACTAATTTTGGATGATTTTCTCTACTTTTCAGTCAACTCAGCACTGTTCCTTAATGATTCAATCTCTTGAAAGTACCTTCTAATGGGTTTAGTTATTTTATTTATTCTGTTTTGCTCAATCACAGATAAATTTGCATTCGATTGGATCTAAATGGTTGGCAGAGACCCATCCTTGGCTAAAACTCATCTAAACCATAACAAGACAGGCTGAATTTGGGCATGATTCCACAGAAGTAAAAATACTATATTCAATTATTCATTTACGGGTGGACTGTTCTGCTTGAATATTATCTGTGCGTTTTGATTTTCTTTTCTTCAGCTTTCAAGCATTTGAGCCTTCTTTTCAATGAATGATTGTAATTGTGAAGGAAAGAAAACACATTTCAAACCAGTTCACTTTTCCAAGTAAAAGTAGCTCACTTGTCTTCAACTCTTGCCACATTGAACCCTGAATTCTGCTTTCTTCCTTCTTCCATGCATGGCCCATGCTGACCGAAATGCTCTTCTCTCATTTATCTAGATGTGCTTACCCCGTCATTCACAACCCAACTCAAGGACCATTTTCTTCATGAAAACTTTCTGTAGAGAGTGAGGGGCTCACTCATCTTTCTGCTACGAAGGGCACCAGATATGCAAACCTTGAATCTCTTAGCACTTAGCATTTTTTATGGAAGTTTATCATAGTGATAGAGCATAATCTGATCCAGATTCCCTGGTTCAAATCCTGGCTCTACCACTTAATGACTCTGTGATCTGAGGCAAATGACTTTATCTCTTTCTACTTCAGTTTCTCATCTGTTTTTTTTTTTTTTTTTTAAGGCAATAGTTGTACCTACCTCATATAGTTGTGAACATCCAATGACTTAATACATGAAAAAAGAACACAGAATAATGTCTAGCATGTAATCAGTGATCAATAATTATTAGTTTTTTTAAAAAATTATTTTTGTTCTTTTACATGTTTGCCTTGCCAACTAGACAGTTATCTCCCACAGGCTTGAGCTATGAATTGGCATCTTTGTACTTCCAGGTCCTAGAGCAGTATCTGAAACATAGTTGAAGTTTTACAGATCCTGAATGAAAGAGTAAAAGATAGTCATTGACTATGGTGACAAAAATGAGATGTAGGCATTATCTGAGAGTAAGATGGCTCTCTTGGAAAGTCCTGAGGACTATATTCTATGTATTATGTTGGTGGCCATGGTGAAATAGCTTGCTTAGGCTGTCCTAGAAAAGACTCACAGTCAGATATAAGGACCAGGTTTCTGGGACCCATCAACTCTCACCTTCACTCAAGAGTAGTGCTGAACCCTAAAACCACTCCATGCTAACAAGAGGTATGACTTTGTCATGTTAGCCTAACATGGTTGACATGGTGTTCACTGCACTCACCAAGGCAGCTAATGTGTTAATGTGTATGTAGTCCCAGCTGGTGTTCAGATAGCTTGGGATCAGGGGGAGGGCTTGCCTCTGCCTATACTAATGCTGACTTCATAAGTAAGTAGAAGAGTTAATTGCAAGAAAACTGTATTGCATAAGTTATTCCTACCCTCCCTGTGGTACATATCCATTCTCTGCTTCTTCATTGCTAGTAGAACTGTAATTTCCTTTTCAAGTCAGTGAGCTATTCAACCTAAGACATGGGATGGTATCAAGATATATGAGTGAAAATGAAAGTTGTCTGTTCTTACTCTTAAGAGCAGTGATTTCTTTTTCTTGTCTCTCTTGTACTCAGTCCATCTCCATAAGGAGAAATGCCCGACTGGCCCCTGAATAGATGTATGTAAAACAGACTAGAAACCTACTCAAGGCAAACTGAAATGAACACAACCCAGTCAACTCCCTGATCCATACCAGCGTCCAGACTTAGAGCCCAGCCAGGCTCATATGAGTATCAGCTCAAACCCAGAACCACTGCCTGAATCAGAGCCACCCAAAATGACTGCAGACAAGTGAGTGAGAAATAAACACTTCTTGTTGTGGTTGCTGAGATGCTGTGGTAGTTTAATATGGGACTAGTAGACCGACACAGGAGTCAGGAAGGAAGAGTAAGAGAAGCTGTGAACAGGTGAATTTTACCTTCTTTCTACTTTTGTGATGGTTGCCCCTTGGTAGGCCAGAAAGTTCTGTGGCCCATGGCTTATAGGAAAAGGGAAGCTGTCGCCTGTCTCTATTTGCATTTGTGGCACATCTGAGACTTAGAGGACACATGTGAATTCTTCATGGTCTTTTCCCACAGAGGTGAGAAGCAAAGTTGGGAGAATCCCTTCTTGATGGTAAGTGGCCTTTATGATGTCTTTGCCAAATACTGTCCATGCAAGTTGGAAGTGACATGCTGTGAGTGGAGTGTTGAAGGGGGATTGATCACTTCAAGCATTGTGAGTAAAGCCCCAGTTTTCCCCAGAAGCGATGTGGCAGAGTGGAAGGTATAAATCTGAAGGACTGGAATCAACAAGATTTGGTGGAAATCCTGCTTCTAACCACCGCCAAATTATGTAACTTTATAAAGACTCAGTTCTCTCACCAGTAAATTAGGGGTAGTGACACTGACCTTGCACAGTTAGTTTGAGGAGTAAATGAGTTAATGCACGCAGATTCTGTGGTCCGAGATAGATGGCCAATAATAAGAGGCAGTGATTTGTATTATTTTTCACTCAATCTCTCATCTTCCCCTTTCTACATCAAAAGAGCATAATCGATCTAATGACCTAGGAACATGTATGTGTTATAGTTCAATGGTTTCTATGTAAAATGTAGAAGTAATCATGGTAAGATATATCCAGTCTTCCCAACAGTGGACTGACCCCACTCCATGTAGATGAGTTTAGCTGGAAAGTGTGAGTGATGCTTCTTTCTTCTTCACTTTGAGTAGCACGGTGGGAGAGGAGGACCTTGGGGAGGCTGGCAGCTGAGTCCTAAGCTTCCCAAGCACACAGAGGATTTGGCCAAGGCAAAGCACACTATTATTAAGATTAACAGTTTTCAGATGGAGTCAGCCTTTTCAACTAACTGACTGACTGGTAATGATGTTCATAAGATGCCATTTCCTGCCAAACAGTAAGATGTGGAATTTGTTAAATTAAGCCATGTGATGGGTCTGAAATGTATTAACTTAATCCATAATGAATGTCATTCCATTCCTTTTAACATGCTTCCCCAATTAAGTTATTTAGGCCTCAGATATCTAAAGAAATTGAGCTGTCCCATTTGTTGCCAATTGGTTAATTCCTTGATGATGGATAAAAGCTACTAACTGCTTTTGTTTTTAAATCTGTTTTCTTCAGTAATAGCAACCTTTTAATTAGTGATTACAAAGAAAATGCTTAATACTCCATAAGAAAATGCCCAAGAAAGACAAAAAATTAGGAAGATGAACACAAAGAGGCCTTATTCAGCCTGCCCAATCCCCTCCAACGGGACCCAGCATTGCCGCCATTGCAGCCAACATGCCATGTGAAGGAACTTGGTAATCATTTTTGTTTTCTTCCCCTGTTGGACATATAGTAGATATCCAGTGTTTATCAGGCTGAACTGAGCTAAATTCAGGAAGACTCAAAGTTTCTGACAAGTGTCTCTCTGCAAGACAAGCATTTCTAGATTTCAGAATACACTCTCATTCCCAGGAGTCTGGGATAGAAATTTTCCACAGGAGTAGTATGCCTCCACTCTACCCATATCTACAGGGAATGAGGACAATCCTTACGCAAGCAAGCAATGACCACATGTCACAAGTGACTTTGCCACCTTAGGGTGCCCTGGCCTCAGCTGCCAAGGTAGGTATAGTACTCAAAGAATTTCCTGGACAGTGTGTAATTTGCCCACAAATGCCTAGTGCAATCTTGCACAGTGTGGCCAACTGACTGATAATCAGGTGTAATATTTCAGTTTGTCAACTGTACCTTGAATGCTAAAACATACCCATTTGAAAGAAGCTTTTAGACAAAAAGCTGCTTGGGGAAAATCAGTTCCCATGATAGAGAGAACAAAGTTTGTTTGGTTCTGTCATCTCAGGGCCCATTCAATGTTATGAGACATAATCTATCACCAATGCCTCTTATAGAGGAGAAGGAGCCTGGTGGGAAACCATGGTGGTTTATAATAGGGGTCAGCAAACTACAGCCTGTGGGGCTGACTCAGCCCACTGCCTGTTTTTGTAAAGTGTTATTGTAAAGTTTTATTCATACCTATTGTTTATGTATTGCCTGTGGCTGCTTCTGAGTTACAATGGCAGAGGTAAATAGCTGTGACAGAGACCCTATATTTCACAAAGTCTAAAATATTTACCATCTGTCCCTTAACAGAAATGTTTTGATTTTTCAAATATAATCACTCTTTCTTTGGTAAGACTATAATTTCCCCTACTAATGCTGGCTTGCCCTATACCAGCGAACAGAGTGTATGTCCACGCCCCTTGATTTGGGATCCACATTAGACAGAATTCAAGATTTCTGTCCATTGGCTATTCAAATACAAATCTGGGCACAGCTCTGAAGGGATTTTGCAGATGGAATTAAACTTACATATCCAAAATCAAGAAGAGTCTTCTAGATAATCCAGATGGACCCAATTTAATCACAAGAGCCCTTAAAAACGAGATATTTGTCTGGCTAAAGTCAGAGAGGTGTGGCAGACGAGATACAGCTCCAGGGGCTGCTGGAGAGGCAAGAAGTGTGGGAAAGAAATGATGTGCCCCTGTTGGCTTTGAAGATGGACAGGGAAAGCAGAAGAATTGGAAGAAATGTGGGCAGGATCTAGGCTCACAGGTGGATCTCTGCCTAACAGCCAAAGGGAAACAGGAACTTCAGTCCTGCAACCACAGGGAACTGAATTTGGCCAACAGCCTAAATGAACTTGGAAAAGGGATCCCTACCCAGTGCTGCTCTCTAGCAAAGAGTACAGCCCGGCTGGCGTCTTGATGTTAGCCCTTTGAGACTCGTGTCACACTTCTGACTTACAGAACTGCGAGATAATAAATTTGTGTAGCTTTAAGCCACTAGGTTTGTGGTAATTTGTCATGGCAGCCGTAGAAAGCTAACATAGGGTCTAACATTTTACTAGCTTTGTCCAAAGTGATGTTTGAATCCACAGGATTTAAGTAAAGACTGCAAAAGTGCCAGGGCTTCTACCATCACCAAAATAAATGTGTTTGAGGTTTTCCATCCCCATAAGAAGTGTATGACCTGGCTAATCTGCTGATCAGAAGAGGAAGAGAGATACCTCGAGCACACCTGGACCCAACCTGCAGCTTGGAGTTGAGCCTAGCTGAGCCCAGCCTGGATCAGCCAGCCCCCAGGAAACCCATGGATGCATATACACTAACATACAATTGTTTTTAAAAGCCATTAAATTTTGAGATGGCTTGTCATGGAACATCATAGTGGATAAAGGTAAATGCAAAAAAATTCCACTGGAAATGAGTTACTCTCATAACAAACACCCAAAATATGTGGCAGTGGCTGGGAATGAGACAGTGATTGATATACACATAGGGCAGCTGGAAAAGTGTCAAGAAAAAAATCAGCCTGATAGAGGAGTTAGAAAACTGAGAACCCACGGGACATACTGGTAACCCACGGGCAAACACTGGTAAAGCATTGCCTGCAATAATCTGGAAGGTACCTGGTGCATCTAGTGAATTTGTAAATTTGAGGGAGCAGATCTGTAGCAATATGTTGAAAGCTAAGCCATAGCTACTAGCAGCATTGGGGAAGCTATAAGAACGAAAAACTCATAACAAACTATTTTTTGTAAGCAGAATTTTGAGGGAATAGAGAAAGTCCAGAAATCTCAATGTTGAAAATAAAACCCGAACTCACTAAATCAAAGGTGTGACTAGTATGATAAATTCTGTAAAAAAAAAAAAAAATCAAATCCATGTGCCGACAGAAAGATATATCTTTAATATAAAGACCAAATCAGACAGATGACTATAAAACCCTTTGTTTGACTGACAACAGAAAATACAGAGCTTAATATATTGCCTCAGCTGAACAAAGTGTCTTGTAGAAAGATTAGGGCATAGTCCCATGGAAGTCTGATGAGTCTGAAGTATGCATATTGAGTCCATATGTGGAGAGGCCTGTGTTGGAAATAATTGTGTGTTTTGGTACATAGGGTTGACTAGAATCATAGTCATAAAATACATAGAAAACCCACATGTCTTTTGAGAAATCTGTATTGTCAAAAACATTGTTAGACATGTAAGAAGAGTGAAATTGTTCGAGCTATAAGCAGTCCTCTGGGCCCCCCAATTTTCAAGAGATAGGAAGCAGTCTAAGAAAGTTGACCAGACTTTAAGCAAATATATTCTGTCATGGCTTCATTGGAAGTTGCCAAAGAAGATGTTGGAAAAATAAATTCCAGAGGATGGAATTAAGACTGGTGAGTAATGGATACAAAACAGATGCTTAGAGAGGAGGATTGGGGCCAGACTGAGGAGCATCTCTTACCTCTAGGGAAAGGGTACTCCACAACATTTCCTTGCAGAATTTCAGACTTGCTCTGATCAGTGACAGCTATATGCTCTGCATTCTTTCCTTTTCAAAGAAGAGTAGTCTAGTCCTGTTCCACTGTTGGGTGTTAGGTATGGAGGAAGCGTAACAGTTGTTTGTTTTTTTTTTTACTTCTTTGGTCTTTAAATCAAAAGGAGCTAAACCCAACCTTGACAGGGACCATGAAATCATGGGCTTTGAGCCTCAAGCCATAATTGGATGACACTTTTGAAGGGCTTGGGATAGGTTCCTTCCACTAACAACTACGTGAATGTTGGATTTGACCTTGCAATTTGAGTGACAGAAGTGACACAAATAGAGATGTGAATTGTCCCTATGTGGTTAATCTTATTATCTTACTTTTGTATGCTTCTGCCACTGTCATGATAAGCAAATGCCCTGACTATCCCACTGGTCCAAGGAAGATGAAGGACACATAAAGCAGACCTGAATCCAAACTGAAGTCTGATGCCAAGCCCAGCTGAGATCAGCCTAGATCAGCCAACTTCCAAATGATCCACAGATACCTGAAGGTTGTTTTAATCCACTGGGTTTTGAGGGGATTGCTTAGCATCAATATAGGAAAAGCTAATGACATGGGGATTTCTCTTTTTTCTCTCTTCTCCCAGGAATTTCATCATTATGAATACCAATGGCTATATTTCTTTTTCTTTGTAATATGCTTCTTAGTTAGTCATGTAGATGACAGACCTTAACCTTGGGAGCCAAAGTATCTCGTTTCTAAACACCAGCCCTGCCATATACTGGGTATGTGATCTTGACCCTGGAAGTTAATACTCTCAAGGTGTCAGTTACCTCATCTATGAAATAATGAAAATCATCCTAATTTCATAGAGTTTTGTAAGGATGAAATGAGATAGCAGATTTGAGGAAACACTGTGCTTTCTGACCTAAAGCAGGGCCTTAATATCAGTTGAGCCTAAATAACTGGGAGGGGTTAATGGATGTTTCTGAGTTTCTTTCTATGCTAACAACAGCCTGGTGCTGACAGATTCTTGATCTCCAGAACAATACCTATTCCCTGATGCTTGTTTAATGATGACAAACACTTTTATTTCACTATTTTAGAACACCCTCACATTGGGAACATCCCCCAAAGAGTTAACACATTGATTTCAATTTACACTCAATTGTGAATGACTAACATCAGAGTACATTTTAACAGAGATCCACGGGAAAGACACAAAGTATTTGTATTTATGATTGGGTTCCTGGTACCTATAAGATCGATATGTGGAAATGACAGAGAATATATCTAGTAAGTTAGAAAGTCAAGCGACATATGTGTATTGCCATAGTCCCTGAGAAAAACACTCAAATAGTAGTATATATTACTGAAAAGGTACCATAACTACTTTCAAGTAAACAGTGTACTGTTGGTAGGAATGCAAATGGGGGCAGCCACTGTGGAAAACTGTATGGAGGTGCCTCAAAAAATTAAAAATAGAACTACCATAGGATCCACTAGTTCCACTACTGATATTTCCCCTCAAATATGAAAACACTAATTTGAAAAGATATATGCACCCCTGTATTTATTGAAGCTTTATTTACAATAGCCAAGTTGTGGAAGCAGTGCAAGTGTCCATCGATAGACGAATGGATAAAGAGGTGGTATATATACACAATGGAATATTATTCAGCCATAAAGAAGAATGAACTCTTGCCATTTGCAAAAACATGGATGGAGCTAGAGAGTGTAATGCTAAGTGAAATAAATCAGTCAGAGAAAGACAAATATTGTACAATTTCACTCATCCATAGCGTTTAAGAAACTCAACAAGCAAAGAGAAAAAAAAGACAAACCAAAAAACAGACTCTTAACTAGAGAGAACAAACTGATGGTTACCAGAGGGAGTTGGTTGGGAGGATGGGGGAAATAGGTGAAGGGTATCAAGAGTGCACTTATCATGATGAGCACTGAGTCATATATAAAACTATCAAGTCATTGTATTGTATACCTGAAACTAATATAGCACTGTGTATTAGCAATACTGGAATAAAAATTAAAATGTAAATAAATAAATAAATTGGGCTCCCCTCAAAAAAACAAAAACAAAACCAAACCAGTGCAGTCTACAGCATCCATCCAAAAAAACCAAACTAACAAAAATTGACCTGACAACTTATTTAAATTTATTTTTGAGATGCAGTGTGTACTTCTAAGTACTGTGAAAAATCTTTCCATCCTGAAACCAGAGCTTGAGATGTAGAACTTAAAGAATCTTATTTTTTCGATCTTTTCATTTCATCTTTATTGTTGAACAGGGTGTGTGTGATATGCAAATTTGTGTATGATATGCAAATTTGCTCTCTTCTTGTGGGAAATGAAAATTGGTAAGCTTATTTTTAGTTTCACTTGAGAATTCTGGGGGCTGCCTGGCCCCTGGGTCATCACTGTAAACAGGAAACCTTACAGTACAACACTGAAGCCCTAGCAGGTAGCAGAGGTTGAAATAAATATCTACTCATTACATTGAAGACTGTGAAAATGAACTTTTTGACTAAGCCCCCAACAGCCTCTTATTTTGCTATGACTCTTTCTTCCAAAGTGGAACACAAATAGAAACAAACAGTAATAAATAAATTAAAAAGTGGTTCAGGATATTTGAGGATTCGTTCAATTGGGTCTCGGTTAATTGCAGTTTTGTTGCTGTTCCTCACTATGCCATTTGCCTCACTATAACTCTGTAGATTACCAGAGTGGACTATTTCATGCACAATTTATTGCAGAGACAGGCAATATTCATCAGTTCCTTCATGGAGAAGAAGAATCATCTGCTTGAAGGCCATCACTCACACCATTGTCAGAGGAGTGGGGAAGAGCTGAATAATAAAAGAAAAAGAAAAGATCCCCCACAAGCACTGGATCTGTGATAACTTCATTAATTTGTGAATTAGGAGACTTTTCAAAATGGGGGCGGGTGGCGTACCAAACCTTTTAGCAGAATATCCTAGATAAGATAGAGTCCAAGCCTTGGCTCATCCATCATTGTTTAGAATTAGCTTTCATGCACTTGACCTTAACCATCACTCTTTTTGTCAAGCCTGAGTGTCAACACAAAAGAAATTGGTTCATGGATGAGAGTGCTGAGTGTGCATCTGATCACACTCCTTTCAGGCACTTACCTTCTCACAGTAAGGGATCAATTAAAACCAAATGGAGCAGATTTCTCTGTATATCTGGGTCGTCGATGTGGAATGCTATGGTTTGGGCAAAGAAGCATTTAACTAGAGAAGAGAGAAAGAAGCTCCTGGCCCGAGCACAAACAGGCCAGGCATGTATGTCATAAGCTGCGGGATGTAAACACATTCAGCACTGGACACAAAAGGACAAGGACACAAGAGACCGTCTGTCATGTCATTACCTGACTATCTAGCTGTATTATTTATAAACCAACTTGCGGCAGATGTTGTCTTTTTTAACACAAATCCTCCTTCCAGGGCATTATGCATGAGGCCTAATTGTAAATGCCTATATTGTTTCTTTCCCCCACTGATTTATTGTTCTATAGACATCTACATGGGAACGCAGTGTGGAACTGTGCTGTTTTCTCTATTAATTATTTTCACTCTTTGATTACTAATTTCAGAAGACAAACTTTTCACTGTTGACCTCCTCAGGAGTGGATTGTTTTACAACGAGACTGTATTAGGGAAATGAGTCCCCAGTGAAAGCAGAAGGGCATGAAAACCTTGTGTCTTATTTACATTAACCCAAACACAAGTTTCCCAATCATTTCCCTCTTAAATCTTTATCCACTCGTACGAGGAAAAATCAGAGGTCTGCGAACAATGATTCCACTGGAGTTATGGCACAATATTGACGCTATTACATTAAAATCAGTCTTCCCGCCCCCCTCCCTTTAATACCCCTTCCACAAAAAAAAAAAATCATTACTGTTAGGCAGTTATCCATATCTCGGCACCGAGGATTCAAAACCACAAGCCACCATGTGGGGCACATAGTAGGTGCTCAGAGATTATGAGTGTCCTTCAAATTTAGAATTTGAGATGATTTCCAAAGTAAGCTTTCAAGATGGAATGAGTTACAATTAGAAGGAGAAAATTTTGAAAGCTTTTGTTATGTCGTGGGATTTGGTGGGTTCCTTTGCCCAAATGCTGATCTGTGTGTCTGTGATTTCCCACCTGTCTATTCTCACTGCCTCCAGGAAAGAATCAGAATTCCTGGGGAGCACTCGGGGAGACTGGCCTTGCTTCTCACTCTCACTCATCTCCACTCCCTCCCTCTCCCCTCTGCTCAATAAGAGGCTGCACACCATATAAACGAGGGCTGACATGCAGAAACCAATGGCGGCTGGTACAGTTGTCCTGAGCCCTGCTGGGGAGATAGGGATGGACATGATGGAGAAACATTTGTTGCTTTGGCTACTGAGCTCTACCTGGGCCCCACATGTTCCTCGGGAGTCCCTGCTGAACTCAGCAGAAGCATGTGAACTTGGACTTGGGAAGGTCGGGACAGACTGTCTACCTCAAGTCTCTATCTTGTGCAGCAAATCCTTCTACCCCAGGTCACTTAAATGACCATCCGGCTTCTTTGGAGATGTCCCCAGAATGACAAACAAATTCGGTCTTGAATTAGCCGCTCATTCTGTTTTATGAGAGATGGAATAGTTAGGGAGTCCTTGGTTGTACCAAGGCTCTGTCCAGAGAAGGCTTTATAACTTCCACCATTCTATCCCTATGGACTTTCTGGAGCCACACTGAAGGAAGCTTAACTACTTTTCCATGTGTCAGATCTCTTGAATTATTTGGTGACCGCATATAGGGCTATAGGGCTAGATTTCATTCTGGAACACAGGAGAGACAATCATTTTGTGTCCACCATGCATCGTTCCTCCCCACTTTATCAAGGATGGTCAGAGGTTCTCCCGTTTTGGGCAAAGTTGAGCAGCTGAGCCTGGTTGGGTCAGGCAGGGCTGTCTACCCTCTGGAGAGAGGGTGAAGGAGCAGGTAGGACTCGAGTTCCTTGAAGAGCTCAAGTGCTGCATCATCTTGATGCTTGTTTTCCCCCCAAACTGATGTTCTTTATTTTATTCCAGTGAAGTAATTTCAATGCAGGCACTAACAACCTGCCTTGTAGACCTGCTTTGGTTCTCAGGGACAACTACACGTTTATGAAGGTTTAAAGGCTTTTTGTGTGGAGAAGATCTGGTGGCCTTACTCCCTTCATGTGAAACTTTCTAACTTCCCTTCAGAATGGAACTAGAGAAAAGAAAAATACAGATTCTCGGGCCCTCAATGCTGAACGACAGCCACTGTCATTATAATCATGGCTGATATATCATTAAAAAGCTTGTTTTATGATCAGATGTACCCACTGCCCTACGTGTTTTGGGTTCCGCATTCCAAACCATGAAGCCATTTTGTGGTAAGAATAAAGAGGTGTGGTTCCCCTGCCATCCAGCTGGTGTGATGGGGCCTTCCTTCCCCCTTACCTTCATGCACTCGCCCATCCAGCATCTCTTCTCTGTCATTTGTGGGAAGCCATGCTAAAAAAATATCCTTGGCACCTGCCACCTTAGTGTACCCTCGGTGAAATGTTTTTTGAGAAAATTTTGGTTGTTACTGTCCTATCGAAGCCAAAGAGTGAACAGGCTCTCAAAGGAGGCCCTGAATTTCAAACTACTTTTCTGGGAATAGAATGTTTGCTTATTCTCACTACACAATATTTAAAACTGCTTCTTTAGAGGTAATTATCAATTCACAGGAAGTCGTAATGAGGATACGGAAAGGTCCTATGGACCCTTCCCCGAGTTTCTCCCATTGGTAATACCTTCCATGACTATGGTGTAACCTCTAAAACCAGAAACTGACCTTTGTAGAATCCGCATACCTTATTTAAAATCTCACCAGCTTTGCATGTACTCATTTGTGTCACCACACAGTTTCCGAGTGTCTGGCATGTGGTCCATGGCAGACGACTACCACCTGGCATCTTAGAAGAGCTTACTTAAAACTTAAGAGTTGAGCACCTTTCTCCCAAGGGCCCATTCACAGGAGCCTCCTAAATTGGGCTAGCTTCCTCTAGTTCTCAATTCTTTCTCTTGGGCTCATCTCTAAGAACTGGACAAACAATGCACCAACTGATATGGGGCAGGGACAACACGAGGGAAGAGGATCAAGGAATTGCTGCTAATGATTACCACCTGTGATCAGACCCAGTGAAAGGGGTAGGCATGGGGGCTGGGGTCATGCCAAATAGCAGGCTTCAAGCCAAGGGATGAGGAGAACCTGGGTCCCTAACCAGGGGAGCAAGACAGGAACACGAGGGTAGATGAGAGCTGATCTGTAACTAACACATGCTCGGTATTTCTCAGTAAGTTTCCAGTGCTGGGAGCTGGGGCAGAGATACGCAGGCAACCCCCACCTCACTTCCCAGCACTTTGAGTTTGAGCTCTTTGCTTGCCTAGTTCCTGGGATCAGGAGGACCTCAGGAAGATCCAGGCACTGGGGAGGAAAGGCGGAGAGATGGGAGGCTTCCCAGCCAAAACCTACTTCAATTGATCAGCTGGTCTCTGAATAGCAGCTTTTGACATCTCAGTGGGTTGTGAGGGAGGTGTGGTCATCACAAATGAAACAGACCACAGGGTGTGGAGGAGACCTCTGCAGGGCCCCTAATCAATTACTAAAAACACAGAGAGGGTCCAAGGAAAATGAGTGAAGGAGACAGATACATGCTGACACTCAGTGGTATGGCTGGGCACCAAAGGAGAAGTTGGGGGATTTTTAACTTCACAGAGGAAGAGGTGATTGTTTTCTTTCATCAGACGTTGCCCTCAGAAAACAAAACAGAAACCAGAAGAGAAACATTGCTTATGGGAAAAAAAAATACATATAGGGCTGGAAAGGATGAAATAGGAGGAAAGGAATTCTGCTTTTATGAAATAATTTAAATAGTCTTGAATGCCCAGAGGGCCCAGCCACTATATTATGTGTTACAGAGAGGTTGGCATCTCCCAAAGGGGATATGAAATGGGAGATGAATATTATTAATCATCCCTATTTGCTACATGTTAGGAAACCAAGGTAAAGTGAAAATGAGTGATTTTACCTCCTGACTCACATGCTGTGGCAGCCACAGAGCTGGGATTGACAGACAAAAGCTGGATGCCCTGCAAAGCAGACTGGTGGGGTGCTTGCTGCTGAATACAGCAATGGCCGGACCCTGAAGTGCTGTCATGGCCGAGGCTCGCCATATTCTACCCGAGGAACCCTGTGGCTATGGCCGGGGACTCCCTTCTTGGGTCGCATCCACGGGCCGTTCACCTGTTTGGCCCAGGCTGCTTCCAGTTCACTCGCAGTGACCCCAAAGGATTGAGCTGGTATTGAAACCTGATCGGTCAAACCAAGCTTGCGAAGAATAGACCAGAATAGCAGATTCGTTTGGACAGGAATCGTCTGTTTGGTCACTTCTATATCCCTGAGACCTGGACCAATGCCTGGGGCTGAATCCATATTTGTGGGATCATACTGACTGCTTTCTCAGGGCTGGAAAGGGACAGGCACCCCTGAACAGAGAGATTTCCCAAAGTGGTCCTGTGAGGTATGAGTAGAGGTTCTGAAGGGTCAGGAGTAGGAAGTCCTTGGACCAAGTAAATATGGAAACTGCTACACTCAGCTTTATGTTGGAAAGATACTCATTGCCTTTAACAAGTGAATACTGTTTGTAAATTTCCAAGTGGGGGATAAGTTTGCATCATTTCTCAGGCATAATTGATGGTGAAAACTACTTCCCCTTCCTGCACACACCACCAGAGTATGTATGGCTATGGGCACTTTTTTCCTTGGAAAAATTGTCTTCCAACAGTTTATAATCTCTTGTCCAAGCTCTTCAAAATGATAACTCAGTTTCCCATGCTCATTGGTCTTGGCAGTGATTGGGATCCTCAAAATTATGGCTGCCAGTCATTGTACCTGGATGCATTTTGCCCGCTCTGGAGCTTACGTGCCTCGTTGGTACCTCACTGGCCTCTAGCAGTAGGGTACGGCTGTCAGATCGTGGAGCAGCCTGGGACATACTGGCAGAAGTCTCATCTCCAACACGGAGCCTGTTCTAACTTAAAGCATAAGCTTAGGACCTGGTAATCTAAACCAAGAAGGGTCAGAAACCTTAAAGCCACTTCTGACCCAGGAACACAGAGTCTAAATCCTCCCACCATCGTAGATGCAGAGATGATGAATAACAAAGAAAACTACTCTCTTCAGCCGCTTGCCCAGAATGTGCCTTCATGAGATGGAGCCCAGAATCCTCAACAGGTGACGATCAGAGCCCTCACATGTCAGCCTCTGTGTCCCACACGATGGGGCATGCTTTGTTTCAGGCAGCAAAGTCTACTCTCACTGCAGTCCGAATAAATCACGGCTGCCCTCACGGAAGGGAGTTAATTGCATTCGGAAATTCTCCAGGTATGGGGGTTTGTTTGGTCAAAGATGTGGGCAAGGGTAGGGTAACGGATGCACCCAATTTTCGTGAAATACACGTTAAGAATAACGGGGCCCGTGTTACCTAATTTATAATGGATCCCACACACACTCCTCCCTGCGTTCCCTTCCAGGCGAAGAATGTGAGAGGAGCCATGGCAGTATTTTTCTTTTAGGTATAACAGTCTGTCAGTATCAAATTCTCTCAGTCAGTGGGGAGCAAATAGTGTTGATTTACTGAAAATCTGGGATTATGTCTGCTCTGTGGTGAGTGTAGATTTAAGAGAGGAGAGGTAAGGGGTCTCCAAAAGGTGAAGAAAAACACAAATGAAAGCTAGCAAGGAAAAAAATAGCTTGACAGTTAAGATACAGTGCAGCCACCGTCAACATCTTCTGGAAAGAAAAGCCCAGGAATGAACACACACACACACACACACACACACACACACACACACACACACACAAAGGAACGCACAGACGCCCATGTCAAGCCCCGTGTGCTGGAAGGTTTGCAACCTTTTCCATTAACCCCTTTCTCTTTGGGGCATTACAGATGTGTCAATGAAGGCTCAAACACTGTCATGTTTCACGCTGGAGAGAAATTGTGACAACGGACAGAGTTTGGCTTGAGTTTTGAAGAGCTGGTTTTAAAAACAGACTTGCTAGGAGTAAACCGGGAATTCTTCCCTTCAAGGGCCTTCTGACACTTGACCACTTCCCTGGACCTTTTTGTCACCAACATTTCATTATCCCGATCATGTCCCCAGTCTCCCACTCTTTCTTTCCTTTGCCTCAAAATAACGGTCACCTTGTGTTATTTTACCCCAGGAATATTCCCCAGCAGCGCCTCAGACTTCCTGTTGCCCCTCCTTGAACTCTCCTTCCTCTCAATCTCATTTGAGATGGAATACGATAATTAAGTGGAAGTAAAATGTGGAGAGGGAAAGACCCAACCCTGTGACAGTGCCTAAGAGCTTTTGAGAAGGCATTTTGGCACCTTTCCTTTCTCTGGGCCAGAACCGCAGGCAAAGGTAGTAAGGCACAGGGGGGAGGGGAGGCGGGTAATGTAGCTGGTGGCAAGTGGCCCGGGTGTTCTACCCTCTCCCCTTCTTGACCCCCACCAGCCCCAATAGCTGCTTCAGGTCTTCAGGACCGTTAGCAGGTGAGCAGTGACTATCACCATCATGGGTCCCAACACTGTCACTGTGGGTCAGCAGCTCTAGAAGAATCTGATGAGAAGGCAGGGGCTAAAACCCCTAGCCAGCAGCGGGAAGGGGCTACGTGGGGTTTTTGTGAAGGTTCTTGAGAGTTACAGAGGAGAGAGTTGCAGGGGATGGACACTGGCAGTTACCCCGTCACTGTGGCCGAGAGACATGGGCCTGCCATGTGTCTGGGTTAGGGAGGGGAGACAGGGAGGAAGAAAAGAAAGAAGAGGAAAGAGGGACAGATAATAGTGAAGAGGTCCCACTAGTGGGGTGCCTGGGTGGCTGAGTTGGTTTAGGGTCTGACTCTTGGTTAAGGCTCAGGTCATGATCTCAGGGTCGTGGGATCGAGCACCACATCGGGCTCCCTGCTCAGCACAGAGTCCGTATGAGATTATCTTCCTCTGTCCCTCTCCCCTCACACACACACTTCCTCTCTCTCAAATAAATAAATAAATCTTTAACCAAGAAAGAAAGAAATGCCACTAGTGTTTAGCAATTCTGGGAAAGAAGGCAGAGCTCTCCAGTTGTGAAAGAAATGCCAACGCGTCTATTTTCTCCACTGTAAATCCTTAATCTCACAGCTGGGATTCCTGTGTGGTTTCGGTAAGTGGACTGTCTTGGTTTAGGATTCTCCAAGAGGTGTGTCCGCGGTTAGGACAGAGGCCGTGCATGAGGACGTGTGGACTCTGCTGCTGAGGCCTGCGATCCAGCCCTATGTCCTAGTTTGCCTGTGACAGTCCTGGCTTCCGCCTCTTGGCCCTGGGGGATTATGAATAACACCCCCTTTCGCTGTTTAAAGTCCTGATCTTCACCATAAATGAGGTGGCCAGCCAACCTGGAGCCAAATAAAGGGCCTCTTCTAACCGGGCCATCAACCACCCACCTCTGCGGGGAACAAAAAGTGTTGGAAAAGAGTTAAGAGAAAAATGAAACTCCAAGGCAAATAATTTCTCCTTCTCAGAGACAAGAGCAGTTAGACCTCAGAAGAGGCCACATTCATGTGTGCGGAGCTCCCTTTGAACAGTGTTTCTTTTCCTTTCCTCCCTCCTCTCCCCTCCCCTTCCCCCTCCCCTCCCCTCCCCCTCCCCTCCCCCTCCCCTCCCCTCCCCTTCCCTTCCTTCCTCCCTTCTTCTTTTTTTCTTTTCTTTTCTTTTCTTTCTTTTTCTTCCTTCCTTTCTTTCTTTCTTTCATTTTTTCTTGGCACACGCATTCAGGTATTCCTTCGCCCAAGATCCTGATCGTGACCAGTGTGGTTCATAAAACAGCCTGACCACCGCCCACGGAGACCCACCTAACCCGAGGCCCAGCAGGGGGACCCACAAGGAAGAGCAGGCTGGGGACTCGAGGAGGATCCCTTAAAAATGGAGCCTAAAGGACGTCTTTCACTTTGTTATCAAAACCCAGGAAAAATGCAGAAGACCACGGGAGCAAAACAAACCGCAACTCCTCTCAGATTCGCGTGTCCTGCTCAGTGCCGCAAAGCCAGCCTTTTTTACATTTCAAAAGAGGCTGCTTTCTCTTTAAAAAGTAGGCGCTCCTTGGTCTGATGCGGCTGCCTTTATCAACCATGAAGTTCCCAGCAAGGTGCTGTTAGTGCCTGATTAAACCTCATACCAGCCCGCGTCCCCCATGGTAACCCAGAGGACATCCGCTGAGACCCGAGCGCTGATTCAGTTTAATTGCCCCGGCTCTCTGTGATGGCCGCGCTTCTTGTCTCTCAAGGCCTGGAATGGAAATCCATGTGATCAGATGAACTATCCGGGTGTCTTGACAGATCTGAAATATGAATATGGAGATGGCATTGTGCTCTGCAGCGACTTCGGAAACCCCAATGGTAAAATACTGATCTGCCACAGAAACTATTTCAGGACTGTGCGATTCACGTAAAACTCATTTTCTAATGGAACACTAATTATTAATAAATCAGACCAGAAAGGGGAAAAATACGTGTCTCTGTGTGTGTGCAACTATGTGTAGGACATACATGGGCTCGCCCGTGTGTGAGACATACATATGTAGCCGTAGAGATGTGTATCAATATATATGCATATGTAAATACGTATAAATATATAGGGCTCATGTTGGACAATATCTCCTTATATGTATCTGTCTTTGGGTTCTCGCTTTGGAGGGACTTATAGGAAAATAATAACTTGTATTTACAAAGCATCGTACTCCAAAAGGGCGTTGAACATACCCTTTCCCACAATGACTGAAGGGATGGATGGTGCCACGTTGTTTTATGTCCTGGAGAGGAAAAGCCAGCAGAGGCCCCAATGGGCAAGATGAGAACCGGCCAACCGCTGGAATCTGTACCACATTCCTGCCCTATCAGGAGGAGGAATGCAAGGAAGAAATAAGAAGAGATCCTCTAACAGATCCCAGGCCCACTGGATTCCTCGTACAACGTCCTCTTCTTCTGGAAAGGCCTCAAAGACAAAGGCGCTGGCCTAGAGAACTGAGCGGTCACCAAAGGAGCACTAGACAGCCACGATTCTTGACTTTCTCTTCCTCAAGCTCCCTTTTAGAAATTGCTCCTCCTCTTCCTCCTCCCACCTCAGACGATTCGCTCCAAAAATTGTAATCGACCCAACAAAGTAATGGGGCTGGAGTAACAGCTTGAGTTCTACCCACGAATCCCCATGATGACAATGACACCTTTCCCATCCGCACAAATTGTCCATCCTGAACACACAGACTTGCTATATTTCTAGTCTCTAACAGAATCAAAGATATCCTACTGATTTCTTCTGCAGCCTTATTCTGAGTAAATATGTGATTTCCATTAGGCTTGCTGAAATATGTAAAATATATAGACTCCCATTACTACCTTCAGGACCTTTAGGTGTTTGGGGATCCCTTACTGGGAATCACTACGATGCCCAAAATGAGTTTGAAGATGAAAATTATTGCTAAGGGGAAAAGAACTGGTGGCGTAACAAGATATTTAAAAGCAACATTTTTTTCCCACCTGGGTTGGTCAGGGCCAAGCAACGGAGAAAGGGATGTTTTCAAAATGAGAGTAACTGCTAAAGGAAAATGTGTAAAACTGAGATGTGGAGCAAAAAAAGGGAAGAGTATTAACTTATGAAAGAAGAGGATTTTATTGTAAGCTGTTTCCCCTGAAATGGTATTTCCATTCGGCTGGGCAATTTTCTGGGCTCCCCAAGCTTTATTACGCTTTTAGCAATTACCCCCAAGGAGACCCAAAGAAAGGCAGGTTATAATTACACAACCAACATGTGTAGCATGATAGAAATAAAAGAAGCGGCACGAAACTTTTCATAAACGTATTTTTTTTTCCTCAGTACGATATGGAAGGAAAGGGTACAATTGTAATCAGGCAGGTCTCTAAGTTTTCCAAGAATGTTGCACTCTGTCAAAACCCCGACTTGGTGCCTCCGTTATTCAAGTAGGGCTTCAGACATAGTCATAAATCCTTTTATATTGATTATTAATTCATTTTAAGACACTTTCTTTATTCTAAAACTCCAGGATCTGTCTGAAAGTTGCCTGAATCTGAAGTTTCATGGAGAAAGGCTGACAGGGATCCAATTCCACTAGGGGTTTGGTAGTGGCTGAGAGTAGGTTATCAACCAGAACCTTCTCCCGTGTCTGCACGGAGCATTGCTGAGGGTCCGTTCTGCTGAGGTTTATGGATACCCCACCCCCAACGCTATAAGGACTAGTTTCTGGAAAACAGACAGAGGCACCTAGTCACCTTGTGGTAAAGCCAAGTCACCCTGTGATACAGCAGCACCTAGTCACCCTATCATAAAGCCAATCACTTTGCTAATAAGCAGAAAGGAGGACAGTCAGGAGTACTTATTTTCCATTAACTAGTTAATGCAAACAAAGACAGTGAATAAGCATAATTTTGGCTTTCATTTATAGAGTTTCTCTACCCCAAATATAAACGTAAAAGCTCCTACACTGAGTACCTTATAATTTTGGCTCACTGACGGATGATCCAGAATCGGCTTCACATTTCCCCCAAAGAGAAACCACTTAAAAATAGCCATTTCTCCTGCAGGGGTCGCAGTGGATGCAGGAACCCAAATCCCCCACCCGGGGAAGGACGCCTTGAGTCGCTGCTTGAAAGGAAAGAAAGGAAATTTGACGGCTTCGCAAAGTATTCCTTACAGTCAAGTCCATGAGGCCAGGGGTGGGGTGTCTCCCAGGGGGAAGTGGTAGGAACCCCATGAGCAGAGACTCTCCTTCTAGGAGGCCTGGCTGGATTTTTGGAAAATTAACCATAGGGAACAGTCATGCCCTGGCAAGGGATGGAGAGACAAGTTTAAGAGGTCTTTCCAGCTCTAATTTCTAAGAATTTGATTAGACTACAGAGAAAACAAGGAAATTTGAAACCAGGAGGGGGAACGGGCTGGGAGGTGGTGTGGGGAGAAAGAAACAAAAAACCAGAAGAGAGAATAATGCAATCAAGTGAAGGCACACAGTTAAACACAGCAGGAAGGCCCTGACTCTGAGCCCACCGAGGTCCCTGCTGGGCTCCCGTCTGGGCTGCCACCCAAGGGGGTCTCCTCAGGGAACCCAGGCAGGCTGCTGAAGACCCCAGAGGTCGACGGAAGACCCTTCTGGACTGACTCCGAATGAAATGGAGAACTTGGGGGCCCTTTGTCTGAACAAAGTGCTGAAAGAAAAGAAGATTGTGGTGAAGCAGCCGCCAAGCCTCCTGAGCTGGTGGGGTCTGGCTTTTCCTGTTGGCTCTTTGCCAGGGCAATCCCATCTAGAAAGTCTCCTCCCCTATGCAGGTGCGCGTGCCCTAGAGCTCTGGGCTCCCTTTTATTCCTAAAGGATATCAGAGGCATCGCGAGAGCACCTGATTTCCCTGATTTTCAGCATGCGAGGTCACAGATAATCTGAATATCCAGGGTGCTAGTTCCCTCACTCCCCTGACTTGTGACACTCAATGCCAATCAACCCAGATTAAATACTTCAATGGTACTCCTATATGAATCCACAAAGCCCACATATTTGTAACGGAGTGTGGTTCTGTCAAGAACAGTAGACATTTCCAGATCATGACATTTTTTTTCCCCTAAACTGGTCAAAAGAACTGTGATCTGAATTAAGAGTGAACCAGGTTCCAAAAAGGCAGTTTTCCTGAACATGTACAGACAAAGGAAATCGTTTCCTTACGGAAAGGAATCACTTGAAAGCTTTTAGGCCAGACCCTGCTCCGGCTCAGATTTCTTTTCTTTTACTCCTTTGATGAACAACTCATATGGAGATTCAAGCGCCTTGCGCCTGGTTTGAATTTACGCTGTTGCTGACTTTAGTGGAAAACTTACACAAACTCAGCTCAGGCTTTGTTCCTTTCCTCCGCCACCGTCAGCCCATTTCTGATAGGTCTTTGGATATTCATCTTGGGTCATCCGTGTCAACAACATGACAGAAAATAAATTTTTCCCTGAGAGACATCATTCTCCTTTCTTCGGGAGCTCGGAGCACTGCCGTTCTCCTTCCGGAGCAGGCGGAGGGCTAGGAGGACATGGAGGACAGCTGGAGTCGGGAAGGCAAGATGGAACAGCGCTGATGCTTGCAGACAACGGCCGGAGGTCGCAGATCTCCATGGCAGAGTAGTTAGCAGAAGAATGCCACACAGATTTGTCCCAGCACCAATCAAGAAACGTGTTCTCTGTGCACCAAAGCCTTTCGGTAGGAATGAGCTGAGTACAGAGTATTGCTTTAGAGGAAAGGCTTTGCCTTCAACACAGTACTCTTCCTTCTGGTCCCTTGAGAAAAATGTTCTGAATGGATTTCCCCTCCTCTTTGCTGGGCTCTTCGGTGAGAGCTAAGAGGCTGGGATGCCCAGAACATTCTGTTCAGGAATCTGCGCCACCTTCAGGATTGTGTGGAAAACAAGAGCCTTGGAATCTGGCCAGTCTGGATTTGGAACCCAGCTCTGCCACTCCAGTGGGTGACTCTGAGCAAGAAACTTCATTCTCCTTGGTCCCCAGCTTATCTATGAATATGACAGAGTACCCTTACTTTATGGGTAATCATGAGGATTCAATGAGATTACGTTTCTAAAGTTCCCTGTCTTGGCTTCATTCTTTCCCTTTGACCCCATACTCTTGTTGATAACTTGGCAAATTCTCCCAGTCCTACGTAACCAAGACACTTTGTGTTCACTCCAAGAATGGAGGCTCCAAGAATATCCCTAGGGCATGTGGGTTGAGGCACATCACACTGTATGTCCCTACTCCCAGTATGTTTACAATCAGAACTAAGTGGATCTCAAGGGCAGTTTTGAGTGGAAGACGAGTAGATCAACAAAGAAAAAAGTCTAAGGAGTATGTGTGAAAGCAAGTATCCTGTTCAGTCTCAAAATGGCAGTGGGGGGTGGGGGGCTGTGACAGGATTGTCATGGATTTTCTGTTTTCATCATTGTCCCCATCCCAGCAGTGCTCACCCCCAGATGGCTCATGTGTGATGTTCACTCTCTATCTATGCTCGCTCTCTATCACAGTACACAAGGGCCATTTGGCACAGCATGACCACCCAGATTGGTGTCAACCATTGGGAGTGGCCGATAGAAACACTTCTCTCTTACACACACTTTCTGAACTTCACAGACTCATTTGCCATGGATCCTCCTTTAAAATATTTGCTTATAAATAAGCCCAAGTAGATTTAGGATGACATAAATCTGACAGATCACTACCCACATACCTACTTCAATTAAAAAATAAATAATCCAGTTTAAAAATAGAACATGGAAGACATAAGTGCATAGTGGAGGCTTCATTCTTGAAAGTAGGCCATTGGTGTAAAATAATGTATCAGTTTCCTATGGCTGCTATAACAAATAGCCACAATAGTAGTGGCTTAAAGCAATACAAATTTATTCCCTTACAGTTCTGGAGGCCAGAAGTTTGAAAGCAGTTTCACTAGTGTCAACTTTGACATCAGGTTTGCTGCCTTCCAGGGGTTCTGGAGGGAGAATCTGTTTCTTGCCTCTTCTAGCTCCTTATGGCCCCACGTGTTCTTTGGCCTGTGGCTGTATCAGCCCAAATACTGCCTCTGTGGTCACATTGTCTTCTCTCCTATAGTCAAATCTCCTTCTGCCTTCTTTCTTGTAAGACATTTGTGATATCATTTAGGATCCATCCACATAATCCAGGATAATCCCCTCCTCTCAAGATTCTTATTTCAATCCCAACTGCCAAGTCCTTCTTGCCATATGAGGTAATGTTCATAGGTTCCAGAGATTAGGAAGTGGGTATCTTTGGGGCCATTACTCAACCCACCACACATGATAATCCCCTTTCATTAACAACTGCCAGCAGCTGCCTTGTTAAAATGTGTTCTTTGCCCAACTGAATAGAAAAACAATTCTTTGGCACCCTAATTTTAAATCTGTAACACAGCTGCAAGACATATGTCACAGGAACATGATTTCCTGCAACTGCCATTGTCTTCACCTTATCCAAAAAGGAGCTGAGACGTGGCATTTAAAGACATTGATGGTCTAAGACCTTGCTTTCCTCTCTGCCAAATTACCATATGTGAACATCTCAGTCATTTGCCATCTTATCAGAATTGATGAGGTGCTCCAGAGCTGACAAGAAAGCATATGCTTTTTCCAGACACATAGAAACCTACATATATACCCCCTTAAAGGACAGAGAGTAACATATAAGCTGGGAATGGTTGCCCAGTTGAAAAACAGGAGGTCGAAACTGGGCAACTATTTAAAAGTCAGTCTGATATGACCTGTTCCCCAAACAATTCATCTCAGGGTCACAGCCATTGTTGTTAGGTGGCATAACATTTATTACTATAGTGTCCTGGGCTGCTTGGGTTGGTAACGGACACATCTATTCCTCAGAGCATGAGCAAAGTCGATAATGTCCTCTTACCCTAGGCGAGCTCAACTTCGACTGCCAAGATACTGGTTGACATTAAAACTCTGCAACACCTATCATTGTTTGTCACCTCCTGAGGTATACTCTCTTGTGACTGGTTTCTCCTGTCTCCAGCTACTGATGCCATTTTACTCGGTCTCTTTTGTAGACTCGCTCTTGGGTCGCTGACACTGTTTGGCTTGCTGAGTTTGGTCATATGCTCAAAGCTAAATTCACAGACCTCCAGACTTCATAGTGTGATGGGATAGGAAATAATCAGAGGACCTGGACAAAATAAGACTGTCAGAGAAACTGCAAATCAGCAAAAGAAAGAGAGCCCCTTTGACCCTGAGCACATCTGCCACGTATTTAATTCCACGTTCTTGCCAAGCCCTGAAAGCCCAGGCTGGGGAGACTTGGGAGCAGCATGGGGTTATACAGTCTAGGAGAGCGAAGAGGTGAAAAGCCTGGCCGGTTGCCACTCCTGCAGTCCACTCTCCTGGAAGGAACCAGGTGCAAGGGTGGTGGGGGAGGGGATGCTGTGAGCCACAAGGATAGTCTTGGACCCAAACGTAAGGGGCTGCGGGAATGTCTGGGTGACCAGTTGCTGGTTTTACTGTATTGATTTTATTTGCTTGTTACTTTGCCAGCTGGCTTCAGACGAGAGGAAGCAAATGAGGTTTTAGCTGCTCTTTGGGGTTCTGATCTTAAGGCTACATTAAGGAGATCCTGACATTTGGGAGGAAGTGAGCCAGTGAGATCCTGGATGGATCTTCATTTCTACATTCTAAGGTCAAGTTGAAAATGGGCCAGGTACAGAACGATTTCATTTTGGGGAAATGCCATAAGGACCTTTATGATTGAGCTCCACCTCTTTGTTCAGCCTCATTTCCACTCTTCTCCACGCCCCACCCCCAGTCCTGGCCCAAAACACACTTTGAGCTCCGGGAATTGGGAAGATCTACTTTCAGTTTCTCTCTGCTATTTCCAACGTTTCAAATTCAAATGCCACTGTCTCTTGGATTCTTTTCTGGATATCTTAATCTGAAATAGTTTACCCTTTCCATATCTTCTTTAGTATTCCTTATGGAGTTTATTACATGAGGTTGTAGAATAATTAACTGTTTTTGTTTTTGTTTTTGTTTTTGTTTTACTAGACCAGAAGTGTTTGAAGGTAATTCTGTCATTATATGCCCAGCCTGGCACATGGTCATCATCCCATCAATAATTAGTGAGGAGATAGCATTCTTGTATCAGACGCTTGTGGTATAGACATGAGCCATGACCACTGGGCACAGTGCCAAGAGTGAGTGATGGAAGCACTAGAAGGAAAATGTATGAAGCCTCAGTTGGTTTTTGTTGTTGTTGTCTGGGCTTTTTTTTTTTTAAGATTTTTATTTATTTATTTGACAGACAGAGATCACAGGTAGGCAGAGAGGCAGGCAGAGAGAGAGGAGGAAACAGGCTCCCTGCTCAGCAGAGAGCCCTATGCGGGGCTCGATCCCAGGACCCTGGGATCATGACCTGAGCCGAAGGCAGAGGCTTTAACCCACTGAGCCACCCAGGTGCCCCTGTTGTCTATTTTTTAAAGAAAAGGAGGCTTGACTGATTTTTTAAAAATTTTAGTTGCTATGGTATTTTCTCTTGGGGAGGTGAAACCAGGATGCAGGAGGAACGGCAAGAAAATCACATCTGTTCTGAGCAAAGGAAGCTTGGCCACCTTGGAGATGCCAATAGGAATTCTGCCTACTACAAGTGTTCCATTCTGACTCCTCCATATTGATATCTATGCCAACCCAATTAAATCTTTCCTTGTGAGAACAAAAGAAAGTCAAGCCAAGATCAGAAATAATAATGCTCTGAAATATGCCCAAGGGCGTGCCCACATTTCTTATGCCTTCATTAGTTAGGTTTGGGTATCTGATTGCTCTGGTCAGTGGACTACTATTAGAAGTGATGGGTCACTTCTGGGCCAGAACATAGAAAAATAGGCTTGAGTTCTCCAAACACTCATTTCCTGGCTTTGGGGATCACAGGAGACTCATGTTGAGATGGCAGAGTAAGGGGACTGGAGCAGCCTGGATCGCTGAGTCACTGCACACCGAGTAGCCGCCTTGGAGAATTGCCCGAACCCACAGCAGAGTCTGAGTGAGGGAAATATAAATGTTTGTTGTCAGGAGCCACTGAACTTGGGTTGGCAAAATGGCCTATCCCAGCCAGAGCAGGCAAGGTGTTCTAGAACACTTTCTTGACTACTTCTGAAGTAGACCGCTACTTGGTGCCAAAAACATTGAAATAACTGTGACACCCGTCTGTTGACTGTCTCTTGTCCTTCATGGGTATGGGATTGTGCCTTTCCCTGAGAGCTCAAGGAACCTGGCAGGCTGATAGGCTCAGGGTGAATTCAGTGGCTGTGTTGTAGAAAATTCAAAAGAGAAGCACTGACATATGGGCCATAAACACGTAAGCAACCCCCTTCCACAAGTTCCTGAGTTACAGCCTCACAAATCAGTCATCAGATGGCAGGGACAGAGATGATGTAGGGTAGTGGTGGGTCAGATAGTCAACACTTTTGAGTCTCCTGTCAGAGGCCCTTCAAAGTCCCTTACCGCACACACCTCCATTTGGTTACATAGGTTCATTATTTAATGAATACCTAATAATACCTAATAATTACAAATAATAATACCTAATAATTACAAATTCTTATTTGAGGCAGAGATGTTTCTTTGGCCATACTCCTAAAAATGTCTATGCCATGTAGATATTGGTTAGTCCTCATGGGTCACTATTTACTGATTCAAATACCAGACCTGCAAACAAGGCAAGTGTTTAATACGCTTTGAATGAACAAGTTCATTGTCTTCCTATCTTACCCCGCCTTAGATCTTACAAACACAGAATTCACTAGGCTGAGCTAGAGAAAGCAATTACCTTTGAAGTAAACAACTACCTGGTTGTTACCTCAGGCTCCATGAGAAATATTCTAGAATTTCTTTTCCTCCAGAAATAAGGAAGTATCATAGAAACCTAGCAGGGAAAAGGAGTTTGATTTGCAAACAGCCTTAAAATACACAGTTCTCTGTCTCTTCTCTTCCTCTCGGTAAGCACCATGATGCATTTTCTATTAAAAATTTCAGCTCTGTTTCTTATCACCTTTGCCCTCTTCTCCGCTCTGACTTTAAATTCAGGAGATGGTTTCCCTCGGGAATATAGATCCTGGGGCCACGTGATCTGGCCTAAAGGGTAGTATGACAGAGCGAAACAAAAGGGTGTGCTAACCTTACCTCCTCCCCCCACCCCCACACACACCTCCCCACTGGCTGCCGGGGCTGTGTGGTGATGGTATGGTGACGAAGTCTCGACAGTCTCAGGCACACTGGGCATTTGATACGATCAGGTCCATGGCAAGGCTGATTCAGGGCTGGATAGGTGACATGGAGCGTCTCAGATTTCTGACATTTGAAAGTGACTGGTGAAAAATGTATTTTTTTAAAATGGCTTTTATAGTTTTTATCCTTTCTTAATAAAGAATTAATACTTGCTCCCTGTAGAAAAAGTAAAAAATAAAACCCAGAAAATCGAAAAGGGAAAAATCATTTTTCATTCTAACCATGTAGACACTGCCACTGGCAGGTTGGTTTGAAATCTCTCTCTCTTACTCTCTTTCTCTCTCTCTCTCTCTCTGTAAGTGTATAACTACTTACCTATAACTATATATATATTTAATATTATTTCATAACTTACTATTAATTATTTCAAGAAATCCGAATTTCTCTTCTGGAGGCAATATATAAGTAAATACAACACAGTTAGGAAAACATCTTGAAATATTGTTCAAAGAGACCAGTGTGACATAAAAGCCATGGTTGACAAGAGACCCATAGACCCAACACATGGCTGAACGGCAGGGACTCAGAGGCTAGAGACGGGTTGTAAAAATGGCTGATGGACACTTGAGACATGCTAGGAAAATATAACATTATTTTGGATTTTTCTTTTGTGTGGACCTGAAATGTAATTCTTCTTGCTATTTCCCCAGATCTCCAGTGTCTAGAGTGATGCTTTCTGGAAGATATCAAGGAAATATATTTGTGTCCCTTCTGGGGTGAAACGCTGGGATATAAACCCAGAATAACTCAGGGAAGGACAAGATGACTCACTGACCTGCTTCAACAACAACATGAGCTTAAAGCCAGAAGAAATGAAGAAAACAGTAAGTTGCCACCCACTATTCCATGAGTGCCCAGATCCCAGGGGGAGAGCGTCTAGAGAGTATAAGAGAAAGGGGGAATGTGGAATGGGGCTGAAGTGGATTCCGAAGGGTGCAATGATTTGACTTTCATCTAAATCACATGCATACGGTTGTAAGAGGTGGTATCATACTATGGGCTGTTGCTATCTACTCTACATATTTTTGTAACACACATATTTTAAGGCTGTCCATGAAAACAAATACTCATAAACATCATCATATTAACATGATATGACAGAGATTGGCTGGTTGATTGTGCTACGTGTTCCTAACATTTATTGATACTAGGTCCTCTCTTCTTGTAAGTATATGGAAGACTCCACTTCTCACCTCCTGCCAGTGGGCGTGGCCATGGGCCTCACTGTGAGCAGAGGCAACAAGTGCAACTTCTTGGCTTGAAGGAGTGAAAAGATTGGGCAATTCTCCAGTTTCCCATGTGGACTTCTTAGCAATCGTGGAAGAGGCCTTGTGTCAAGATGATGGTGTCAAAAGATGGGAGTGGTTTGGATTGCTGAGTCATCACATGGAGGAGAGATGCCAGGTAATATCATCCAGACTTTGTGTGGGCCAGAAATACATTTTTGTTGGTTAAGCCACTTGAGATGTTTTGAGTTGTCCCTGCAGCGTTAGTCAGCCTACCCTGACTAATATGTTGGTCACGGAATCCGTTTCCTTCTTTTCCCTGTTACTCAGCTAGATTACCTTTCTCAGCCTTCCTGGCCTTTGTGGCTGGGTTTTAACTAATGGATTATGAGCAGAAGCAATGTGTGTTACTTTTGGAATGAGAGCAGTAAGAAGTGGGTGTACCTTCTCTTCTCTTTTTGTCTTTCTGTTGATGATCAGGAGGTCTAGGAGGTGAAGGAGCCCCAGGTTTTAAGGGTGATGGATGCTTTGAGGTACTGTTTGGTGGAGAGATGTTCATCATTCAGAAATACTTGTATCAGACTTAGAGTGGGTAAGAATAAATTTCTGTTATTTTTGATATACTACACACATTTTATGTTGCTTACAGCAACTAGCATTACCTTAACTTTTAAAGAAAGTTTGGTGCTTTGAACTGGAGTGCTTCTATGACCAAAATCTAAAATACATGTCATCTGGCTTAGCAGTGGAATGGCAAATGGCAAAGAAAGTAGCCGTCTAGAAGACTGAGTCCTCCATCATGCACAGGTCAGACCTTAGGTAGAATTGTTGCCCGCAATAACTTGGGAGGCTGACCATGCCCATACTGAAGCTGTTGACTCAGGGAAATTGTTGGAAAGAATCAACAAGAGTGATGGCTGCTGTTATCTGATTTTAACAAGGTTTTATGAGGAAAAGATAGGCTGATGCAAGAACTGGCTGGTTTCTAAGCAGAGATGAAAGAGAAAGGAAAGAGTTTATTTCAGATTTAATGTGAGAGTGATTAAACTTCTATCATGTAGACTTTTGGGGGTTTTAATTTTTCCAACAGTTATCATTACTTTAATATGGCTATATAGTATTTTAAGTATAAAGATATCACAATATGTTAAATCAACCCCTTTTGACGAATGTATGGGATGTTCCAGTTGTTTTGCTATTGTGGAAAGCCCTACCTTGAACATCCTGGTATTATAGCTTTATCTATTCATCTGATTATTTTCTTAGAATTTATTTGTGTAATTTGAAGTGTATGATTAGAGAATATGAACACTTAAAATTTTGTATACTTTGCCCAAGTCTCCATGATGAAGTTAACACTGTAATGAAATTAACACCCAGGATGGTCCCATCAGAAACTTTATCAGTATTTTTAATCTTTAAAATAGATGAACCAAAACTATGATGCCCCATTGTTGCTTTAATTATTTTTCCTTTTCTTTTTTTTTAAAATTTTTTATTTTTTATAAACATATATTTATCCCCAGGGGTACAGGTCTGTGAATCACCAGGTTTACACACTTCACAGCACTCACCAAAGCACATCCCCTCCCCAATGTCCATAATCCCACCCCCTTCTCCCAAACTCCCTCCCCCCAGCAACCCTCAGTTTGTTTTGTGAGATTAAGAGTCACTTATGGTTTGTCTCCCTCCCAATCCCATCTTGTTTCATTGATTCTTCTCCTACCCACTTAAGCCCCCATGTTGCATCACCACTTCCTCATATCAGGGAGATCATATGATAGTTGTCTTTCTCTGCTTGACTTATTTCGCTAAGCATGATACGCTCTAGTTCCATCCATGTTGTCGCAAATGGCAAGATTTCATTTCTTTTGATGGCTGCATAGTATTCCATTGTGTATATATAACACATCTTGTTGATCCATTCATCTGTTGATGGACATCTAGGTTCTTTCCATAGTTTGGCTATTGTGGACATTGCTGCTATAAACATTCGAGTACACGTGCCCCTTTGGATCACTACGTTTGTATCTTTAGGGTAAATACCCAATAGTGCAATTGCTGGGTCATAGGGCAGTTCTATTTTCAACATTTTGAGGAACCTCCATGCTGTTTTCCAGAGAGGTTGCACCAGCTTGCATTCCCACCAACAGTGTAGGAGGGTTCCCCTTTCTCCGCATCCTCGCCAGCATCTGTCATTTCCTGATTTGTTGATTTTAGCCATTCTGACTGGTGTGAGGTGATATCGCATTGTGGTTTTGATTTGTATTTCCCTGATGCCGAGTGATATGGAGCACTTTTTCATGTGTCTGTTGGCCATCTGGATGTCTTCTTTGCAGAAATGTCTGTTCATGTCCTCTGCCCATTTCTTGATTGGATTATTTGTTCTTTGGGTGTTGAGTTTGCTAAGTTCTTTATAGATTCTGGACACTAGTCCTTTATCTGATATGTCGTTTGCAAATATCTTCTCCCATTCTGTCAGTTGTCTTTTGATTTTGTTAACTGTTTCCTTTGCTGTGCAAAAGCTTTTGATCTTGATGAAATCCCAATAGTTCATTTTTGCCCTTGCTTCCCTTGCCTTTTGCGTTGTTCCTAGGAAGATGTTGCTGCGGCTGAGGTCGAAGAGGTTGCTGCCTGTGTTCTCCTCAAGGATTTTGATGGATTCCTTTCGCACATTGAGGTCTTTCATCCATTTTGAGTCTATTTTCGTGTGTGGTGTAAGGAAATGGTCCAATTTCATTTTTATGCATGTGGCTGTCCAATTTTCCCAGCACCATTTATTGAAGAGGCTGTCTTTTTTCCATTGGACATTCTTTCCTGCTTTGTCGAAGATTAGTTGACCATAGAGTTGAGAGTCTATTTCTGGGCTCTCTATTCTGTTCCATTGATCTATGGGTCTGTTTTTGTGCCAGTACGATGCTGTCTTGATGATGACAGCTTTGTAATAGAGCTTGAAGTCCGGGATTGTGATGCCACCAACGTTGGCTTTCTTTTTCAATATCCCTTTAGCTATTCAAGGTCTTTTCTGGTTCCATATAAATTTTAGAATTATTTGTTCCATTTCTTTGAAAAAGATGGATGGTACTTTGATAGGAATTGCATTAAATGTGTAGATTGCTTTAGGTAGCATAGACATTTTCACAATATTTATTCTTCCAATCCAGAAGCATGGAACATTTTTCCATTTCTTTATGTCTTCCTCAATTTCTTTCATGAGTACTTTATAGTTTTCTGAGTATAGATTCTGTGTTTCTTTGGTTAGGTTTATTCCTAGGTATCTTATGGTTTTGGGTGCAATTGTAAATGGGATTGACTCCTTAATTTCCCTTTCTTCTGTCTTGCTGTTGGTGTAGAGAAATGCAACTGATTTCTGTGCATTGATTTTATATCCTGACACTTTACTGAATTCCTGTATAAGTTGTAGCAGTTTTGGAGTGGAGTCTTTTGGGTTTTCCACATATAGTATCATATCATCTGCGAAGAGTGATAATTTGACTTCTTCTTTGCCGATTTGGATGCCTTTAATTTCCTTTTGTTGTCTGATTGCTGAGGCTAGGACCTCTAGTACTATGTTGAATAGCAGTGGTGATAATGGACATCCCTGCCGTGTTCCTGACCTTAGCGGAAAAGCTTTCAGTTTTTCTCCATTGAGAATGATATTTGTGGTGGGTTTTTCATAGATGGCTTTGATGATATTGAGGTATGTGCCCTCTATCCCTACACTTTGGAGAGTTTTGATCAGGAAGGGATGCTGTACTTTGTCAAATGCTTTTTCAGCATCTATTGAGAGTATCATATGGTTCTTGTTCTTACTTTTATTGATGTGTTGTATGACATTGACTCATTTGTGGATGTTGAACCAACCTTACAGCCCTGGAATAAATCCCACTTGGTCGTGGTGAATAATCTTTTTAATGTACTGTTGAATCCTATTGGCTAGTATTTTGTTGAGTATTTTCGCATCTGTGTTCATCAAGGATATTGGTCTATAGCTCTCTTTTTTGGTGGGATCCTTGTCTGGTTTGGGGATCAAGGTGATGCTGGCCTCATAAAATGAGTTTGGAAGTTTTCCTTCCATTTCTATTTTTTGGAACAGTTTTAGGAGAATAGGAATTAGTTCTTCTTTAAATGTTTGGTAGAATTCCCCCAGGAAGCCGTCTGGCCCTGGGCTTTTGTTTGTTTGGAGATTTTTAATGACTATAATAAGAGATGAGGAAGGACACTATATATACTCAAAGGGTCTGTCCAACAAGAAGATTTAACAATTTTAAATATCTATGCCCCCAACGTGGGAGCAGCCAACTATATAAACCAATTAATAACAAAATCAAAGAAACACATCAACAATAATACAATAATAGTAGGGGACTTTAACACTCCCCTCACTGAAATGGACAGATCATCCAAGCAAAAGATCAGCAAGGAAATAAAGGCCTTAAACGACACACTGGACCAGATGGACATCACAGATATATTCAGAACATTTTATCCCAAAGCAACAGAATACACATTCTTCTCTAGTGCACATGGAACATTCTCCAGAATAGATCACATCCTCGGTCCTAAATCAGGACTCAACCGGTATCAAAAGACTGGGATCATTCCCTGCATATTTTCAGACCACAATGCTCTAAAGCTAGAACTCAACCACAAAAGGAAGTTTCAAAAGAACCAAAATACATGGAGACTAAACAGCATCCTTCTAAAGAATGAATGGGTCAACCGGGAAATTAAAGAAGAATTGAAAAAAATCATGGAAACAAATGATAATGAAAATACAACGGTTCAAAATCTGTGGGACACAACAAAGGCAGTCCTGAGAGGAAAATATATAGCGGTACAAGCCTTTCTCAAAAAACAAGAAAGGTCTCAGGTACACAATCTAACTCTACACCTAAAGGAGCTGGAGAAAGAACAAGAAAGAAACCCTAAGCCTAGCAGGAGAAGAGAAATCATAAAGATCAGAGCAGAAATCAATGAAATAGAAACCAAAAAAACAATAGAACAAATCAACGAAAGTAGGAGCTAGTTCTTTGAAAGAATTAATAAAATTGATAAACCCCTGGCCAGACTTATCAAAAAGAAAAGAGAAAGGACCCAAATAAATAAAATCATGATTGAAAGAGGAGAGATCACAACTAACACCAAAGAAATACAAACTATTATAAAACATACTATGAGCAACTCTACGGCAATAAATTTGACAATCTGGAAGAAATGGATGCATTCCTAGAAACATATAAACTACCACAACTGAACCAGGAAGAAATAGAAAGCCTGAACAGACTCAATGTGGTTTTAATTTGAATCTCCCTGATGGCTAGTGATAATGAGCATTTTTTTCATGTGTCTGATAGCCATTTGTATGTCTTCATTGGAGAAGTGTCTGTCCATATCTTCTGCCCATTTTTTGATATGATTGTCTGTTTTGTGTGTGTTGAGTTTGAGGAGTTCATTACAGATCCTGGATATCAACCTTTTGTCTGTACTGTCATTTGCAAATATCTTCTCCCATTCCATGGGTTGCCTCTTTGTTTTCTTGACTGTTTCCTTTGCTGTGCAGAAACTTTTGATTTTGTTGAAGTCCCAAAAGTTCATCTTCACTTTTGTTTTCTTTGCCTTTGGAGACATATCTTGAAAGAAGTTGCTGTGGCTGATATCGAAGAGATTACTGCCTATGTTCTCCTCTAGGATTCTGATAGATTCCTGTCTCACACTGAGGTCTTTTATCCATATTGAGTTTATCTTTGTGTATGGTGTAAGAGAACGGTCGAGTTTAATTCTTCTACATATAGCTGCCCAGTTTTCCCAGCACCATTTATTGAAGAGACTGTCTTTTTTCCATTGTATATATATTTTTTAAAGATTTTATTTATTTACTTGAGAGAGAGACAGTGAGAGAGAGCATGAACGAGGAGAAGGTCAGAGAGTGAAGCAGACTCCCCATGGAGCTGGGAGTCTGATGCGGGACTCGATCCCGGGACTCCAGGATCATGACCTGAGCTGAAGGCAGTCGTCCAACCAACTGAGCCACCCAGGCGTCCCTCCACTGTATATTTTTTTTCCTGTTTTGTCGAAGATTATTTGAACATAGAGTTGAGGGTCCATATCTGGGCTCTCTACTCTGTTCCACTGGTCTATGTGTCTGTTTTTATGCCAGTACCATGCTGTCTTGATGATCACAGCTTTGTAGTAAAGCTTGAAATCAGGTAACGTGATGCCCCCCCTCCCCGTTTTATTTTTGTTTTTTAACATTTCCTTAACGATTCGGGGTCTCTTCTGATTCCATACAAATTTTAGGATTATTTGCTCTTTGTAGAATACTGGTGGAATTTTGATCAGAATGGCATTAAAAGTATAGATTGCTCTAGGCAGTATATACATTTTAACAATGTTTATTCTTCCGATCCAAGAGCATGGAATGGTCTTCCATCTTTTTGTGTCTATTTTGGAAATAAACCTAACCAAAAAGGTAAAGGATCTGTACTCGAGGAACTACAGAACACTCATGAAAGAAATTGAAGAAGATGGTGACTAATTTTCAAATATTAAACCATCTTTGCTTTCCTAGGATAAACTTTCTTTGTTGACAATCTTTGAATGTATTGTTGGATTCAACTTGATACTATTTTGTTGAGGATTTTTTCATATATGCTTATGAGAAAAATTTGTAAATTTTTTATTATTGCTTATTTGTTTAGTTTTTATGTTAAAATGATACTGATATAAAAATGATTCAGAAATGTTTTTATAAAAATTGGAAGTATTTGCTTCTTAAAAGTTTAGTAAAATTCCCCAATGAAGTTATCTGGGCCTGGAGTTTTCCTTTGAGGAAGACTTTGAATTAAAGATTCAAATTCCTTGATAAATAAGGGCTATTCAAATTTTCTATTTCTTCTTACATCAATTTGGCACAATATTTATCTTTTGGAGATTGTTAAATTTATCAAAGCTGCCTAATTTGTTGGCATAAAATTGTTCATAACATTACTTTATTATTATTTTTATGTCTGTAGGATCTGTGGTAATATCCCTTTTCACATTACTGATATTGATCCTTTGTGTTCTCTTCTTTTTTTTTTCTTGATCAGTTTAGCTAGAGGTTAATCAATGTTATTGATATCGCCAACAAATTAGATTTTTGATTCATTTCTTTTATTGTTTGTTCTTTTTCCATTTCATTTCTTTCTGCTCTTTTTCGTCTTCCTTGTACTTACCTGGGAATTAATTTCCTCTTCTTTTCCTAGATTCTTATGATGAAAGCCTACGTTAATGATTTAAAATATTCCTTCTAATTTAGTACAAAAATTTAACTCTAAATTTCTTTCCCTGTAATCCCCATTTATCTATATTGTCTAAATTATGATGTGCTTTGCCACCATTCTGTTAAAAATATTTTATAAATTACCTTGTGATGTCTACCTTGATTATGAATTCTTTAGAAATATGTTATTTAATTTCCAAATATTTGGGTCCTTTCTATATATCTTTTTATTTTCTCCACTTTAATTCCATTCTAGTCAGAGAATATAACATGTGTGAATTCAATCCTCATATTTGTTAGTACTTGTCAAATTCTCAGAATATGATCTGCCTTAGTGAATATTCCTTCCATGTATGTTTAGAAGAAATATATATTCTGTTGCTGGGTGCAGTATTCTATAAATATGAATTACATCAGGTTGGTTGATAACATTTTTTAGGTCTTTTTAATCTTTACTGATTTTCTGTCTATTCTATCAAGAACTGAAACTGTTGATGCAATCAAATATAACTATAAATTTTTTTATTTTTGCCTTTCATTTCTATCAGTTTTTACTTTATGTATTTTGAGGCTTGGCTTTTTGGTACATACACATTAAAGACTGTTATATCTTCTTGTTGAATTGACTCTTTTATCGTAATGAGATATCCCTCTTTCTTTCTTATAAGATTCATTTTTATGAAATCTACTTTGTCTGATATTAGTATAGCCAGTCCGGCTTTCTCCTGGTTGGTGTTTCACTGTGTGTAATTTTCCATCACTTTACTTTTATGTTATTCGTGGCTTTATATTTAAGATCTGTTTTTTAGACAACTTAGAGTTTGGACTTCTCTTTTTATTCAAATGACATATTGACTTTTAATTGGAGTGTTTAGCTTATTTACATTTTTGAAATAATCAGTATATTGTATTCTATTTGGTCATTGGTTCATTGTTCCTTTCCTTTCCTAATTTTTCTGCCTTCTCTGGGCTAACTGACTTTTCATTTTATCGTGTTTGATCAGGCTTTCCAGTATGCATCTTTAAGTTCTCATACTCTATCTTTAAATAATATATTTTCTGATGACTGAATAATATTCCATTGTATCTATGTACTACATCTTCTTTAGCCATTCATCTGTTGAAGGGCATCTCAGTTCCTTCTATAGTTTGGCTATTGTGGACATTGTTGCTATGAACATGGGGTTCATGGGCCCCTTCTTTTTACCACATCTGTATCTTTGGGGTAAATATCTACTAGTGCAATCACTGGGTCATATTTTTAACATCCTGATGATCCTCTGTACTATATGCTGGGTAACAGAACATAATAAAATTAATAATAATAATATACTAATATTATCATTAATAATATTATTATATTTTCAGGTTTACTTTTATTTTCTTCTTCCCATCCTTTTGCCATTTTTTCATATAATTTACTTCCCTATATGTTATAAACTTTACAGTTCATTAGTATTGTTAGTTTTTATTTGAGAAATCAGTTATCTTTTGAAGAAAGCTAAAAAAATAAAAAAACATTCTATATTTCCCACTTAGAGATTATCTCTTCATTTCTTTATTCCCTAATGTCAATCCAAATTTCTATTTGGTGTCTTATTTCAGCATAAAGAAATTTCTTTGGCATTTCTCATAGTGTAGAGTGAAGCTCCAATTAATTCTTTCAGTTTGTGATTATCTGGAACTGTATTTATTTCAACTTCATTTTCAAAGAATAGCTGTGTTAGGTAGGAATTTGAGATTGATGAAATTTTTCTTTAGCCCTTTAAATATGTCATTTCATTGTCATCTATTTGCATTATTTTTAACCAAAAGTTCATGGTGTTTCTTATGTGTGTTCCTGTCTATGTATGTGTCTTTTTTTTTTCTTTTGTATATTTTCCAAATATTTTGAAACTTTTCTTTTTATTATGGGGTGTTCAGAAATTTGTTTGTGAAGTGTCTTTATGTAGTCTTTTGCTTGTATGTTATGTCACTTAATAATATCCCACACATCACTGAGGCTCTATTCAAGTTTCCCAGTCTTTTTTCTCTGATTTCATTTTGCATAGTTTCCTTTGCTATGCTTTCAAGTTCACCAATCTGTGATGATGTAGTGTCTACAAATTTTATCCAGTGCATTTTCCTTTCACATGTGGTATCTTTTTTTCCCATGGGTTCCATTTCTTTCTTCTCTATATAATGTTTTTTTTTTTTAAGTCCTCCAATGTATTTAAGACTGTAGTTTTAAAATCTGTTCTTGATAATTTCATCAACTCTGCTATTTCTATATTTATTCCTATAATTGATTTTTTTTCTCCTTCCTATAAGTCACAATTTCCCCCTTCATGTCATATCTTATAATTGGAAGACACATCATTAATATTGTTGAGTTGTTGAGAATTTATAAAGAAGATTTAAATTTTTTAGGAGAGTTGGGTAAATTACTTGAGCTAACCATTTTGAGATTTGTTTTTAAGTGTTATGAGAGTAAGTCTACAATTTTATGATTTTTTTTCCTTCTTTAGCTTTTACTATATATTTTGTTTATTCTCTTTATTCATGATTTTATTGTGAAAAATTTTAAATGCATAGGAAAGTTGGGAGAATTAGTACAGTGAGTGACCATATAGTCATGACTCAATATGCCAATTATTAAAATGTTGCCATGTTTGATTAATCTATCTGTAATATTCTATATCTAACTTGTTATCTTTAGTATGTGGATATTTTGGATTCAATTTTTTAATTGTTACTTTTAGATCTTATTATACTTGTTCAAACCTATCACAATCTGCCATATCTTTTCATCTATTTCATGAGAAAAATGAAAAAAAAAGCCTATATTTACACACTTATGCATTTTTCTTTCTACCACTCATCTGCTTCATATCCTGATGTCTGTGTGTGCATGTGTGTATGTGTTTTGCTTGCTGTAAAGTTTTTGCCCATATCTACTATATTTAAATTACTATCTTATGCCACATATAGATATCTCTATATAAATAGATATTCCATCACAAACTTAACATCCATTTTTTTGTTTTGTAATCACAAAAATCACCTTTACTGAAACTTAGACTGATTTTTAATCATTTTAAAAAGATTTATTTGAGGAAGAGACGGAGTGAGGAGAGGTAGAGGGAGAGAGAGAATCTTAAGCAGAATCCCCCTGAGAATGGAGCTTGATGCAGGGCTCGATCTCATGACCCTGAGATCATGACCTGAGCTGAAATCAAGAGTCAGATGCTTAGCCAAGTGGGCCATCCAGGCACCCCAAACTTCGACAAGGTCTGTCATCTATGGATTCCAAAGGAGGCCACGGGTTAATTCCCTTAGATTTCTGAATAACCTAAAATACTACTTATGTTTCTACATATACATAGTATGCACAAGGATAAGGGTCCCACATTTCTGTCTGTTCATCTACTACAGTGTGAGTAGAAACTCTGATTTTTCTGAAATTTGGGACCCAGGCATCTCATTTGGTCTGTCAGATATTTTCTTAACTCAGTAACTGTTGTTTGCTGCCACTGATCTAGGGTTGAGATGTTGTTTCTTAGGAGATTATCTCAAATCTTTCATCTGTATTAATGTTGCCTCCAGATCATTCCCTCAAGCTTGAGAAAACAACGTGGAGCCTGTGAACACTGAGGCATTCTGCCAGGTTGGAGCCCACTGCTCAACCCCAGGAAGGGTATGGATTCCCAGTGATAGTCCCACTTTTTCTGTGGCCCACTCACATTTCTGTTCCCACCTCTCTAAGTTGAGAAACATTATCAGGAAATGATAGAATTGTCTCAACCCACTTTCCTTAATTCTCTGCCATTCTCACAGGTACAGGAATTATGTGTCAACTCCTGGAATCCTCTTTTAATTTGGTATGAAATTTTCCTTTAAATGGTAGTATATCTGGCAAGTATCTCTTAAATCTTAGCAAATACTTACATTTTAGAGGCAAATGGATGTGATTAAGAGGGATTAATCAGAAAGACTGGAGAGTGAGATCAGAGAAGACAAGCAAAGCAAGTATTTTAAGAAGGATAGTGTGGTTATTAATATTAAATGCTGCAGAGACAGCAAATGGAATGAGAGCTAAGAGGAGTCCATAGGGTTTATACAACAGGGAGGGCTTTGGCATAGGTGGAAGAGAGGAGCCAGTTTCAGTGACATGTCCGGAGCAGGGAAGAGATGGTGGGAGGCTATTAAATATACAAAAAATGTGACATAAATGTGAGCATAGAATGTGACAGGAGAGGTGGCCAGTGATCTCTCTGGTCATCAATTCCTTTTCCCATGAAAAAAGTTGGACTAGAATCTCCAAGATACTTTCTTGGGAGAAAATGCCCAACTGAAGTAAGGGCTCACTTTTCTTGACGCAAACTACCCAGGAACTTCCCGATCAAATCTTTGGAAAGAACACCAACTGTGAAGTATTTATTTTTTTTTTTAATTTAAATTTTAAAATTTTTTATTATGTTCAGTTAGCCAGCATATAGTACATCATAAGTTTTTGTTGTAGTCTTCAACAATTCATCAACTGCATATAACACCCAGTGCTCATCACAACATGTGAAGTATTTTTTCAAAAACAAATCAAAATGGACTCTCATCAAACCTTTATTTATTTATTTATAAAGATTTTATTCATTTATTTGAGAGAAAGAGAGAGAACAGGAGCATGTGCACAATGGGGAGGGACAGAGGGAACGGGAGAAGCAGACTTCCCACTGAGCAGGGAGTCCAACGTGGGGCTCGATCCCAGGACCCAGAGATCATGACCTGAGCCAAGGAAGATGTTTAACTGACTGAGACCCCCAGGCACATCTCTAATCAAGCTTTAGGTCTAACTTCCAGTGCACAGAAAATATGGGGGAGAAAGGAACACGCTTAAGAGGCCAACAAGAAAATAGTAGGTCAAGCCCAGAATGTGGGACGTTTCTACAGGGCAGGAAGTCAATAACTCTAAAAGAAATAATAAAGGCTAAAATTAAGGGGCGCCTGGGTGGCTCAGTGGGTTAAAGCCTCTGCCTTAGGCTCAGGGCATGATCCCAGGGTCCTGGGATCAAGCCCCACTTTGGGCACTCTGCTCAGCAGGGAGCCTGCTTCCACCTCTCTCTCTCTCTCTGCCTGCTTCTCTGCTTACTTGTGATCTCTGCCTGTCAAATAAATAAATAAAATCTTAAAAAAAAAAAAAAAACCTAAAATTGAAATCTAAAAGAAGGATAGAAAGAAAGATTTAAAGAAAGGAAGGAAGGGAAGAAGGAAGAGAGGGAGGGAGAGAAAGAGGTAGGGAGAGAGGGGTGGAAGGAGGAAGGAAGGGAGGAGAAGAAAGAGAGAAAGAAGAGGGGAGATGTAGCTGACTCTTACCCACCCCATCTGATTTCCCAGCAGCCACAGTGGACCACTCGCATTCATGCTGGCAGCGTCCCTGTGGTATCCCAGGAGCTCACTCAGCCCCTGAGCAGGGCAATACAGAAGTGACCAATGAGGAGCGAGGTCAGGGGATAAAGGCCCGCCTTTCTCCACCTTGTGGTGGGACAGCTCTGCGATGCATGACCCACAGCTCCTCAGAGCACCCCCTCCAGAATTAAGGCCCAGTTGCCCACACTGATAATCCATTCATCAATGCATCTTTTCTTGGCCTATCCTGTCTCGCTTTTCTTGTTCTTTCATTTTCGATTCTTTGCATTACTTCTCAGATACAGTAACTGTACCCAAGTCCTTACCCCAAAGTCTGCTTTAGGGGAAACCTCAACAAAGACAAGGGGACTCCTTGAAAATGAAGAGACTTAGGAGAGAAAACACCCAAATGCATCATGTGGGCATCAGTTAGGTCCAGGTCTGAACAAATCAAGTATATTTGATATTTGATATATATTTGATATATATTCGATGTATTTGAGGTAATCCAGGACATGTGAATGCAGGCCTCACGTTTGATGATACTAAGGCATTTGTGTTAATTTTGTTGGCTGCAATAATACTATTCTATTTGTAAGAAAATGGCTTTATTTGGAGATGCCTAATGGTAAAATCCCTTATGCATAAGGATCAGAAATCATTTTACTATTTTACTACAGAAATCATTATAATATTAGATTTTTTTAAGTTCTTCAAGGAAACAAAAAAAAGGAAAAAGAAAATAGAATAAATGAAGGAAGGAAAGCAAAATGTTAATTATTGAAGCTGAGTGAGAACTACACTAGGGTTCACCATGCCACTCTAGTATGTTCCTTATTTTGTGTATTTCCAAAATCTTTCATAATTAAAAGTTTAGTCCTTCTTTTGGAAGAGAAAAATTTAAATTCTCAGAAAATACTGACTTCCACAGGAGGTAATCTCCTCAAGGACAGATGAGTTTCCGAGATCTAAGTACAGAAAAGACTTTCATGCAACTCTTTCACACAAGACAAAAAACAAAGGACCCTCCTATCTCTCGGCAGAACGACATCCACTAATTACTCAACTTCCGTATTCCCCGCCTGCGGCCTTGCCAAGTGCCACATGGTTCTCTCTGAAGTATCAGACACCAAACAAACTCTCCTGAAATCAGCATATTCCATGCAAGAAGCCAGCCACAGAGCCCTCACATGACCAGCAGCCTGAGCACCAGAGCGGGTTTTCAAACATTCTGGCCAAGAAGAGTTCCAAGGGCAGAACCCAGGCACGCCATGCAGCTCACGTAAAGAAAATTCCATACATTTTCCATGGGCTGATTCAAGATACCCGCAGACAGACCCCGGCATTGCTGAATCAGTTCTCAAGACGGGAAGGAACCTTCTAAAAAAGAAAGGGCACTCGGTCTCCCGCAAGGTAAAACGTGTGCCTCAGATACTCAAATGGAGGAGTATCGCTCACATATGGTTAATGACTCATCCCGAATGGAAAAACAGAGTTTGTTATATTTTATGGAGCTTTTACATGTTGAAGGTACATCTGTTGCTATTTATGCTGACATGTATGTAGAGATTGGCAGACCCGGTTCTCTGAAGGGATGAGCGAAATCCAAACCAAACCACAGAGCTTTTCTAACTTTGAGGCTGGCTCCTGGGATGGAAAACGGTTTCCTGATCCCTTGAAACGCTGCCCGGCAGAGCAGGGTGACTTGGAGAGGCCCACATCACAGGACTGCAGAGTTGGATGAAGCAACAAAAAGTCCTGCTTTGTGCAAGGCCTCCAGAGAGAACAGAACAAAGACAGGAAGCATGAGGTGTGGGAGAGCTCGGGGCACAGTGGAACGGCTCTGTCATTACCGAGTGCCTTGTAGGGGTGACTGTTTCGGGCCAAACAGAGCGTATCTCTTCTGACACAGACACACCACCCAGAATCGCACAAAGCCGGCCCCCTTCAGAACCATTAGTAACTTGCTCTAAGAGGGTCTCCCCGTGCTCTGGCCGACATCTTTTCTCCAGGTGCATAGGTCTAATAAGTTTGAGGACTTTTCCTCTGTGGTATGCATTTCTGCAGTCTCTTATTTTATAGCTCACTGGTCTTTATTAACGTCCAGTTGCGTGATTGTGTAACCTCTGGGTAACATGTTGTGCTTCTTTGATCTAACCTGTCTTCCTCCCTCGTTCCCTTCTTCCCTCCCTCATTTGTTGCTTATTGTTTAATAGAGGAGGCACAAGAGGAAATCAGCAACCCTCCCACAAGGCCGAAAGAGAGAAGCTCTCCGAGAGCCCAGTGGTGGACCCATCCTGCCATTCGCATGTCAGTGTCCTGACCTCTACTGGTGCAGAATGGGGCTGTATTTGGAGAGAGGGTCTTTAAAGAAGTAGTGGGCTTAAATGAGGTCATCAGTGGGGGGGCCCCAATCCAATAAGACTGGGACCCCCGACATAAGGAGAAATGTGGGACACAGACAGAAAGGAAGACCAGGTGAGGACCCAGGGAGGAGGGAGCCAGCCACAGGCCGCGGAGAGAAGCCTCCGGAGAAACAATGAATTTTGGAACACTGATAAGAAATAAATATATTAAATAAATAAATAAATAAATAAATAAAAATGAAATAAAATAGAAAAAAAAGGAAGAAGAAACCAAGCATGCCGACAGCTTATCTCAGACTTGAAACCTCCCGAACCGTGAGAAAGTAGCAGACAAAGTGCTGTAAGCATCCCGGGAAGACAAAGTTTCATGGGATCAAAATGATCCTCAGAAGAGCTGGAACGGGAACCACGGCCCGGAGAGATGATTGAATGAGCTCAGCAGTGATGGCAAGGCTGAAAGGCAGACTCGAAAGCTTAACTTGCCTACACAGACCTGCCCAAGGCCCCTACGCAGCCCCGGGAGGGTCCTCCGGCCTCATCCACGGAGCGGCCGTCTCCACCTCTTGTGATCCCAGAGCTTCCAGAGGTCCACACTGCCCTGGCTGGTCTGATCCTTTCCACGAGGCAGCTCTGCCTTTGATGTAGGTCAATGTATATGAAAATTAAAGTGTTTGTTAAGCCCTTGATTTCCTGCGCATTGTCACCCCTTAATGCAGCTGAGAGCCAACCGGGGGGCCAAGCACCGCCTCACCCACTGCACAGTGAGCATCCCGAAAGAAATAACTAGAAGGCAGAGCAGCAGAAATGCAGAGACCCGACAACAGTTCCAGGGGACCACCTGAGCAAACACTCTCACTGTTTGTTTCTAATCATCCTTGGGACAATGGCTGCTGCTGCGTATTGTGTTCCTCATGTACTGAATTAAACTCAGGTTACTTTTAATACTGTCTAAAGTATTCTCAACTGAACCCACTCCTTTAAGGTCTGCATGGTGCAAGTCCAAGGATGTATTACTGACAGTCATGGAAAATGTATTTAACATTCTTATAAATATTGTAACTCCCTTTTTGGCAGAGGGAGAAATTGCTCCTGCTGCATTGATTTAAGTGAGGTCTGGCTTCTTCTCAGCAAAGCTCAGGGAGTGGGGCCGAGAAGTTTCCACGGCAGCAGAGGGCACATTCAGTCTCCAGCCTCTCCTCTTCCTTTAAACCCTTGATGTTAGGCAGAAGATCGTAGATGTCACTCAGTCACAGAGTCCTAAAGGGCAAAGGCTGTTTCTGAATTTTAGAGGGGCTGCTGCAGGCATGTTTAATGAAAAACATGGGCCCAGGCATACCCCAGTAACTATGAGAAGAAACACTCATGTATTTGCACTAATGAAGGCTAAAGGCCCAGCCATCCCCATGTAAGGACCTCAAAACTTTGCCTTAATTGTAGTTACAAATTTTGTGTATAAGGTCCAGCCTCTTCCTACGTTCAGTCCTTATAACATCTATGTGCCCTCATTCTCGATGAAAAGGGACACTGGGAGAACTCCAGCAACACAGGCCACGGGGTTTTGTCAGAAAGAATCAAACAATATTGGAAAGGGGGAAAGATTCCCTTCTGGGGAAGTCAACACATCTCATTTCTACCTGACTGTGTATGTGTTGAGATCTCATTTCTACCAGTGTGTGTGTGTGTGTGTGTGTGTATGTGTGTGTGTGTGCTGGAAAAGCAGGGGCAGGGAATATCATCCAAGGATGAAGGGCTTTGGAATTAGACCTGGGCTTGTGTTTGTCCCTGTTCAGCAGGGAGAATAATGCCCACACCCGCATCCCTCCGTTCCCCACCCAAAGACAGACCCGTCTTAACATTCAGAAGGTATGAGTACGTTGCCCTTATATGGTAGAAGGACGTTTGCAGATATGCTTAAGGTAAAAATCTCAAGATGGAGAGATTATTCTGAATTATGCGAGTGGGACCTATCTAATGACAAGAGTCCTTATAAGGGACAGAAGGGACAGGAAAGCGAATCAGAGAAGATGTGATGACAGAGACAGAAGTCAGAGAGAGGTGAAAAAGTTGAAGACGCCGTGCTGCTGGCTTTGAAGACGGAGGACAGCACCACGAGCCAAGGAATGTGGGCAGCCTCTAGAAGCTGGAAAAGTCAAGGAAATAAATTCTCCCCTCCGGTCTCCGAAAGGAACCAGCCCAGCCGACTCACAGTAGAGTTCTGACCTTCCTGGACTGTAATACAATGCGCTTGTGTTGTATTGAGCCGTGAAGCTCGTGGTAATGTTAAAGCAGCAGTAGGAAACCCACACACCCTGCTTTAACACTTGCTGGACAGTGACCTGCTCTCGGGCAAGTCATTGAATGAGACTGAGCCTCAGCTGATGTATCCATGAAAGGTATAATCACCCCTGCCGGACAGGCTTGTGCGGTGAGGACTGAACGAGGTCACACAATGTAAAGCATCCAGTCGGCCCCTGTTGGGATTACTGCCATCTCTGCCTCTGACACTGTGTTGGCCAGATCCTCCACACCTCTGTATTTCCACATCCTCAACTGTCAAATGTGACTTTCAACCTGCCTTAACTTAGGCTATTATAGCAAAACGCAACAGACTGGGTGGCTTAACCAACAGACACTTCTCACAGTTCTAGAGGCTGAACGTCTAGGGCCAGGGTGCCAGCATGGTGGGCCCTCCTCTTGGCTTGCAGGTGGCTGTGTCCCCCCATAACAGAGAATGAGCTCAAGTTCCTCCCTCTTCTTACAAGGACACTTAGGACACTTCCATCCCTGGGACTCTACTCTTCGAGCCCATCTAAAGTTAATTACCTCCCAAAAGTCCCACCTCCTACTACCGTCCTATTGGGGTTAGGATTCCAACATATGGATCTGGGGGAATATAAACATGCAGTCCACAAGCCTACCTATTTTTCAGAATGCAGATCAAATGAACAATTAATGTAAATTGGAATATTTAAGGTGCGATTCAGTTAAGTAAGAAGAATTCTTCCAGCTTTTGCTTGGATCATACCCAATATTCCCTCTCACTTACGGACAGAGGCTTGCGTTCCTTCCCACCCCTGCTGGCATGGCCTTTACCCGCCCTCCACTATAATCATGAGCTTGTGAGCCTTCCTCCGTCGCGGTCCAGGAGCCGCTCGGGGCAGAGCCCTGTCTACTTCGTGTTTGCACCTCTAGAACCCTCGTTGTGGGTGTTTGCGAGTTAGAGAAGCCGTGTGAAACTTCCTGTTCTTTGCCACACTCCGTTCCAGACTCCTTTTTGCTACTGCTCTATGGCCGAAACTATTTTGCTGTAAACCAGTAGTTTTCAACCCTGGTACACATTAAGATCACCGGGGGAGCTTTTAAAAAAATTACTGGAGCCCAGGCTCCACCCTGGACCAATTAAATGAGCTCTCTGGGGGTGGGGCCTGGACATGAGTAATTTTTTAAAAGCTCCCCAGGTATCTCCAACACACAGACAGGGTCGAGAAGCAATCTAGAGCTCAGCCAGTCACATCAAACCACTGAGTGAACTCAGAGTTCAACACAGAAGGGAGAGGTCATTTATCTGTTCTTCTCACCAAATCCGAACACTCCTCGTTCTTAAAGACAGATTCCAACGCTCTCCGAGACAGAGGGAAATGTTGGAAATGTATAAACAAGACCCGTGGATGTTCTGTAATCAGGGAAAGGAATGATGGCCCCTGCTTCTTTCCCTTGTTTAAAATGGGGGTCTGCAACTGTGTCTGCCTCACAGATAGGAGAACCGTAAGCACGTTTGATGGAGCATTTCAGACAGTGGTGACCATGTGATCCAATCTATGCTTCCATTTTATTTAAAGAACTATTCATCTCTGGCTTTTTCAGTATGAAACAAACTGTTTCACAGTCTCCGGCTGTGACAATGGTTGACCCTGTCTAATCCAGCTAATCAGTGAACCCGGGGTGGTCTTAGTACCACAGCAGTCCGAGGCCGAGATCGTGGGATCCTGAGAGGTCCCAGAGCCTGGGGGAGGAGACTCAGGACACCCAAGAAGCTGCCCTGGGCCCAGCACAGAGTTCTTCCTTATCTCTCTCAGGCTAAGCTGAAAGAAACCAAATCACACCCCGCTTTGCTTTTAAAAACATGCGATTTCTTTCAAAAGCAGCTTTTGGTAATTCCGTTAGGCAGAGCCAATTACTGGGACCCCATGACAGGGCTGTCAGACTGCATGTTGGCTGGCAGTCGTCAATACCGGAGCCGAAACTTGTCTATGAATTCCAAGAAACGTGTGCACAACTATTGTAGGAAAAGCTGTGACGTGGGAGCTGAGTGAGTTCATAGCTCTCTCCATTTTTTATTTTCAAGTCTATTACAATTTGGCCAGTGTTCTAGAAAAAAAATGTATTATTAAAAGCTCAAAAGCTAACTATAGTTTATGGAATAATCTTCACCATAGATTGGCATTTGCTATGCTTACAATTTTTTTTGGTAAGGGCTTTAAAAAATCCATTAAGACAATGTGTTTTTATATGCTACTGTACATGACTTTAAAAGAAGTTTAAAATAGAATTCTAATAACCTCGAGAAAATGCTCAGCCTTTAATACCAAGTCATTGAATGATAGCCCCAAGATTGTCATCTCTCCTGATATATGGTCCTTTCCTAGCTGGCAGAGGGATATTTATGACTCCCATTAAACATATATGAGTAAATGATACAGATGGCTTGAATGCCAGCTAATACATATGAAAATAACCAATAATATATCTTCTTTTCATAAATGCTTGTAATTTGACATTCTTAAAATAATTCCACCTAGTTCTTCAAAGTATGCTAATTACGTTTCTCCTCTTTGCTCCTTTGATTCACGCGTTGCTCTGTACCCACACGCACACACGGGCGTGACCTCATGTACAAAGGCAATTACTATCACTTAAATTTCTACGGAAGCAAAGTCAGCTAAAGATATAGATGGGTAAAAACTCAAATGTGTTCTTCTCAGAATGACAGTCTCCGGCTTAGTCTTTAGCTATTAAGGTAAATATTTAAGAAGCAACACATTTTTTTTTCTGTTGCATTCCATTTCAGTACTGTAGCAGTATGCCCATGACTTTGATCATAGGAAGAAAAAATTCTGAATTTGGACTTCCAAGTCATATAATGGGAAACATTGGAAACATTTTTAGTAGATTTCATTTTAAAAATGACATTTGTGCTTTTGTTCGGTAACCAATTTTTACCTTTTGCATATTTATCCTTATGTTTTAAAGATATAATTTATACACATAATATGCACATGTAGTAAATGTACCATTTTCTGAATTTTGGTGATTGCATACAGCTAGGTAACAAACACCCCAACTAAGATACAGCATGTTTCCATCACCCATGAAGCTTCCTCATGCTCCTGTACATTAATCTTCCTGCCCTAGACTCTAGAAACAAAGGCTGCTCTGATTTCTATCACTATAACTTATTTTTGCCTCTCCTGTAACCCCACATACACGGCATCAAGGAGTATACACCCTTTTTGTCTGTTTTCTTTTGCTCGGTGTAACGTTATATCAGTTTAAGATTCATCTGTACTGGGGCCCTAGGTGGCTCAGTCATTAAGCCTCTGCCTTCAGCTCAGGTCATGACCTGGGATGGAGCCCTGGGATGGAGCCCTGCCTCAGGCTTCCTGCTCGTGGGGCTCCCCGCTCATGGGGCTCCCTGCTTCTCCCTCTCCCACTCCCCCTGCTTGTGTTCCTGCTCTCGCTCTCTTTCTCTCTCTGTCAAATAAATAAAATCTGTAAAAAAATAAATTAATTAAAATAAAGTAAAATAAAAAGATTCATCTATATTATTTACTCCTGAGTGTTACTCTATTCTGTTAACCTGCTGATAGACATTGTTTCTCTGGTAGTTTAGGGTCATTGCAGAAAAATCTACTCCGAAAATTCAGTATCTAAGGATTACATATCTAAAGTAACATACTTTATATGGAGAAATCAAATCAAGAAATGTATGTCTCCCTGCTGCGAACTCTGACGCATACCAGGATCTAAGGGAGATAGATAAACACACTAGTATGTGATAGGACACTGACCAAAATAATGTCGTAGAGTTTCCCAGGACTTCCTACATCTCTTCCTAGCACCTTAGTATAAACAGAGTTGACTCAGTTTTCCTACTGCCTAGTATAGTGCTTGGTACTTAAAAAAAACTCAATGAATTTTTATTGAATTGTTAAAATGTAGCATAACTGACTTAAATAGATGGACAAATGAGTGAATGAGTGAGTGATTCCTAAAGGTCCACATACCTGAGTAGAACATCCAAGAGGATCGTTGCCACTAAGTTGAAATCCGGAATGAAGCATTTATTTCTCTCACCCAGAAAAACATGTTTCTATTCTCCAAAACTCGGAAAAGAATGATAACTTTGAATATATTACAAGAAATAAAAATTCAAGAGTAATACTGGGGTCAGTTGGTCAAATGACTTCTCCTGATGCTGTTTTTAAATCCCAAGATTGGGGCTCCTGGGTGGCTCAGTCAGATAATCATCTGTCTTTGGCTCAGGTCATGATCACAGAGTCCCAGGATTGAGCCCACGTCAAGCTCCTTGCTCAGCAGGGAGCCTGCTTCTCCCTCTGCCCCTCACCCCACTAGTGTGCACATGCACTCTCTTTCTTTCTCTGTCTCTTTCAATTAAATAAATAAATAAATAACTCTTCAAAAAAATCAAATAAAATCCCAGGATAGATAGTTTACCAAAGCCAACCTAGCAAAATCCCTGGGAACCAGGCTTCTAGGACTACCTGCTTAATGTGATTAACAACTAAGCATCATTGCCTCCTCTGGAGAAGGTATACATGTAAGAGGTCTTCCTGAAATACTTAGCTACCTTCCAGAACCATCTGATGTTGGGGGGAATGCATCTTTCCCATTTTTGAGGTCTCCTTCCACATGGAGAGCAAGATAATACTCCTGGCCTCTTTCAACCCTATCTTCTACTTCTCTCCTATGACAAGGGTATTATCAGTGATCTGGAAATGAGTTGGGAAGAAGAAATTAAGCATGTATTTCAGACTTTTCCTCTCTTCTGGCTCTTGAGAGCTAATAGTTCATAGGAAACCCACACGTTGTCCAACTTCTTTGTGCCCCAAGTTTTAGGAGACGGGCTTCCATGTCTGGGGGCTAGTGGTGATCTAGCCAAAGGAACCCATTCAGAAAGTCTGGCTCCTTCTGGGGCTCTGTATTACAAAGCTTTCTTGCCTGAGGGTATACCCCACATTCTCTAATATCAGAATAGAAAAGTGGTCTCATTTCTATATTTTGACCTCCTGTCTGTCATAGTTTTTATCTTCTTTCTCAAGTTGTTTAGAACTCAGTTGAGAAAGAGGGTGTTGTGTTTGGGCTCTTTATACTCTTTATACTGAATCTTGAATGCGTTTCTTGCCCCCAGCCTTGTATGACCTCAGAAATCTATCTGCAACATTTTCTTGTTCCTGAAGGACTCATACCGAATTACTCCAAAAGCACTATTTAGCCTCAATATACAAAGTAGTAGTTGCATTGCATGGTAGAAAAGATGAAAATTAAAAAGTCCCAAAGATTCATGGCCTAGATCAGATATTGTTCCTATGGTCACCCCCTGTAAGGAACGGAGGATCTGAATGTAATCTGTTTACAAATTAAAAAGTCAAAGACACAGGGACTATTATCTAATGAGTCTCCAGTAGAAAGGACCTCATGGTGATAGCTGCATCCTCACAAATGAATTCATACAAACACTTTTGGTAGAGAAGCCACCCAAAGGAGCATTTTCTTCCTCCCAAAGAAATCTTGAAATTAGCCAGGGCTTTCTAATCTACAAGGCCGAGTCCGGCTGGAGGCTGCAACTTACAAATTGTTTTCATGCTCATTTGAAGAGCACTATAGCGAAAAGGCTCATCTTTTTAGGTGTTTCTTACAGAATGCTTTCAGGGCATCAGGATGTTGCTAAGTGACATTGATGAAAGGAAACAGGGAGGGCTGTGCTCCCGTCTTTCCGTGTGGTCATTTACACGTGCCAATATCCACTTTTTATATCTGTGGCCCTGCCACGCTGAGCCCTCTCTTCAGAATGTTAGCTCTGGAAAGACACCACTGCCCAAGACCGGGTCTTTGAATTCATTAGGGTGAAGGACTGGCGGTTGTCAACAGTCCCTTTTTTTGTCATAGCCTGGCACGACCTCGGGTTGTAAAATCTCTCTAACGCTGGATACCCACTCATGCTTCACTGCAATCCCAGGGAGACGTGCCCAGAATCTCTATGACGTCTCTCCAAACACCGAGGGGAGCTCGGAGGTGAGTCCCAGTGCCAAATGCTGCCACCCTATTAATCCCGGTGTCAGTCTCTCTCTCCCCAATTCTCCACACTACCACCACGCTTCTAATTCTCCTCACCAGAAGGAGTACATTTTAAAAATTCCCTCTTTTCAATGAACTTGATCTCTGCATTCGCGGCCAAGCATTCCTGTCACTTTTTTGGATACTCTAAATCCAAGCAGAGAGTGAAGAAACCACTTTGACGTGAAAATACAGGAACAACTAGCCATGTTGGTTTTGAGCTGTGCCTGAAGTGAGGCGGAGCAGTGATGCGGTTTTACCTCCCGCCCTTTCCTTCACACTCCATCACGAGAGCTGCCGACCCTGCTTGGGCAAACATGTTTGGTCATCTCCGATCCTTTCTCATTTCCCTCTAACAAGATCTGCTTTGTGACTGCAATTCTCTGCCTGTGCACAAATTTATTCCTTTGGACTCACTCCGGAAGAGTAGCCCACGTGTGTTAAAACCACAAAATGGGGCTCATAATGATTTTGCTGCCGCCTTATCCATACCTCTAGCTGCAGGCAAGGCATTGAAAACCAATGAAATCAGGCAGCTTTCCTCAACACAGAAATTAAGATGTCGGAATGTTAACAGAAACCCACAGATGGGAGAACAACACTTGTTCGTTGTTGGAAAGAGAACACTGCCTTTATGCGTCTTTGATAGATGAAAACCGTGCATCTGTCAGGTGGTGATGGCCTAGGACATCTTGTGAGTACCCCATCAAGCATAATCTACCAGCAAATTCTTTAACCCAGAGCCTGCGAGGAAATTTTCAGTCTTCCCCTTTCATCATGTTCACAGACTCTTCAGCACTGACCGCCCTTTTGCCTTTCTAGTGCTGTTTACAAGCTGAAGACGTTTCTAGAAGCCAAAACCCCAACTTTTAAGTAAGGTGTGAAGTGCTGTTTTTAGCTTGAGGCTTTTTTTTTTTTTTTTCCAACTGCCTTTCTCTTCGAGGAATAATAATGACTCCCTTTTAAGAAGGCTCTGGCAGAGAGGGTGATGAAGAGAAGTAGATCCTTCTCCCTCACAGAGGAAATTGAAATTAGCCTAATTAGATTTTCTGAGCACTTAGATACCACAGTGATAGACGCCATCTAAATACATAGACAGATAGGAGGAGAGCACAGATGTTGTGTGAGACCACTGATTTAGTTCCAAGTCAATACTCTTAATTAACTGCAAACTGTTTAAATATATAACATTCCCCACATGCAGCCAGTAACACCTATATAAAACTCTTCACGTGAGTACCTTAAAGAAGAAAGCAAAATAGCAATCACATCCAAAAGTATAAAACTGTAAAAATAACTACTTATATTTCATGTACATACACCGCAGGCTCCCTAGTGGTACAACACATTTGGTAGACAATCGTCTCTTATCCAAAATGGGAATACGGCCACTGAGGAGGTGAAGAACCACCCAGCTGAATTCTCAAAGATACCAACGATCTTGTATAGAGGGAGGTCCAGGGCTTTGTTTTTGGTCTTTGGTTGGTTTGTTTAATGAGCCCCTGACCTAAGTAAAATGCATCTGATTCCTGAATTTCTTGGGGCCTCAATCTTGTGGTGTTGGTTGCTAGCCGAGCTCCTTGTGGAGGATGGAGAGGATGCTTACTCCTTATTCAAGCAAGGGATGGTGCTCAGGGGTGACATAGAGCAAACTGTAAGAGAGAAGCAAACTGCCCTGTGGTTGCTGAGCCCCATCTGCACGTATCCTAGAGCCACCCCCCCTTGCCTCTGAGAATTTCCAGGACCACTGGAAATACCCACAGGTGGTATATATATTTTTTCAAACAGCTTGATTTCCTTATAGCTTGTCTCTTATTAGTCATACAAGAAAACGTCACTTAATAAACATGGTCTCTTCACTGGCTGTTCCATAAAGTCAGCAGAAAGCCATTTAAAAATGAAAACCAAAACCGGAGGATGAGTCCCTCAAAAGGCAGAGCCCATGATTAGGACTATGAAAAGTTAAATAAAAGCAACAGCAAATATGTGTGAACAGCCAATGAGGGACCAATGGTCAAGCAGTAGCAGTCAATTTATTTAATTATGTAACAAACGTTCATTAAGTATTTTATTTTGTGTCAAAACTTGGATATACAGCAGCAAACAAAGGATTTACCTGCCCTCCTGGTGTTTCCATACCATAAAGGAGGGAAAGATTAAAGACACAAACACAAGCATTTCTAGTAATAACCATGAAGTGGCCCCATGATCCCTCCCACAGGTGATAGTTATAAAGTTTGTACGAAAAATTTTTAAAAATTATTTCTAGGACAAGGAAAATATCCAAAAGCAGACAGAAGCCAGAAGAGAGGTTACTTTTTAAAAACTGCAACTGGAAAGAGTAAGAATTGGGAATTTGTAGCTCTCTTGCCTGAAGATGTCCCCAACTCCCCTGGCTCAGGCAAAGGTAAGTATTAGTCACCTTAAAGGCTCAAGGTTCCAGAGAACAGAGTTCAGGGGGAATTTAAGAGGGAAATCTGTGAGCAAGAGAATGGCAAAAGAATTGAAGCCCCAAAACTTGAGTATATATTTTGCCCAGATCACTGGTTGACCACTAAATTGTGTATCTGTGGGGGAGAATCATGTCCATCTTGACAAAGACATCAAAAACACAGGCAACAGTCAGAAAGGAATTTAGTCTTTAAAGATCGAGATGCATCACGTGAGTTGTCTGAATGTATCAATGTATCAGTAGTCGGAAGCCATACGAACTGAATAGAGATATTAAGAACTACATACGGTCAGGGAGATAGAATTTTCAGTCTCATTCCAAGCAAATTAACTGCTTGATAAAACAACAACAATAACAAAATTACTCAGAATAATATGACAGGATTCAGAGTTGCTACATTGTATTTTCTACAATGTCCACTTTTCAAGCAAAAATTACTAAACATGCAAAGAAAGAGAAAACTGTGACCTGTACTCAGAAAAAAAAACAAAGAAAGTCAATATAAACTGACTCTAATTGGGCCCAGATGTTGGCCCCATTAGACTTCCAGCTAGCTATTATAAAATGGTCAAAGAATTTTTTCAAAAATGGTCTTAATGAATGAACAGTTAGGAAATCTCCACAGAGAAACAACTATAAAAAATGGAAATTCTAGAGCTCAAAAGCACAATAACTGAAATGAAAAACTCACTGGTTGGGTTGAAAGGCAGAGTGCAGTGTCAGGAGAAAGAATCAATGAATTAAAAGAGATTAATAGGAATCATCCAATCTGAAGAAAAAAAAGAAAAAGAGCTGACAAATAATGAACAGGGCACCAGAGATTTATGGGACACTATCAAGAGGTACAGAATAGATGTAATTGAAATGATAGGAGAATAGAAAGGAGAAAGACAATTTTTTAAAGAAAAAAAACTTCCTAAATTTTGTGGAAAATGTTACCTTACAACTCTAGGAAATTCATCAAGCCCCAGAAAGGATAAACTATCAAAGTCAAAGGGCTGAAAGTAAAAATAAAGAGGAAATCTTCAAAGCGGCCAGAGAAAGATGACATGTTACATGTAGGAGAATAATGACATGACTAATGGCTGACTTCACATCACAATAATGGAAGCCAAAAAACATTAGGGTAGCATATTTCAACTGCTGGAGATAGAGAGATAGAGAGAGAGAGAGAGAGAGAGAGAGAGAGAGAGGATTGGCAACCCAAAATTATGTATCCAAAGAATTTATCACTCATAAATGAAAGAGAAATGAAAGTATTGTCAGATAAACAAAGCTAAGATAGTTTATTGAGAGCAGAACTATGCTATTAGAAATACTAAAGGCAGGGTGCCTGGCTGGCTCAGTCAGAAGAACATGCAACTCTTAACCTCAGGGTCGTGAGTTTGAACCCCATATTGGGTGTAAAGATTACTATAAATGAATAAAACTTTTTTTTTTAAAAAAGGAAGATTTTGAGGCTGAAGGAAAATGGCATCATATGTTTGTTCAGATTTACAGGAAGAAATGGTGAGCACCAGAAACGGGAAATGTGTGGAAAAGTAACAATAACTAAATGCATACACACACGCGCACACGCAATTTTTCATCTTTTAACTTCATTGAAAGACACATAGCAATTTAAGCAAAACTGATAAAACAATACTGGGTTTTTTTGTGTTTTTTTTTTCTTTTTAAAAGATTTTACTTATTTATTTGAGAAAGAGAGAGAGGATGGGGAAGTCACAGGGGTGGGCAGAGGTAGAGGGAGAAGCAGGCTCCCTACTGAGCAGATAGCTAGAAAACCAGACATCAGAGGAATTTAAAGAAAATAATAAAAATATCTGATTACAAAAATATTTGATTAACACAGAAAAAAGTAGGCAAGGAGGAACAAACATATGAGATGAGAAAAAATAAATAGTAAAGTGGCAGACCTAAAGCCAACTCTCTCAATAACTGCATCACATTTAAAACGATTAATTATTCCAATCAAAAGGTATGATTGTCAGGTTGAATAAGAAAGCACAAACCATTATATGCTGTCTGTAAGAGACACTCTTGAAATATAGCGGGACATACAGGCTAGCAGTAAATGGACTGAAAAAGATATTCATGAAATGGTAAGCACAAGAAAATGGGAATGGCTATGTTCCTAGCAGACAAAATAAACTTCAGTAAGGTATATTTCTTAGAAATAAAGAAGGAAATTTCATAATGGCAAAATATCAAAAACAGAACAATTTATTAATCTAGTAACAGGGTCTCAATACAGTAAGGTAAATTGACAGCGATATATACATATCCATAACCACAGTTAGAGACTTTAACACACTTCTCAGTGATTGATAGACCAGCTAGACAAAATTAAAAATAAAAAATCTTTGAGGATCTAGAAGAACTAAGTGAAACTATCAATCACTTTCCCTCCAATTATGATTTATAGAATTCTATACTTAACAAATGCAGAACATACATTCTTTTAAATTAATATAGCATACATTCACAAAGGTAGAGTATATGCTAACTAAAATAAATTTTAATACATTTCAAAAGATTGCATCTTACAGAGTGTTTTTTTTTTTCTGATCATAATGAATTACAACTTGACAAGAATGAAATTTCAAGAAAACTCTAAAATTTTGAAATTAAGTAATTCACTTTGAAATAACCTATAGGGCAGAGTAGAAATCATGAGGAAATTTTAAAAATGTTTCACATTACCTAAATAATAATGAAACACAACATACCAACATTTGCAGAATGCAGCAAAAGCACTGCTTAGGGGAAAGTTTATAGCTTTCAATGCCTACAGTAGGAAAGAAGAAAAGGGTAAAACTAACACGAAAGCTTTCATTTTAAGACACTGGAAAAGGAGGGGCGCCTGGGTGGCTCAGTGGGTTAAAGCCTCTGCCTTCAGCTCAGGTTATGAACACAGGGTCCTGTGATCGAGCCCCGCATCGGGCTCTCTGCTTGTCAGGGAGCCTGCTTCCCCTCCTCTCTCTCTCTGCCTGCCTCTCTGCCTACTTGTGATCTCTGTCTGTCAAATAAATAAAAATAAAATAAATAATAAAAAAAAAGACACTGGAAAAGGAAGGGCAAGTTACCTGCAAAGTAAGTAGAAGGAGGAAATAATGAGGACCAGAGTGAAAAAAAAAATCAAATAGCAACAAACAATGGAGAAAAAGAACAACAACAAAACAAAAAGCTAGTTCATTGAAATATTTAATAAATTAATAGTATTTTAGAAAAATGAGAGAACACAAATTACCAATATCAGTGAAAGAGGAGATAGCACTATGGGTCTTATAAACATTAAAATGATAATAAGGAAATATCATGAAGAATTTTATGCCAATAATTACAACCATGGAGCTGAAATGGATAAATTCCTTTAAAGATACAAAATTCCAGAACAGAGACAAGAGGAAGTAAAAAAATTTGAATAGCCTTACGGTCTAAAAAAAAAAATTTTGTTATAATTAATTATAAAAAACTTTCCCAGAAGGAAAGTTCCAGGTCCAAAAGAGTGACTCACCAGTTCAGTTGTGAGTTACAGAAAGAAAGAACACGTATTTTTCATAAACTCTTTCAAAATATACTTTCCAAGGTTTTTTTGTTTGTTTAGTTTTTTTTTGTTTGTTTGTTTAGTTTTTTTGTTTGTTTGTTTGCCCATGTTACTCTGGTACCGGAACAAGGCTGGAAATCTTTATAAGAAAAAGAAACTACAAATCAATATTCTTCAAGACTATTCACACAAAAATGCCTTCACAAAATGTACCAAGTTAAACATAATAAAATGGAAAAAGAAACTACGTCTTGAGCAAACTGGATTTTCAGCCTCGTTTAACATTCAATAATCAATCAGTGTCATTCAAATATTTAAAAAATATTAATAAAAACAAATAATTTTCTTAATAAATGCAGAGAAAGCATTTGACAAATTCCAAAATCTATCCATAATATAAACTACTAAACTAGCAATAGAAAGCTTCCTCGCACAAATACCACAAATACCATCATCATCATACTGCATGATAAAACACTGAATGCTTTCCACGAAGATCAGAAACGAGCAGGGGGGTTCCACTCTCACCACTTCAGCAAAGCATTGTACTTGAGCTCCAAGACATTGCAGTATGGAATGAAAAGATAGAGAACTGTTTGTGGGGCGCCTGGGTGGCTCAGATGTTAAGCATCTGCCTTTGGCTCAGTTCATGATCCCAGGGTCCTGGGACAGAGCCCTGCATGGGGCTGCCCACTCTGCGGGAGCCTGCTTCTCCCTCTCTCACTCCCCTGCTTGTGCTCCCTGTCTCGCTGTGTCTCTCTCTGTCAAATAAGTAAATAAAATATTTTAAAAAAATAAAATAAAATCCAAATAAAATAAAAATGTAACATTTTCTATCACTACCAATAGCATATGAGAATTTCGATTATTCTGTATCCTCACCAATATTTGCTATTATCATTTTTAAAAATTTTAGCCATTCTAAAGTTTGTATAGTGGCATCTCATTGTGATAAACAGTAATTTTGAGCAACTTTTCATGTATTCATTAGCCATTCATACATATACATATTGGAAATGAGGAAATATGTCTTTATTTGGTGACTCTATGATCATACATACAGAAAATCCTGGAGACTTTTACCAAAAAATGTTCCTAGATCTAATAAGTGAATTTACCAAGGTCAAAGGATTCAAGGTCATTGTACAAAACCAATTGCATTTGTATATGCTAGCAGTGAATACCCAGAAAATGAAATAAAAATTATAATTCCATTTTACCATAGCATCCCAAATGTGAAATACTTGGAGATAAACATAACAAGATACTTGCAGAGCTCTTATATCTTTTTATTTCTGGAACTCCCATAAGCTTTTCACATATTATTTCTAGTACTTTGTTATAGCAAGTTGTTTACTTGTAAAAATTCCGGGGCAAAAATCCCATGTTGTCATCATTTGATCATCAGTGCCTAGCATGGAGCCCAACTAAATAAATTAATAAATATCTTTTTATGTATTCTCCTAAAACCACAACATAGATATGCGAGAAAAAGCTCTGAAAATGAAAAAATGTAGAGAATACAACGTTGGGTCAGCAGTTCTGGGAATGCAGGAGGAACAATAAAATGGCCACCGGGCTGTCATCTCCCAGGCCTCCCTCCTCCTTAACCCATGACTCTCCCGTCAGAAGGATGTCTGCCGAGGACATGTCACTAAGTAACCCAATACCTATGCAGGAAACAGGAACATCAGGACTCCCCCTTCCCTCCAATCACCAAATACCTTATGATATATAGTTATGAACCCATACCCCAAATAACTTACCTTATGTGGCTGTGAACCTATGCCCAGTCTTAACCCAGATAAAAGACCCACTCGACCCCTCCCGCGTACGACATCCCCGACTCCCCTCTCCTGAATCATGGAACCTCACTGGAGAGTGCCTTTAATAAATCTTGCCTTGCGCCTGTCTCGCCTGGTGTTGTGTTTATCTTGCCTGTAAAATCTTACATACAACATCCCTCGTCCCTTCACTGTCAATATTTTTGATTGTTTCCATCTCTCCTTTCTCTGTACGTAGTGTTTTATACTTCTTAACATGTTATTCATATGGTAGCATATACCCTTGTATGATGATGGTCAAATTTTTACCTTGTTCATGTTGAAACTTCCTCTAGTTATAATTTGATTTACTGAAACAAAATAAAATGTAGTCAGCTACCAGAAACTCAAAGGCAGCTGTCCCCATCATAAAAGTAGTGAGTCAGTGTTTTAACACAATCACTGCTCTGGTTCGTCCACATCAACCCTTGGCCCCATACGGACATGTGTTGTATTAACTATGAGGGGATTTGTCCCAGGGGTTCTTTTGTAAGCCTATAGCATAACTGCTTTTTTAAATTCACTCATCCAAGGACATGTTAAAACCAGAAAGCAGGAGATGGATTGGATGTCTGTTACAGGAAAATTTGGGCCATGAGCTAAATATCTCCAATATACCATATTACGACCACCCTTGGAAAACGATGCTATCCAAAAGAAGTACCTAAATACTAAGTAAAATGAATTCCTGTCCCAATTCCTTGCACTTCAAGAGGCAATTTAGGTCACAGCAGAAGCATGAGGTTCAAAAACAATAAACCCTGGAAGCTGAGAAAAATAAGATTCAAACAGGGAAGTACTTTTCCAGATAGACCAATACAAGTGTTTGTCAGCCACCATAAAAACACTCCGATCACAGTATCAAACACCCAAGAAGTGTCCAACAGCAGTAACAACAGAAATAAAACTCTGGTCATTAGTCACAACAGACCAATGGGATCACTGTGTCGGAGCCAAAAACCAGACTAAAACCTAGACTGATGGAAATTTCCTGTATCAACTCCAAGCTACAAGGGCCTTCCAAAATGGTGCCACAGACAAATACTCATTAGCTGTTGTGAGGAGCAATCCTCTATAAGCTCTTTCCTTGAAAATTAGATATAGTTCCAAACTCTGTGCCTTCACTTCTAGCGGAGTAGAGATACGCCTGGGGAAAACAAAAGGCAGCGGGGTAAGAGGTAATCACAAGATCGCCAACAACTCTTCGCCAAACTCAATCATCCAAGACTCCTGAGAGCAGTGGGCTGACTGGGCAGAAATCACGTCTAGATGACATTTTGTGTGTCTTCCCTGGATGCGAGGAGAATTCAGACAGGAAAGGGAAAGAAAGACTAATTGAATGAAAAGGACCAGCCAAGATGAGAGAGGAATGACTCTTCAGGAAACCCAGGTACATGGCCAGCCATGCACCAGGGTCCTTCTCTCAACATGCAGCTCTTAAGGACCAGCAGCCTCAACATCCTGTGAGCTCACCACCTCAGGGCAGTCTCCTCTGGCAGCCTTGAATGTTCTCCTTCATGGATATGCTCCTAGAGTTCAAGTTGTTATTCTTCATCTCCCCACCAGATCAGAGCGATTTGTTGCAGTGGTTTGCCTGTAATGATCAGAGGGAAAAGGCTATACCGTATTCACTGCCTCCCATCAGTGGTGCCTCCATTAGCTAGTGCAGATCCCAGCTAAGTGAATTAACAAATACATACAAATATATTAACTGAAACTTCCTGAGAACTGTGCCTTTCATCTCTTATTCTCTAGAGCTTTGTGAGATGCCTGGCATATAGCAACCACTCAATACCTTCTAAATGAAATCACACTTTGAATCATGCTAAGGATGACTTTAGACACCGCGAATGACACTCTCTTGATTTTGTAAAACTGGCCATCCTCCAAATGAAAAATTGTACTGTACATCGTTCCTCAGACAAGTTCACCTGTCAGGAGTTTAGAAAATTAGAATGTCCGTTCAGAATGAAGGCAGCTGGATTCAGTCTTGGTGGTACTCCTTTGGATTCAGTGCCCCCATTATCTGCAGCAAGGTCCGAAGGACCTGCTGGTGACCCAACACTCTCCCTGTTAGATACACACCAGACATCTCTCAAGTCATTCTGGAAGTAGCCACCACTAGCGGCAGACTTCAAGGAAGGGTAAGGTGGCCACATGTCCTGACCGTAGAAACTGTCCTTGATTTCACATTGTCTCCAACAAAAAAAACAGAAAATTAAGGCTTTTCACTAGAGCTCACTCCACAGAAGAGAGACCTGTTTGAAAAACAGGAAAGAAAAGCTAATGCCATATTTTCAGAACAAGAAAGTAGGTGATCTGCCCCCTGGAAATTTTGGTAAGAGAAGAATACAAGGTGCTGAAAGGCTTTCCCAGGAGAAAATGAGGCTGCACAAACACAGAAGCATGAACAAATGGAGAATACTGGAATTGTCAATGTCAGAGACTTGGCTGGCTCTGAGGTGCTGGTTTCTCCAGCCTCCATGGTTGCTTTGGGGTTACTCAAACACCTGGGGAACACCCAACGGTAACAGCTCCAGATCTCAGCTCCATTTCACTTCCCAGCTTCACCAGACCTCTTTTGGTGGCTTGTTCAACTCTTTCCTGAGGGGAGAGATGCATCCATTGGACGGGGAACCCTCAGAATCATTATCTGGCCCCTGGCTTCAACCGCTACCACCACCATGAGCTCCACCCTGTCAGTGGCAGTGCCACTGCCAAAATGGCCCCACATCTGTTGAACTCCTATAATTCCTTTGGAACCCCCATTTTTGGTGCCTCTGGTGGAAGGACATTTTCCTCTAGATTGACACTCCATTCAACAGACCTTAAGTTCTCTGGTCTGAGGTGAACAAGGCTTGTTAATTTTCCTATATCCAGTCCTTATCTTCAGCTCTCCAGTGTCCTTTGTTGAGGAACTTATTTCACATATTAGGCCAGGGCCTGATTGGTAATCTTGGTCCAAGTCATGTTATCCGCCTGCTTCCCAGACCTCTGCCCTCTGTTACCACTTCTCATATATGTCCTTGATTTCCCTCTACTTTAGGATGCTCCTTTCTGCAGCAATTTCTTTTCCCTTTCACATTTTGTCTCCCTTGCTTAATCTGAAAAACCTGATACTGATATTTAGTGGAAACTGAATTCGTCTTCCTTGTCTGTCCCTGGGGAATTGATGCATGGAGCTGGTGTATACCCCTGCTTCTCCCTCCTCTGGCCACAGCGAGCATTGCTATTCAATCAGTCATGGTCCGAATGCATCTTCCCTCCCCATCAGCCAGCCCACTCCTGACAGGCAGAAATCACACCACATGGAATTGCTTTGCTGTCCCTTGCATAAGGGCTCCATAGCTCAGTAGTTCTAAGTTGGGTTACCAGCACAGGGCACAACCCTTAAGCAAAGAATCTTTCTGATCTCTTTGGCTCTTTATAAGAGAAACTCAAAGAGAATTTAGAGAGTAATAATGTGAGTTCATGAATCACCAGCAAGGAACTCTCCATCTAAAATACTTGAGGCTGGGCCTGTTGGGGGAGAGGGAAGTTTGAGTGATTACCAAAGCCTTTTCCTTAGGAAGACACTTTGCTAAAAAGCCAGAAACACCTGAAAAGTTTGTGCAAATCTTTTTGCCTGCCCTCCCCTACTTTTTTTTTTTTTTTTTTTAAATTATCTACCTGAAATGTTTCAGCCAGTCATACTAGGGCAAGATAAGCCCGGCTTTGTACTTCACAGCTGTGCCTACAAAATTATGTGATTTCAAGAATTATGGAGTGAGAAAGAGCCTTGGAGTTTATTGAGTCCAACCTTAGAAGAGCCTGAAGCTCAGACAAGTAAGTGACCAGTTGTAGATTTCTAAAACTCGGTGGTAGCAGAGCACGGCCTAAGCAAAGGTAACACAAACGTGTGGTCAGGGGCATCCCACTGAGCTCACCTGTCTTCTTCCGAAAGGTCCACATCTTACATTCCTCTCCTGCCTTCTGGTGTCACATTTTTCAAGAAGGGGCACATTTGTGCGGGGGAAGGTCTGTGGTGACAAAGAAAACCACCCCCCATTGCACATTTTTGATGATGAATGGCCCTGAAAATGATGAATTGAAACATCACGTGAGATGGAGTTTGTTTTCCTTGGATGGAAAGGGAATAAAACTCAAGAAGGTAGCCTTTTCAGATCAAAGAAGATCCTTTCATAAGCTCCATGAAAATAGGATACAAGAATGATTAAATGCATGAGGACCACCAACTGGCGCCATAGCTGTTAACAGAACATGAGACCAAGAGACTGGGCTTCCTTCACTCACACTTGGGCCCCTTGAGGAAAAACTGGTCATCCCACCAGGGAAGGCACAAGCAGAGGACAATACAGGAATCCCAAGCCAATCCTACTTCTCTTTCTTCATCTGCTTCAAAGGAGCTTTCTACTTACTTGGTTCCTTTGGGGATACAATTACAGTGGGACATGTGGCTACTCTATAACCAAAGCTTATCAACATTGTTCATATTTAAAGAAGACTTCCTCTCACCTATGATCTCATTTCTCAGTTGAAACACAACACAAACACAAATGTTTCTTCCCTTCCTGGGACAGAAGAAAGATCTTGAAAAACATTACCTGAATAATTCAGTTCAAAGTAGCCCTATACTTGGCTTTATTTGGGGGATTCATGGTGAGGCATTTATTTTGTTCCCCTTGAAAGAGCCAGACAATTTATTGACTTTTCTAATGAAGATTTAAGTGCCAAAAGCCCATCTCATAACCCCTTCCCTGATCACTCCATTCTTCCGAAATGCCCTGGGGTATCAGCATTTCCAGAGGTAGTTATGCTGCCGTCCACTTTAACTCTCCTCTACAATTCTGGCTTGTGCTCTATGGCATTTAGTCTTAGGAACACACACACATGCATGCACACACCTATGTACACACATGCACACAGAGACATATGCACATGTATGCACATAGGCATGAGCCCACATGCACACATACAGACACGCCAATGCATGTGCACACATACACAAATGTAGATATACACATGCATGGGCACACATACACATATGCAGACATACATACGGATGCACACACATGCACACATGCAGACGCACATACGCATGCGCACACATGCACAGACACACATACGCATGTGCACGCATACACGCACTCTTCTGCACCTGCCATCACCTTCAAGGTCTTCCAGGATCTCCCTTAGAATATCCCCAAGCTACTCACTGGCTTTCAAAGCTCTGGCAAGCCCCCTTTCACCACAAATTCCAGTTACTTGGGGGCTTTCAGGCATCCTGTGAGAGTAATGATATGCACTTTGTTACTGAAATAATGATAAGACTTTATACACACAGTAGCCTTTCTTCATTGAGTGCTTTAACAGGGACATATGCTATGAGCCTGAAAAGCAAAGCCCCTCACCAATCCCTCCTGTGACCCTCTCCATACAAGGGAGATATCACGGATCTCTCATTCCTCATGGCAACACCTCATAACCATTTCAGGCAGGAAGTAAGGAAATCTGTCCAGTCAAAACGGCAGAAAGGAATTAGGTAATATAACACTTTTCTTTCTCTTCTCCAGAAATTCTGAGAAATGTACTGGTTCTCAGAATGATCGACCCCCAGACAGTCCCCCTGAATTGTTGCTTTTTGCCTGGGGATTACATATTTCCTGGAGCAGTGAATTTTCTTCTTTCCTTGTCTTATTTCCATCAGTCCTGTATTTATTTAGAGCATAAGATAAAAATATCTATATGGCTGGGCCATCAGCCTTTCACATGATGAGTGTGACTATTCTATATTTGTTTGTCCGTGATGTAAAGATATCCCTAAGAGACATATGCTTCCTCCATAAAAAGCAGCATGTCCAATAATCCAAAAACGAAAAAAGAGGGAGAAGAAGGAGAAAAAAGGAAAGAGGAAGAAGAGGAGGAAGAAGAGGCAGCTAGTTTTCTCAAGAGAACAGCCACATGGAGGGGGGAAAGAAAACCTGGGAGCAGACCTGATTTCAAGTCCTACCATTACAAAACTTTGATCAGATTATGCTTTAGTTTCCTCATTAGTACACCATGGTAAGAATTCTTACATCACACAGTTATCGTGAGGATAAAATAGTAACCGAGAAATGTCTGGCACAGAGTAGGTATCCTTATTTTCTGCAAATTCTGAAAACCGAGATGCTCTGTGCTAGCAGAGAAGCTATGGGATGGTAGACACTTTGCACTGTCTCTGAGATATTTGAAACTCGCTTCTGAACTTGGGCTATTGCATTTAATTCTCCTTTGATTCACCGGCTCCATGCATCATTCCCCCCATCCCCGCTATCTGCTCTCTAGAGCCAAGCATGGCGCTGGGCTCCAACAAAGCCCCTAATGGGGCAGGGCCTCCTGATCTGGGAGCTCTAGGCTGGGGCAGTAGCGAGCCACAACCAGTTCATTGGGCTCCTTAACCCAAGAAAGCACTGGGTGCTATGGCACATACGGAGGGGATACCTAGCTCCCTCCTGGGTGTTTGGGAGAAAGGGGTCTAACTTTGCCTTCATTCTCTTTTCACCCTTAAATCTGAACCCAAGGCAGTTTCTTTCACATTTCCAGGTTTTAAAATTTATTATTTATAAAAGGTAGGGGGTCTAAAAGAGCATAGCAGTAGTTCGGACTTCTGCTAAAATAAAAATGGCTTATATCAAAAATAACCAAATGGCCAATGCCAGTAGACGATCCATCCGCCCACCATACACTGACCCTGGTGAGCCTCCCAAGAAGTTCTAGAAAGATCCCACCCAGCCATTATTCACCTGTGAGCGTCCTTAACTTTTGGGAGGCCAGCTGGGAGACAGTCACCTTTTAAGAGCAGGGTTGGCACCCAAGTGATTAAAGCAGCTCCTGATGGAATTGCGATGTGGCTGCTCCAGTCTCTTGATTTCTGTCTGGTCCCTTGACTCTCTCCTTCTCCCCTGCTCTTCCTCTCTCCCTTGTCTATGCCTGGAGTCTGCGAATGGTTCCCAGGGGTACCAACCGTTCTGTTAGCAATCATATCCAAGTAGCTTGTTGACTTCTGTCTTAAGACAGCCTCACAGCCTTTCTCCGTAAAGATGACACGGAGGAACTGTAGATGGTATGCCAGCGAGTGCAAACCCAGGAGTATTCCTTTAATGAAAAGAAAACGCACGTGGCCTGAGAGCAGGTCCCACTGAACTTAAGAGCAAGCACATTAACATTCCCATTCATTCAACAAACATCTCATTGAGCATTTGTTTGCCCAGTCTTCTCCAGGCCTTTGGGATGCAGATAAATTAAACATACCCCCTAGTCTGGTGGGTAGAAAGACATAAAAATAAATAATTAAAATGAAATAGATTGATAACTAAACCCAATCTGGCTAAATCCTGGCAGGAAACAGGGGAGTAGATCAAGTGGTATTCTGGAATCATTCCTTCAAAGTCACTTGCCCTGGTTTCTTAGGTGGCCCTGGAAAATCCACTTAAAATTGTGCTCCTATGAGATTTCGGCAATAATAACTAGTCGTAGCTAGGTTATGGGAGTCACCACCATAATAATATGACACTGGATTGTCAGGAGGAAAGTGCCATATAAATCCAATCCAGTCCATCATGATGGCTACCATGTTAATCTATACAAACTAATGTATTTCTAAGGTTCGGGTGTGCACGTCAGCTCTCTCAGTAGGCAGGTGGCTTCTCTTTTCCATCCGCTGCCCTTTGGGTCAGCTAAGCAAACACTCCCATCAAGGAGTGGGAAGTGAAGGTGTCAGTGTACCCCACTTTCTATTAGGCCCTGGGAACAAAGTAAGGAATGAGATAGATGCAATTTTTGTAAAACAACTTTCTCCCTCAGCGATGAACTGTAGACTGACCCGTGTGTATCTGTTGTATTTTCTTCCGGGTCTTGTGTTGTTCTGTGAAAAAGTCACAGGGGAGGAGGAGAGGAAAGCCCCGGGGCTGGTCAGCCTGGGACTCACCCTCCTCTGGGGCAGAGACTGAAAGCGACCTGAGCTGAGCCGTACTTGAGGGAGAATGCGGTCTTATCTCGAGCGGCGGGTGGATGCCCCCTAAAAGAAATGGCCAGTCCCCTGGGAACCACTCCGGGAACTGAAGGCTGGGGAGGTGCGGCTCAGAGAGGGATACGGAGAAAAATATCCCCCTTGTCTGCCGGCTGAGAGTCATGAGGGAGAGGCCTAGGGACCTCGAGACCCTCTGGCGGCAGGGCCCGCGGTTGAACACGGGGAGGCGGATGATGGTCCCAGAAGATGGGTCACTGCCTACCCGCCGACCCTGGTGCCCTCCTGCCCCCAAAGCCACGGGAAAATCTCATTCTCTGCGCATCGCCCATGTGGAATGCTGGGCGAGAGCTGGTACGGGTATGTAAAGGGAAAGGGTATGTCCGTCCCTGGAGACGGACTGGCCAAGGGGAGGGCGGGGGTCACCCACGGAGAATGTGGGTGTCCTGCCGAGGGTCGGCTCCTCAAGCGCTGATGGTGAGCTGAGGCCTGATGCATCCCCGCCCCCCGCCCCAACCGCACCCTGAAATAGATGGGACGCTCTGCCCAGGGGGAAGGCAAGCAGAGGCCTTCGCCATCGGAATTGAAATTACACAGATAATATCTGTCTACCAAGTTAGGGTAAACATGAACAGCAAACCAGCGTAATGTACAAACACACACACACACACACACACACACACACATACACACACAAAACAAAGACAACAGGTGTTCTTTCTCTCCTCATGAGAGGGAGTTCCCAGGAGCATCTGCACCTAAGGAGAAGCTGTGAGGGAAGGGGAGAGGTGGACAGGCGCTAAGGGCAGGAGCAGGAAGGACTGGGGACTGGGAAAAGCAGACCATTGCCGGTGGGAGTCTGGATCCAGTCTGGAAGCTGGTCCTTGGGCCGCAGAGAGGGAGGCTATGGGAAATCCAGCTCCCTGACTAGGGAGGAATGGCATTGAACAGGCAACACAGGTCAGCCTTTTAAACTGTGGGGACTGTCCGGGTCCTCTGGCTCCCTTAGGCTGTCTCCTTAGAGACAGGGCAGTGCACGAAGGACTCAGTTTCCAGGAAGTTGGATCCACAAAGAAATCCAATCAAAAAAATCCAATCTCTTCAGAAACCCCACTTATTCTTCCTTAACAGGGGTTTGGGTTTGAATCATGTAGATAATTGCCTTAACTCTTCATTTTGCCTGCAGATACTCACCCTCAGAGGGGTGTTTTGAGGATAAATGAGAGGCAGGTAGAGCGCTTTGAACTCCATCCGTGAAAGGTAGCATATCAATACAGGCCCCATATAATTAAGATGCTTCAAATTGCCAATACATGTATATTTATAACACCCACTATAATCACGGGATATAGCTTTTCTTTCCTTTTTTATTTTTTATAAGGAGGCAGGAAAACCTCATTTTTTTTTTCAAACCACACTGCTTTTGTGCGCTTAACATTAACCTTTCCTTCCAAATGTCATTAGCTGCTAATTAAGATGTTGATTTGCAGATTGTATATCTTGCAATAGAAGTGATTTGTGGCTGCTTACTAGGTGTTTATCAACCTGTACCACTCATATTGGTTTAGCAAGAGCCTGGTGCATTTTAATTTACTGAGCAGTTCCCCAATTCTCCACTTATTTCTGTGTGTGCATAATGAGAAAAAAATGGTAAGAGAGGAAAAAAATGGGGAATACTATAAATAGTTCCTAAAGAAAAATGCCATAGGAAAGAGTTATGGCTCTAAGTAGGTGTTAAAAGAGCGAACAGACTGAACACATTTTCTCTCTTGAACGAGGTATTTTAAGAGAGAGAGTTTGCATGTCAGTGAGACGAGCAGGTATCCAGATGTACCGTGTGCAAATACGCATGGGGCACGGGGAGCCGGCTAAGGGAAGATGATGAGTGGACTGTCTTAATTTTCTGGACCAGGCAAACTCCTATACCGAGGCCAGCCTGATCCTGTGTTAGGCTCATGCCTTTAAGTTTCCCAAAGAAACTTCTTGCTTCAAAACCACCCTTAAATCAAAGAAATAAGCGGATTGTTCAGTTACTGTGAAGGATTCTGCAACATAGGGGACATTTCCACAGGACTTTTTAATATAATTTATGAATATTTGCTAGCAACATAATTGTCTTTTCTGCTGACATTTTCAAAGCAACACTGTGATTTGTTGGGTCTCTGGAGAGTCCAACTACAAAACTGATAATTATATTAAATATACATAGACAATAAAGAGTGTGTTTACATAACTGTGCCCATAAATATCTGATTGAACAGTCATTGTTCTCAAACCCCTTTTAGGCAGCTCTCCAAGGATTCCAGTTCTAATGACATGATGGTTTAAAAGATGTTGCTCAGTCTTGTTCCATATTTAATTAACTTTCCTTTTTTAAACTTGTGATGGCAGAGACAATAACAAAGCGTTCTGAAAAGAGGGAGTGCTCTCAAACATGAGCAAGACCTTGTCAGGCTTTGTGAGCCTCAGACAGGAGGAGGGGGCGGCTGAGCCGGGCTGGCCTGAGACCTCCGGCCCTCCCCTGGGATTCTATTAGGAGGCTTCTAGGAGCGCTCTGGTTCCACACACCTTCCCTTGCACACTCACATCTGTGGAGCTGGCCTCGTAACCATGCTCTTGCATGCAAGCAGCTGCGTCTCTAATGATTTCTTTTTCTGGAAAACAAGACGAAAGCAAATTGGAAAACCAACTAAGTCTTGGGAGGCAGAGGCAGGGCAGTGTCGTGTCAAGAATGGCGAGGTGGAGGCGTTGCTGGGAGGTCTGGATGCTCAGATTCTGGCTTTGGCTCTGCCTTTGTTATTAATGTATTTGTTATTAATGTATTTGTAAATGTATTAGTTTCTTACTGCTGCTGTAACAAATTATAGAGTTGATGGCTTAAGACACCACAGACTTCTTATCTCAGGGTTCTGGAGGTCGGGGTCAGAAGTGGGTCTCACAAGGCTAAAATTCAAGGTGTTGGTAGGGCTGGTTCCTTCTGGGGTGCTAGCGGAGACTCTGCTTCCTCTCTCTTTCCAGCTTCTGGTGGCCACCCCTACTCCTTGGCTTGTGGCCCCTTCCTGCACCTACAAAGCCAGCGATGCCAGTGTAGTCTTTCTTGTGCCACATCCTCCTGACTTCCTTTTATGAGGACCTGTGATTATACTGGACCCATGCAGAGAGTCCAGGCTAATCTCCCTGTCTCCAGATTCTTTTTCTTTTCTTTCTTGTTTTTTTTTTAAGATTTTGTTTATTTATTTGAGAGAGGGTGAGAGCGCACAAGTTGAGAAGGGGGGGTGGTCAGAGGAGAGAGGGAGAAGCATACTCCCCGCTGAGCAGGAAGTCCTATTCAGGGCTCCATCCCAGGACCCTGAGATCATAACCAGAGCTAAAGTCCAATGCTTAACCAACTGAGCCACCGAGGTGCCCCTCCATCTCCAGACTCTTAACTTCATCACATCACATTGTCTTGTAAATGAACATAGTCATAGGTTCCAAGGATTTAGATGTTGCCATCTTTGGGAGCCATTAATCTGAAACCATGCTCCATAGGGTTAATGAGGTTAAAACTAGCAGAAAGTTTAAAGCTTGTTTTTCAGTGAACTGTTTCTCCCTTATCAGCTATTATGTCTTTTCTGACCCCACTAACAAATCTACTAGCGGTATCTGCAGAAGCCTGGACTCAAGGTCAACTGATATGATTCCAGCCTATGAACAAGCAGGTCCTATATTCCTTACCAAAGATAACGAATCCAAGACCTTGTCCAATTTATATTGGCTCTCATAGCACGCCCATAGCCTCTTATTCTTCTCCTAAGAGAACCTCCTGATATCAGGGACTAAATTTTGCCTCTGATGTTAAGTCTCCACTCCAAAATGAACATGGGCGGTATGTCACATGCACATTCACTCAGTGCGAGTACTCTGCCTTTCCTGTGAACAGTCATACATTCCCCTGCCGCCTTCATCAATATTATGTAATCTCAACCTTTATGATTATAAAAAACTTCTTTTTACCCCCTTTGGGGAGACAGATTTGAGGCTTGCCCTCCCATCTCCTTGTCTGGCTGCTTCCAGAATACATTCTTCCCTTGCTGTGAACCCGATGTCTCAGTGATTGGCTCTGCTGAGCATTGGGAGGACAGACTTGGGTTCAGTTACAGCTCTGCCTACCACAGAAAGTCAACTAACATTATCTGTTAATGAGAGAGCCGGTGTGAACTAGATTCGTTCATCCAACAAATAAAGGAATGGATGGCACGATAATATGCACCTTAGACTCAATCTTCATCATCTTAGATTCACTCTTTACCATCTTCTTTTTTTTTTTTAAAGATTTTATTTATTTGACAGATCACAAGCAGGCAGAGAGGCAGGCAGAGAGAGAGGAGGAAGCAGGCTCCCTGCTGAGCAGAGAGCCTGATGCGGGACTCCATCCCAGGACCCTGGGACCGACCATGACCCGAGCTGAAGGCAGAGGCCTTAACCCACTGAGCCACCCAGGCGCCCCACTTCATCATCTTCTAAGAGCTTTCAGTATTGAGGGAAAGATAAGCCTTTATCAGAAAGATAAGCAGTCACCAGAAAAATAGAACACCATTTTTCAGCTGTGTTAAGGACCTACCAAAAGAAGTATAGAGTGTAAGGGGACTGTTCTATAAAGCAATGTTGCCCTGGATGTAGGGAAGTTGGTGGAGTAATCAAAGTTGGCTTCCCTGAGGAGGTGACAGTAAGCAGAGACCAAACAAAGGACTGAGAATTATCCAGCAGCGTATGTAGGAGGGCAGAACTGGTGTACAGACTGATACAGATTTCCAGTCAGAGAGAAGAGTCAGTCCCTGTGTGTAGGCCCTGGGTTGTGGGATGCTAGGGACTGAGAAGCATCCCTTAGGGCTGAGAGCCCAGGGTCTGCAAGGAGAGGGTTTGCTGGGTGCTGAGAGAGGCGATGAGAAGAGCACTTCTGGCTTAGCAAGGGACAAGAAATTAACAAGTAAATAGTAAGTAACTGATGAGCAACTCATGTTCATACGGTAGATTCGATTATGATCTTCCTTTTGTAGTCAATGAAACTGAAGGCCAGAGAAGCTAAATGACCTCCCCAAGGTCACCCATCTGGTAGAATGAGGACCTGCACGGGAGTCTACTCTCATCACTACACAACGCTGCCTCTTAGGTAGGACTGTGGGACCTTGATATCGAACCCTTTTGCTAAGAGCAATTGGGAGCCATAGAGGAATCTTAAGAACTTTAGAAAAAATACTCTGGGTAATCGATTGGGGGTACAGGGCCAGGGAGGGAGCAATAGCTCTGAGGCGAGACGATATCGGCTCAGTGTGGAATGAAAACGGTACGGGTGGTGAGAAATGAAGAGAATCAGTAAATCTTGTGGAGGTAACATTGAGAAGTCCTGCTGGTTGATGTGGTGTGAATGAGAGAGGTAAGTGTCAAAGATGATGACTGTGCTTCTGGCCAGAGCATCTAGAAGGACCCATCGGGTCTTTCCTTCTAAAATAAGGAGCTCATGTGGAGATGTGGGCCAGAAAATAAACATATGCCAAAGCCCTAACACCAAGCAGGCCCTTCATACATTAATAAGAAAGCAAGCTATGAATGAACAGGTCTGAATGGATTTGAAGTTCTCAATAAAAACTCAGCAGAATTTCTCCACTGCAATCGTTCCCCTTGCAAGAGACGAATCCTGCATTGCCATCACGGCCATGATTCTGTGTTTGTGCTGAACTCCTTCTAATTGTCATCAATTATGATTCATTTACTTTTAGGTGTCTTGCCTGTCATAATATTATCATTTGTAAGTCTTTCCCTTTGCAGACTGTGAGAATCTGTTGTGACATCTCAATAAAGCAGGATTCAATCAAGGTGTGAATGAATTGTTAATCTTGTTAAAAATAGAAGGTACCATATGTCAGTATGTAAGGGATGTCTCCCTCTTTGTTGAAAACAATGTTAGTGAAACAAAACAAAAGAAGTTTCCGAAAGAGCTGGTTCAGCTCACCAAGCTTCCAATTATCTTTATAGCCAACAATTCTCTGCATCTGATTCAGATTTCTGGGACTAGTATTCACACATATTTATTTAGGATTATCACTTGAAAGAGAAAATGCATGTCAAGTGCGGACACTGGCACCCCAGGTGTACCCCTTCCTCCCGATTTTGGCCGCAGAGCTCGCCTCACAACTCTGCCTGGGTCTTCGAGAGGCACATCGTAGGAATCATTTGATCAAAACATCTTTTTTCTTCTTCTTTGCATTTTCTACATGGCATGCAGATTAAAAAAAAAAAAAAATATGGCCAAATTGGCCTAGCTCCAGCTCAAACTAGTTCATGAAAAATACACCCTGAATCTTTTCCTACACGTGCACTGCCTTTGCAGTGAGGGCTCTGGCCCACGCTACCCTTGATAGCGCGTCCTAAATGTGGTGCTGAGACACCTGCGGCAGTGTGTTTTCTGAGGAAAGGCTGCGTGTGCTCAGAGGTCCAGCAAACGCCAGAACCAATAAAGCTGAAATTAGCATCCCACAATCTGGAGCCATTTCCCCTCTGCTCTTCCGGAACCCTCCCCACCCCTCCCCCACCATCTCCTAAGCCAATCAAAATGCGCCGCTACCTTGTTCTGTTTCTTCAGGGCCTTGCTGAGTGACTAGCTTGTCAGTTCGAAATACAGTTGATGGCTAATAATGGCTCTCCCCCAGTGCCCCGTGGCATTGCCACAGAGATTCCATACAGAAGAGTGAAAATAGCTGGAATTTTTGGAATAAGCCACTTTTGGGTTCAAGTCCTGGTCGTTCCGCGCACTTGCTGAGTGTCCTGGGCAAGTGGTGTTTATGTTTTCTGAGATTATAGCCTCACCTGTAAAATAGAGATTCATCCATCATGAGGTTGCTGGGAGGACCGAGGAAGGGGACAGACGTTCTGCAGTGAGTACAGAAACTGGCCTATTGACTGACGACTATGGGGAGCCCCCTGGAGCTCCCCACTAACGATCCCTCCCCACTAATTATCCGGGCGCTCTGATTTTCATTTCCTAACCTGTCTCCAGTCCTCCTCCCCTTCATTCCCTCCTCCATTTTCTCCTTTCTTCCCCAGTGATGTGGTGAGCCCTTGCTGGGTTCAAAACCCTTTGTCTCTTTATTTTTCACTCTTTCCAACGCTGGATACAAAGGGTGGTGGCGCGTCTGACGAGCAAAGTAGGTGGGAAGCACGGAGCTCAGCTGATAGCTGTTTAGAACAATGACCCTCCTGCCCTGTCCCTCCAAAATTCATTGTTAGCCTGTTTCGCAATAGTCATTAGAGACACAAAGGAAGTGTTGATAAGCACGGTGATTCATTCAAGGACCAAGGTTAATTTTTATTTATTCCCGGGTCATCACAAACAGAGGCAGATGGTGGTGGCATTTCCTTCTTGCCGGGAGCTCAGATATTATCTGGATAGATGTCAGCAGGCTTTGTCCATCGCCTCCTAGCGCGGGCAGCTTTCCTGGATAGAGCCCCAGCCACCCAAACTGCAGATGGATTTGATTGAACTCTGATGACTTGTGGTAAGTAATTGAGGTCACTTGGGCCTGGCTGGAGGCAAGCCAGCATCGCCAAGGAGAAAGGTTGACATCCTTTATCCTTTAGTGGCTCCTCCTTTAGAGGATTTATTTTCAGTGACCCACTTAGGTGGTGGCATACTAAACCGTGGCTATCAGTTTATTGAAAAGTCACTGTCTCTCAATTTCACTAGTATTGGGTGACCTTGGGATGGCTTAAAATAATGGCGGATGGAATCTACTTAGGGAGCACTGTAGGAACGATCACCAAGGGTCCCATGGGGGCTGTCTGTCTCCAGGATGTTCCGTTTGCTTATTGGAAGAAAGGCGCTGTCTTAGTCAGTTCTGCAATGCTAGTATCTTGCAGGGCACCTGAAAAGAAAATCTGATGGTAATTAACCACTGTTCCTCCAGCTCTTCGTTGTTTCTAGGCTCAAGGAATTCTCCGCTGCTAATGAGTAGGAACTGTTTTAGTTAGCACCACCCAGGTGGCAGACATTGTGTTGGGTGTTTTATATGTTTTATATCTGTCTTGTATAGATGTTTTATATCTGTCTTGTATAGATGTTTTATATCTGTCTTTTTAAATCTTCAATTTATCTATTTGATTTTTTTTTAAGATTTATTTATGTATTTGCCAGAGAGAGAGAGAGAGAGAGAGAGAGAAAGAGAGAGAGCGAACACAAGCATGGGGAGCAGCGGGCAGAGGGAGAAGAGAGTCCTATGCAGGACTCGATCCCAGCAGTCTAGGATCATGGGCTGAGCCAAAGACAGACACTTAACCAACTGAGCCACCCAGGTGTCCCTCTGTGTTCAATTTAATCCTCATAGTAGTCTTACATGATAGGGACCATTTCCCTCATTTGAGAAATAAACTGACTATCACCCAGAGAGCTTGTTCCACATCTGAAATCATGCAGCAGGGCTGGAGCCCAGGACTCTACCTCATTGCCCTCCAGGCACAATTCCCTCACCCAGTAACCCCCCACTCAGCTTCCCTCAGAGCTCACAAGGCCCTGAACAGCCTTTCTCAAAGGAAGGATCCCCCCAAAGGTCTCCTCCATTGACCATACCTGCGGGGCAGAAATCTATTCAGGTGTACTTAGGAAAAGAGCAACCCAGTGAATTACGAAGTGGGCACCTATTGATAACAAAAGCATATGGTTGCTTAAACGGAGGTATTCCCTTTGGCTTATTACACTCATTACTTCCTGTCAGTTAGAGTTCACCTGCTTCAATTTTACCAGAATGTGTGAATTGCATATTTCATATATGACTTAGCAGGAGCCCACTGTGAGTCCATTTTTTTTTTCCCCCTCAGAGAATGATATTGTAGGCAGTCAAGAGGTTGTATTTTGTCTTATAAATGATTATCTTTCTCAACGGAATGCCAGATAGGACGCTAATGAATACATGTTTGTAGTAATTCTGTATTTAGGACAGAACTAAGTTTGGTCTTCAGCTAATGCATAAATAGGTATCACACAAATACATACCTGTACTTTCTTTTCCTTTTGTTCTCACATACATTCCTCAAATTTGAATCCGGCCTCTCCTTGGCTCTGAGGCCCTGGGTAAGTTGCCTCACCTTTCTGAGCCTTCTTTCCTCACTTATAAGATGGGGATATTACATTTTCCATGGTAGTATGGGTTTAGGAAGACACAGAGGTAGTTTAACACCAGAATTTCTCACAGGGAGGGACTTCATCTGAGAAGGCTTTCAGCCTCGTGGGGGAGAGACTTGGAGGGCAAACACGTTTACAAAAGGCAAAGGTATGCACATGGGTGTTAATATGCTCTTTGGGAGCAAATTGGGAAAACTTGCTTTTGCTCAAATGAGGGTAAGAGAAGGAGGTTGGAAAAAGGGGGAGGAGAGAAGAGGTGGGGGATGGTGTGAGGGGGAGTATTCTCTGAGGAGCAGACATGAACCTCGCAGGCAGCCTTGCTTGTTCCTCCTCAACAACAGCTCAGATTCCTTGTCTTGTCTTAGGTCCAGAAACCAAATTATCATTTTCTGTGCAGACATCTATATGTGTAGACCTTTGGACCGTCCCTCTCCAACCCAAGTAGAGAAGCTACTCTAAGATTTCTCAAAGATTTCTTGCTCTAAAATGCAGTGTTCTCTGGTATATTAAAATTTCCCCAACTGATTTCCTATGGAAATTGGAAAGCTGAGTTGACTTTTGTGTCTCCAACATGCATTGGAGAGATAGACTGCATTCAAGTAGGACCCTAGAGCCAGAGGAGGCAACGCTGGCATGAGAACACAAGGCCCATCTCCATCACCTTCTTCCTACCCTCAGATTCCCCGGCTGCTGAAGCAGGGAGAGAAGAATGGGGGAGGTTGGAGCTGAACTTCCCATGGGCATGGACTGACCAAAGTGATTTTCTCTCCATCTCAAGAGGCCAAGAGGTCTAATTTGATATGACAGCAGTATAGTCCCTGGGCCACGGTAGGTGCTCAATAGAAGTATCTCCATTTCCCCCCAGTCATGACTGACAATGCCTTCCCTCTCCACAACCCTGATCAAATCTTAGCCAAGACAATGAGAAGCCCAGACCCACCTGTGGTCAAGCTCATTCTCCAGGGGGGCATCCACGCCTTGCTATCCTGAGGTCAAGGAAACATCCTTGGAATGAGATTGATATATACAGAAAGCCTGGGGTACATTTTGTTTTCCCAAAATAACACCCACCCTCTGGTATCTCTGAGCTAAATGACATGATGGTTCTCAACGGATTCCTTACAATTCTCTCTGGGAAATTTGAATGCCTCTTGTAATTTAGTTAAACAGCTTTTAGGTATCACAGAGAAACTTGTTATTCGTGGAAGGGAAGTGGATCCCCACATTTGATACCATGGAACCTCTTCCTGTCCATCTGGGGCCCCTGGTAGCCACGTGACTTGGTTTTTCACCAAACTCCAATGAGGGGCTGATCAATACGTGAGCTCTCACACCATTTGCTGCTGCTCTATTTACTGTGCCTTTATTTACATAACTAGAGATTCAACATCCTAACATGTTTTGCAAGCTGTCATGACATGAGAAGCTAGTAATCTGCTATATTTTGCTTGCTAACATATTTTTGACATATTTTAGCTTTTGATTATAAGATTGCATCTTTGCCTGCTACCATCTGTCTCGACTCAATGGAACTCTGGCATTTACAGAAACAGTGGGGTGTAGTATTTCTTATATACTTGAACTCTACCAGAAACATGCTATTTTCAGTCTTAACCAATATGTCATGCTTTCACACGCGAAGTCTGAAATGTTTGCTATCTTGCAAGATCTGCCAGGGATAAGGAACGGTTCTTCGCATCCAATTTGGCTGCGATGAGAACTATATTAATGAGGAGAAGGGAGCGGTATCCAGCTTCGAAACAGAGGTGGCTTTTTATGTGGTTTATATTCTCTCAACTAGGCTTATCCCTTTATCAGCATGATTAAGATCTTCCGTGGAAATACATCTTCTTTTAGACTTTGTAACCTCCCAGTGCCTGACATTCTTGAGGCCTATATTTCAGTGTGAAATAGTGATCCACCAACATTTGGCAACAAGACATTTTCCTACATGGTGCCCTTTTCTGATTCTTATCTTTACTCATTAGGGAAAATTACCCCAGGTTTGACCCAAAGGATTAACTTGGTTCCTGACTCTGCTGACAACACTAGACTGTGCAACACGCAGAAACGTGACATTGTATTCAAACAATGTGTTGGAGGAAAGGCCAAAAAAAAAAAAAAAATGCACAGGACTAACATGCATTTATTCAACACCAAGCTTAAATGAATTTATTATGCTCCTGGATTATACCCCATAGGCCAAGAAGCTGTCAACTATTGGCATTTTCTTTTCTCTCCATGTTCTGAGTTGATTGTAAATATATTTGTCAAGGGAATATAGTGCACGCTCAGTTCAGTATAGGCCCATTTCGTCAGAAGGAAAGCTCTTATTATCTAGTAATCACAGCCAACATCTTTGTTGCTTTAAGGAAGGAATGGGCTATACCTTGGATTTACATATAGATCTGGTACTTTTCAGATTCCGTTCTGAATAGTGTTTTAACCTTCATTCGGGGTGTGCATAGATTAGCTGTGTCTACTGCAAGACTCCAATATTGGTAAGAAATGATTTTGGTCAGTCTGGTGTGGACCCCATCTGGTTGCTTCTCTGCCTTTCAGCATGCTGCTGATCGTCTAGGAGCAGCTGAGAGTGGGATTTTGGCGCTGCACACCTCAACCGGGATCACCGTCCCTGAAGAGATTAAAGAGGAAGGTGTTTTGGATGCTTGACTCCAATGTCTTGTGGCCACAAATCATGTCCAGGCTGGCCCGGGTCCCCAGGTTAATGAGGATGGTGGCCACTGCTGAGCTAAGTAAGAAGGCTGAGGGGGCGTGTCCAGGTGATTGTGACTGTGGCTTTCCGGGGAGCGAGGATCTTGTCTTTTCCCCCTATCCTTGGTGCCTGGCACCGAGTGGGCAAACAGCATGGCTGGCTATGTCACACTGAGACAGACCAAGCACTACGGTCAAGCCATGAACTCATTCACGCGTGCTTACGTGAACTTCGATGAGGTGGTGTCACTGCGGGTGGGTTAAAAAAAAAAATAAAGAGAGCAGATTCCCCATCCTGGAAAGACTAGAACCCAGCTAGGAAGACAAAGTGAGTTTTTGAGGAAGTCCTTAGTTGTTAAGCTAGGTTGTAAAAATGCAAGAGGGATTTCTAGAAAAGAAGTAGTGGTATAGATTGGGGTGGGATTCATGGAAGAAGAAGGGCTTGGTTTGTGACCAGAAGACTGTGCAGGGTGGAGGTGAGTGGAGAAGGAGAAGGAAGAGTGTGTATATGTGGACGTGAACAAGAAAAGAAAGGGGAGTTGAAGTGCAGAGGGGAACGCTCTGACTGGACTGATGAGCCCCGTGAAAGCTGCATGGCTGAGTCTGGTGGGTCGTTGGGTAAAGTGAAAATACTCTTGAAAGTCAACGGACTACGTTTCCTTTGGGGAGGACAGTAGACCGTTAGTCTAGGGCTTCATAAGCAGGACACATGGGAAAAGTGGTACATTTTAGAAAGAATGTAAAGAAATCATGTGAGGGAATCAGAGGGTAAGAGGTGCAATGAAAAAAAAAAGTGATTTTAGAATCAACATTTTAAAAAACCCTATATTAAATAATGTTCAAAGCAGTAACTGTCTTATATAGACCATCTAATATATTGCAGGCATTTTTAGGCATTGATAATAATATTGGCAAAAATTCTACAAAGATGTGTCAGTATGTTTACCCCAAGTTAAAGAAGGAAATAAGAGTTTCAGAAAAGCAAAGTGAGTTGGTCTAGGCTACAGAGTCAGCAAGTGGCTGAGAAAGATTCAAACTCCATTGACTCTGTGCCCTTTTTCACTCCATTCTCTGGGAGTCCTCTGTATTTGTTGAATGCGAAAATGATGTGAAATAAGTGTTTTATAAAGATTAATATGGCGGCCATATACAAGAAGGGCTAGAGAAGTGTGAGGACAGAAGTGAGTTGTCGAGAAGGTTCTCCCAAGGGTCTTGTCATTGGAAATAGAAAGGAGAGGATAAACATGAGAAATCTTGCCAAGCAGGAGGAACATGGGACCATGTGACCGATGGCCTTAATTACTGAAAGGTAGAAGAGAATGAGACCTGGGTGGGGGTGGCAGAAAGAAGGCCATTGGTGACCTTGGGGACACATTTTCAGTAAAAGGATATTGATGGGAGCCAGCCTGCAGGTGAGGAAGGAGGGAGTCAGCGGTCAGGAAATGGAGGATGTGGGGCAGACCACAGATCTGAGAAATTTGGAAGAAAATAAAGGAAATAAATAAAATAGTCTTGTGAGGAGCTTTCAGGGTCAAGAAAAAAAAGTTGGTGTTTTGGTTTGGTTTGTATTTGAAGAGCATTTTTGAAGACAGGAGGAAGGTATGCAGATGGGAGGGAGTATACTAAAGGAACTGGAGAACGAGGGGCTTCTGCACATGCGAGGGTTCAAAGGAGCTGAGAGGCGTGGGCTAGACTCAGAGGACTGCCTGATAGAGCCCTCCACCGTGAGGAGGTTGTGCCATACCTGTCCTGTTCCAAGGCAGCCACCAGCCCCATGTGGCCTACGAACACTTGGAATGCTCCTAGAGAGGGTGAGGAACAAGATTTTTCATATTAATTTAAATTCAGATAGCCACTTATTTAAATAGCTAGTGGCTACTGTATCAGACAATGCATGACCATTCGAGAACCAAAGATTTTGTCTCTGGACGAAGGGAACTAAAATCTTCCTGTGGCTCAGGAAAAGAGGGCAAGAAAGGGAGACAAACCAGGGATGTTTCATAGGCAGGGGAGTAAAAAAAAAAAAAATGACTTTGCTTCTGCCAGGCGAGTTTGACCTTCATTGGTCATACCTAGGTGAAAGCCCAGTTATCAGCTCATTAGATGAGGGGAGACCCCCTGAGTTTTGAGGCAGGTGAAATTCACATCCCCATATCGATATCAACATCTTAACTATAGTCTGCATGGACCCGGTGAAGAATGGGTCACTCTCCTATGGAATTACCAATACTGACCCTTAGTCTGGCTGCAAGTCTTGATCAAGATGCTCCTCGTTCATGTGAGACAGAGAAGGAGAAGACTCCAGTAGGTTCCTTGGGCTGAGGGCCATTTTTGGATAGGTTTTCCTGGTATCTCTGATTACTAGTGCCCTTTCTGCTTCCACATCACATGGTCGCTTTGGATCTGGATCTTTTAAAGCCCGAAGGGGATTCCCCTCAGAATGATGTCGCTCAGACTTAGCAGAAGTTTTCTGGAAGACTTTCCCGTCGAGAGATTGGGGTGTATTTCCTGTCCTGTATTCTGCAGGTGAAGAGAGAACCCCAAATCGGCATCCATCGTTGCCCTGAGACCACACAGCCTTGATCGCTACACTGGTGTGCTCACCCCTAGATCGCGGTGTGCACTGTTTGGGCTGCCTTTCCTAGCCTCCGCAGCTGGGAATTCAAGATGCTATACTCAGGCAGAAGTCCATGAAGGAATTAATTGATATGAGCCAGAAGTTGATTGCCATTTAAGTACTCAGCCTCCAGCATTGCCAAGTTTCCCTCTTTGCGGAAAGAACCGAGCTTGCCTGCAAACTGGCTCATTCAGGATGTGAACATAAGATGGAATTCAACCTTTAATATGCTGCAACACCTGTTTAGAAATAAAGGGGCTCTGTGCTTCTCCCCCCAAGGAGTTGACAGCTGACTTCATTACCGAGGAATCTGGCGGAGATGGTCGTGGCTACTCCTCAGCCCCTGGAGGCGCTCACCCAGGAATACGGTGCCAGCCAGACCTGAGCATTGGGATCCTGCCAGAAACCCATGCTGGGTCCTTTTGCCCTAAATCATCCCTCTTCCTTGCACTCCAGAAGTTTTTAGTCCGTCTGCTAAAGCTCCCTCCGTACAAGGGAGCTGGTGAGAGGCCCCGGCCTGCTGAAGCAAAGTGCAGAAGCGTTTGCAGGTGTTCTCTAGTGGGATCCGGATTTCCAAACTTCCTTCCTCAAGGGTTCTGCAACGCCGCACCCCCAAAGGCAGAGCTGCCATGCGCTACAGAGGGGGACTTGAGGGTTCACTGCAGTCCTTGTCCGGGTTCTGGACCAGACCCAGCATGGCTTTAACGAGCCTAATAAGCCCGTGGAGGATCCTGAAAGGCAGTCTCTGATGCCACTTCCTTCCACTTGGGCACGCTTATCAGCTTTCCATGAAGAATGTCAGCCCATTTGCATGATTCCAAAAGCATTTGGAATTTGGCAACATACAATAGAGCATTATCCAACTTGCAACAGAGAATATCGACGCTCTACCGTTTGTTATTCTTCATCATTAAAAAAAAAAAAAAAGAAATCTGTTTGACATCTCAAAGTTCAAGAACAGGAGTGGGCGTACAGGAGAGCACAACCATTTGCTACATTGTTGCCCAACCTGAACCAGCATCACCATGGGGGCCACAGAGCAACTTTGAAAGTGCACCTGATATTAACTGAAAACAAAGCACAACTCAAACTTTTAGATGCAAATATTTTAAATAGTCTGGAATAATTGGGGGGAAAAAAGGAATAATCAATGCCAAAGGTCAAAATCAGCAATGCAAGAGTGGGAGCTGACCTGAAAAGTGAGTTTCGTTTGGCCCACATGGCGGGGCTGGGTGCGGGTAGCGGAGTTTGAATACAACATGAAATAGGTTGCCAACATTTAGAAACCGGCTCCTGGCACATTCCCACCCGGATTGCTGGCTCCTTCTGAGACACCGGACAATCCGGCCTCACAGGCTGCTTGCCTTCCAGGCAACCCTTGGGGCAGGTGGTGGGGCATTTGCTCCCTGGGTTGCCAGGGTGTCCGCTGGGCTGGATCTCAGTCTCACTTGAGTTTGCCGACCCGGACCCAGTGTAAGGGTGGTGAGGTTCTGAGTCGTTTCCTCCGGATTGGTTATCATGTTACTTTCGAGTTAAAGTCATCGTTCCATGCCCAGTTGTAAAAGGCGCTGTTGAGGGAAGGGAGTGGGAGACCCACCCCACCCCTCGTCCCCTTGGAGGTTATTTTCAAATTTCCCATCTGGAGTCCAGCCCATGGACTCTCCCTTCTGGCACTTCGGATGCCCGGCTTGTGTTTTAGACCAGTGAGGTCAGGCTCTCTGGGAGTGGGATTCAGGAGTTGAGGTTTTTAAAGTCCTCTAGGTGATTCCAATGTAAAATGTCCTTGGGAAATCAGAGAAAACTTCCCATTAGAGCAGTTTTTCAACCTCAGCACTATGGATTGACATTTGGGAGCGGATAACTCTTTGTTCTGGGCGCCTGTGCTGTGGGCTGTGGCATGTTGAGGAGTGTCTCTGGCCCCTACCCTCAGATGCAGTAGCATTCCTAGTGATGAGAAACACTCCGTTAGATCACAAAATCATGGTCAGGAAGAGTGGCAATTGTATTGGTCTCCCGCCTATACATCAGGGCTTTCAGAAATTTCTTTTGGAATTCAGTCCTAGGAAAAAAAATCTCTTAAAAAACTGGCATATTCCTCCTTTCTGTTCATTTTTTTTCTCCCCTTGCTACAAGGAAGCTCAAAGTCAATGCTGAAACACATTCTAGTTTGCTGCACAAAACCAGGTATGTCCTGCGTGCATTTTCTCCTCTCTGCATCACACTGACTTTCCTAATAACATTTTACTAATCTTTACGTTGCATTCTTAGTGAATGGAGTACGAAATAAATACAGGCAAGGTAACAAGCAAAGGAGGGACTGGCAGTTCCATGCATAGCTCAGTCGCTTCGAGCTGACAAACCGCTGGCTAAGGAAGGAGCCGCTGCTTTTGAATGATCAGTGATTCCCACAGGATCCAGCTAGCGGAGCTCCTAAGGGTCAGCTCCTTCCACCTCCAGCCTGGCCTGGAAAGAGGCTGATCTGGGGGTGTCAGAGGAGCCCAGTGGCCAGCTGAGTGACGGCCTCTAGGAGAATAAGTACCAGCTTCTGCGACTTCCTGAGAACCCACGTCCTGCTGTTTACTAGAAATCTGGAAAGTCTCTAAGAGGCGAGGCTGTGAAAGGCCATGGGGGATACATCCCTGGGATAACACCTGCTTTCTGTCAATGAAGAGCACCTCACTTTTAGCGAAATATAACCCACTCGTTAATACCAGCAGTTTTAAAGCCTTTTAAAAAATCATTATTAAGCGTGGCTATTCCATTTTAAATGCAATATCCTTGCAGAGACCAGAGATCTTAATTTTTTTAAAATATAGCTGAGTATTTTAATTATGAATGTACTTGCATATTCTCAGCATACTTCATTATTTATGTAGCTGGTGAAAAAGCTTTTTAATTAAATAGCATGCTGGCAATCCGTTGTGAAATGTATAGATGTAGGTTTTCCTTGCATTAAAGAACTAAATACACACACGAAACACGGGCCAGCACGCGTACTTTAATCACCATGAGGTATTTGTTTCTGAAGGATCTTAACATTTGACCAATTTCTTCATTGGTAACAAAATAAATAGTGTAATTTTCCAGCACTCTGCATGGCTATTCACGTTTAATGCACTCAATTAATTTGGAGATGGAGTAGAGCGATGGTTCTCAAAGTGGGGTCCCCACACGTGCAGCAGCGGCATCACCCGAGAACTTCTTAGAATTGCAAAATTTGGAACCCCAGCCCAGGCCCACTGAATCAGTGATTCTGGGCGTCAGGGGGATACCCTCTGCTATCACGAGCCCTCCAGGTGACCCCGATGCAGGCTAAGGTTGGAGAACCACGCGGGAGCGTTCTGCCTTGTGGTGCTGGCCGTCTGGGTTTCACACCCGGGGCCCCTGCTTCCATCCCCCCCATTCAAAAAGTGCCCGTTGAGGATTCTTGCTCCTTTTAATGTTTAAAGGGCCTGAGGTCCTCCGAGTTTTGAAGAGCTTAAAAAGAGTCATTGCGAGTGAAATATTTGAAGCCCGACATGGTTGGAAGTTGCCCGTCAGTATCAGGTGCATACTCACCAATTTTGACGAAACAGGGATCCTAGGACTCAACTCACGCTTTGCCATTCTCTCCTTTTCCGCAACATAAAGGCTCTGACCTTAGAGCTCCGGCTCATGCCTCATTGTGTCGCAGGCTGTGGTGCCAGCCGTCTTCCAGGGACACCCCATGCCCTTGTCAGCCTGATGACCAGGCTGCATTGCCTCACTCGGCCGGAGGGGGCCAAGACCAGGAGGCAGAGTGATTTGGAGAAGGCCACAAAGGGAGTCAGCGCCCGAGTTAGCTAGCACCAACAGCCGCCCCCGGCTCCCTGCTCTGTGCTTTGTCTTCTCAATGAACAAAGCTGCTTCTTAAGTACACATAAGCCAAACTGCCTTTCAAATTGCAGCCATCTACTTGGAGTTCAGATTTGCACAGCATGACATGAATTGGGCTGCAAATTATGCAGAAAACAGCCATCACATCCATCTGTGATGTCAGAATCCACCAGTACAATGTGACCTGGTAGTATCTGGGAGAGGAGACGTATATTGGGTCTGATTCTTTCCCTATGCAGTATGATGAATATCCTCCCGGCTGCATTTGGCCCAGAGTGAAAAGGTTAAATATGATTGAGGTTATGCCTGTGATATGCACAAGAACAGATTTCACTTCCAAGGGTGCAGGCGATTAGGTTTTTTTTTTTTTTTTTTTTTTTTTAATGGTAGAGTAACTAGAAAAAGAAAACACACAAATACACTCATACCTAATGGTAAACTGAATTTATTTCCTCTTGGAAAACAATTCCAGTAATCTCCAGGTTCAGACCGCAGAGTAAACATTAATAACAGTAACATACAGGTTAGTTCAACTGATTCAAGAATTTGGCTGTGTGAAATCATTAAGGAAAACCTTGAACACTCAAAGCTTCAAATGTATCCAGGAAAAAAAAAATCTTTGACAGTCTACATAACAACTATTGCATATATAGTGATGCTACCTGTCACATTGCAAGGCTTACAAATATATATACGGGCCTTATCCAGCTGTGGGGTTCTGTTCGGCGAGAACATCTCTTCGTGGTGTGCGAGAATCTTCAGCAATAAAAAATAGTCTTGGATTTAACCGTTGATATACCAAAAGAGAAATTCTAGGCTTAAGTGGAAATAAAAGGAAGTCCAAACAGAGTCTTATTTGAAACGGCTGTTTTAATCTGTCTTCCTCGAAAATACTTTCTCTTAAGCCATTTTGCTCACATTTTTTTTTTTTTTAAGCTTGCCTGAATAGGGCCCAAGTCCACTCGTCTTTATAAGACCATCTTAGTATCAGACGACATAATACATGTGCAACACTTTATATACAAGGAGTCTATCTGGTGCTCAAAAGTTCAAACACATGAACATCCAACAGTTTTGATAATACAAGTTTTATGGTACAATACAATGTTTCTGAATATTATACATTAACAATGAACGTTTCGTGCAAAGAGTAAAACATGTTCCCTTTTTGTGCCACAAAAGTCATTCTCCTTGAGAGACCGTATTTGCACTAACTGCTGTGTTGGGTCATCGTATGGTTCTGTAATAAAAAAGAAAGAGGGGGAAAAAAAAAAACTTAAGTGATCTTATTGTCATCAGACAGAGGATCTATACATGCTGGTTCACCGATAAAAATGTGACTGTGTTTCTGCACCCCACCCCTAAGGGGGTGTTCGTGGGGACCCCCAGTGAGTACCGGGGGGAGAGGTAGGGCCAGGGGCCTATAGGAGGTGAGATGACTGGCCTGTACCTTTCCTTTTTTCTCGGCCTCTGCCAGCCTTCCACTGTCTCTTCTTATCAAAGTAAGACTCATTTTTCAAAGACCACAGTAGCACGATTTTAACAGTTTTCTTTATCTGTGTGTTATTTCCCTTACAAAAGCTTTTGGTCTCACCACTCTTAGATGGGAACATCTTGACTGCAGAGGCTCTATCTGTTGCTGAATGCGGTCTTTACAGGCCAATAACCCAGAGGGGGCAAGATGCTTCTCCCGCTCCTATTCTGGGGTGGGCTTGGGGCTGGCACTCCAAGGCTCAAGAACACATCAGAGCGGCTGCAAAGACCCCCAAGCCCAGCGGAAGCCGCCTTTGTGGTACTTGGGTTGTCTTCTTTCCAACCACATAGCACGTTCCCTCTCTGAGTGGACACCCCACTTCTCAACGGTGAGAGGACAACTGTATACACAGACCTGCAGCCTACAATGAGGGATGGCCCCACACCCCGGGCATGCTGCTGATGGCCTGATTTGCCCCTTCCCTCCTCTGCATTTCCCCTGAGCCAGGATCTCCCACCTGTCAGCTTATACACAGTCCCCTGCCCCATCCTTTCTGCTCAGAACCTGGAGGTCTAGCTCAGAATATAATCACTTCCATGTTCATCCCATTGAAAACCGAGTTCTCCCTCCTCTGATTTCCTCCTGATTTATACTAAGAGTACACATCTTAGGTCTTCTGGTTATTTGCAGGCCTGGCTCTTTCCTTATGTCAGAAATTCTGGTGTCCATTCATTTATTCATTGCTTCATAAACATCTGTTGAACACGTGTATCACCACCTGGCATGGCCCTCAGCAACGCCCTCATCATAGAGACCTGGCCAATAGAGTAACTGCTAGGCAAGGGCGATTGAAGAGCCTCCCAAATGTGCACAGTTTGAAGAAGAAAGTCACATGACCACAAAATGACAAGGTAATATGGCAGGATCAGATCTCAAATGAACATAGAAATGCCATGACTACTCCTAACTCTGCCTAGACTTTGGAGAAGGTGCTGCAATGGAGGTAATACATGACATCTAAGTTGAGGCTGGAAACATGAGAACGTATTGGGCACTCCAAGCCAACACATTCACACGAGCAAAGGCAATGAAGCAAGAATACACAAGGTATGTTCTTGGACCTGCAACTCCTTTAGGTTGGATGGAGTCTCCTAGGGTATCCTGAACCAAGAGTACGGATGAGAAAGGAAGACAGAAGGTAGTTCAGGGTCAGATTATGAAGATCCTTTTGTACCTTTTTTACCTTGCTATGGAGTTCAGATTTTGTCATGGAGCTGAACGGCAGCCATGAAGTTTTTTAAGCGGCGTTTTAAAGCCTTAAAGGTCTTTGTTATCTCTTCATCACCCACAACTAGCAAACTATGTGGTCTGTGCACACCTGCTGAATAACCAGACGCCTGCCCAGTCAGGGCTGAGAGCGCCAGTGAGGGAGATGGGAGATCTGTGACGAGAACCCAGGCTTTCCATTCTCTGTTTCAAACTTAGCCCATTTTTGAAGCCTGACAACAAATAATGACGAGGAACATTATGTCACTCTCTCTTATTGAAAACAAACCTATTTTTATTAATTTAGTGATTCAGCTCGATCTTTTTTCCTTCTTAGGAGCCCTAGCCTAACAGTGCATATGGAATAGTTTTTATGCCAATCCTCTTTTTCTTTGTTACGATTTCTAAATTTGAAAATTATTTTTCACCAACAGGTAGACAGAAAGGGTAATCAAAATACTGATGAGACTACTTCCTTAAAAATAAACCCAAAGGTGATGGGAGAGTTTATGAACAATACAAATCTCATTTGCTTAAAATATCATATCTAAGCTTTCTTATACCCTTTGTTATTTCAAAGGGTCAAGTCTGATCAGGTTTTTTTTTTAAAGATTTTATTTATTTATCAGAGAGAGAGGGGGGGAGAGAGCAAGCACAGGCAGACAGAATGGCAGGCAGAGGCAGAGGGAGAAGCAGGCTCCCCGCCGAGCAAGGAGCCCGATGTGGGACTCGATCCCAGGACGCTGGGATCATGACCTGAGCCGAAGGCAGCTGCTTAACCAACTGAGCCACCCAGGCGTCCCTGATCAGGTTTTTCATTGGTGACAAAAAGTTGCCTAAATGATAGGACACTGATGGGTGGTGGGAGATTTCTTTTTTTCTTTCTTTCTTTTTTTTTTTTTTTTTTTAACCCATAATCAAAGCTTAAAAAAATCGATTTCATAACATTAGTTTTAAATGTGTAAGTGCTTCCAATGGACATTCTGCATTCAATAGGATTCTAGAGGTTAATAAAGGAAGATATATCGCAGTGTCTCAGTGTTTTTTTTGTGTGTGTCTCTACTGAGATACCGCAAAACAAGAACCTAACACAAATCAGCTGTAATAGTGGGCAACAGTTGTGTCTCAGACATTTTCATCCTAAACCAGAGCCATACAAGCCTCTTCAGAGGTGCAGGGAAATGAACGAATACATATGAGTCACTTATTGCAATGGACCAAAGTTGTTACTGTAAAGGAGTTATGTTTTGCATATTAAGAGAGAAGAAGATAAATCATTCGAGAGAAGGACAAGATTATGGCTTGTGAAATTCAAGCTCACACAAAAATAAAGAGGCCTAATATAAATGAGGTCTAAATGGGAAATCTGGTGTGAAACATGGTCAAGGCAGGAAGTTCTCTTGCTGTGGAGATGCCTGCATAGAACTGAGATCAATTATTGCCATTTTTTCCACCCACCCCAGTTTTTTTTTTTTTTTTTTTTTTTGGCTCCAGTTCAAATCAAAGGAGGGCTGAGTAAGTCCAGGTGACCCCAGCCAGTCTTGGTGTCCACCCCTGGTAGTGACTGTCAAGATGGGAAAAGGGCATCCAGCTAGGTGGTCTCAGGTAATGGGCATATGTGCCTTGAAAACAAAAGAAAACCAGTCCTCAAAGGCTTTCCTCACCCCATTTGGGGGATCCCTGGGCTATGTCTGTTCCCCTCCCCCAGGTTTTATTATGAGTCCCTGAAAAGAGAAACGGCCCAATTTCATTTTCTGAAGGAAGAAGGAATGGGTGTCTCGACAGCACAGGTTGGGTTGGCTTTCGGGGGTTGGAGAGAGCCGACTGAGAGAGATTCTAGACTTCACAGAGGATCCTCTGGTAAGAGAAACCGGAAGTTGCATCACGGGAGCCCTCTGTGGTTTTTTGTTTGTTTGTTTGTTTTTTTAAACTCCTACACATGATTTCTTCAGAACCAGAGAAAAAGGAGCAAGAGGGAAAGACGAAGAGGAGAGGAGAGACGCGCAGAGCACAAAGCGAAGGTAGGCCACGAGCATGGTTCCCGCTTGTTCGGGCTCTTTCCCTGACAGGAGCCGGTCCCCTCGTCACCGCAGGACAGACGCGGACGCCCAGCGCGGGGAAGAGGCCGCCGGGCCGGCAGCGGGCAGCCTTCTCGGCCTGAGCGTTCCGGCGCTTCACGTCCAGGGGAAACCCCGACACCAGCACAGAGCAGGGGTCCTCTCGCCACTCTCACACGGCGATTCACAGTCCCCAAAGCACTTGAAGGCAGTGCCAGCTTCTGAGGAAAAAGATCTGTTCCAGGGGAGGGAAAGTGTTTTACATAATCGAGGAGAACATCCGCGCGAGTCCACGGGGGCGTGTGAGGGGGCGACGACAGAAAAGGAAGTGGGAAGAGAAGAAAACTTCTGAAATCCCACAGAGAGCCATATTCTACTCTGCAAAAAGCCATCTCTTAGAGACCCCATGTCTAAGTAACTGAAAATTGCAAACCATTAATCCCAGTTATGAGCAGTTGTTTTACACGAGGGGGGCCTATGCTAAAAAAAAAAAAAAAAAAAAAAAAAAGAGAGAGAGAGAGAGAGAGAGAGAGAGAAAAGGAAAAAAGAACGAAACACAAAAAACACACACACAAAAACCCAAATCCATAGCACACCTTAAAGCTTAAAAGGAGATCCATCTACGTAGGATACCTTAATAGCCAGGTTTCAAAAAACAAAAAACAAAAAACAAAAAACAACAACAACAAAAAAACGAAAGAACAAAACAAAACAAAATAAAACACCAAAAAAACAACCAAACAAAAAAACAACAAAAAAACCCCCAAAAATCCACAAACACCCCACAACACTCTCCTTACTGAAAAGGGCTCCATTGGGGAGGAGTGTGTTCTTTTTCTTTTTTTTCCCCCTATAAATGTGAAATTAAACTTAGAAAGCTAAAAAACAGACAAGGACTTTCAAAATTCCCTTCTAGCACTATGTATTTCTTTTAAAATACGACATGCCTTTCATTTTACAAGACTGGAATTCTCATTTTGGGCTTGGCACTCTAACAAATGATTAATTCAGCCTCCTTCTTTCTGAGAGCTGACCACATTTACTGGTCAAACGGTTTAATCCTATTTAAAATGCAATCCAAGCAAAATATTTTTGAACAAAAATAAAACCCCCGCAATCTCCCGAAACTGCTCACCTTGGCCAAGTTATCCCGTTTTTCCTGTGATCTTGATGTGAATTGGAATATTTGCACCAATAACACTGATGGAGTGAACCTTTGGAGGAAAGCCAGGGGGAATCTACCTTCCCAGGGAGGAAAAATGAAGTCCCCGCCCCCAAAAGTTGTGCCCACAGATCGCCCTCGTTTGTCCAATATTTTGGCAGAGACCACGTCTCGCCTGTGCTTTGTAACTCTCTGTTGGCATCAGCAAAATGTTAAGTAGCAATGGTAATAAAAATAAAAACTGCGTTTGAATGGAAGTTTTGTGTGATCTGTTGATTCAAAGATGTTAATCATTTTTACCATGACTTGTCTATTTATAGAGCCCTTTGTCTCGAACAAATTCTGACAAGCTTTTAAAACTAAGAAAAAGAGCCAGCATGCTATTTTAAAAAGGAATGAAAAGAAGAAAAAAAAAATAACAAGCTTTCCACTAATTCACCACGCCATTAGAATCCCGAATTTAAACTGCAGTTGTATTCAATTTAAATGAGATGTTTTCCAACCAGATGAAATAGTAGGGCAATTGTGGCTCTGTAACAATGCAAGGCGGGAAGAAATAAAAGAAATATAAAGATTAAATGTGGCTGTTTCTTTCAACAGATGGTGACAACGCCTGGCAGCATGTTGTTTTTTCTTTAGTTGAAGAAAGCAAACATCCGTAATCAATCATCACTGATTAACTAATTATATTACCCTTCCTTTTATCACGAGGGTTGGACCTTTATCTGTAAACACTATGGATAATCTGTAGGCTTGGATTTTTCCAGAGGCATATGCCAGTACACACAGAGTCCGGCAGTTACAAGCTGCACGCAAAATCCCACTATTACCGTCCACCTTTAAGCCCTTACCGCTTTATTTTTTATTTTATTTTATTTTTTTTTTAAACAAAAGCAATTGGTTTCCAACAGGCTGGATAATAAGTCTTTTGACCTGCATTCTTCTTTGACCCATTAAGGTCACCCCTGAGCTCGGGCATCTAGCTGACTTAGGAAATGCCTCCAAGTCCTACATTTCATCTCCTGCCCACTCAAAATAAAGCTTTCTTTAAATGTGTCTGTACGGGTCCCTGAAGGCCAAAGAGGCATCCCTGTAGTGGGCAATGGAGGGACAGAAGCTTCTGCCTTTATTAATGAATGCAGACCATTATGAGTCTGGCTGGCTCCTTCCCTGTTCCCAGAAGCATATACTGTACGTGACTTAAAATGCTAGAATATTGACACAAAGCGAGCCGGGCACCCCTAAGGAAAATTACTCCTTGGATATAATGTAGGCTCGTAACAGCTATTAGAGTACAAAATAAAACCCTCCGGGATCAAACTGACATATACCGCATTCCACCTAGTCCTCAAACATTAGAAGAATTTCTTTGTGAAGGCATTCTCAAGGACAGCATTAAACTGACTTTTGTAGCAATCTGCAACAGCTTTTTGGCTCAGAGCTTTTAGTACTAAATCTCTGGTTTGAATCAATACAAGTACTATATCTTCTACATTAATCAATACATTTGGTTCAATACATGTTCTATTAAATTATACTTTCTAATCAAGATTTTTACATTTCCACCCTCTCTCTTTTTCACCCCCAACTTCTTTTGCTAGTGAGACAGTTTTAAAAGTGTACATAGCTAATGATGACAGGATACGGGGTTATTTCCCCCCACACTCTAGAGAAATACTATGGCGAGGGGCGGCCTTTAGGCCCCTTAATAAGGTTAACGGGATGTGAATGTAATAAATGAACATTTGCAAAGTCCCCACAACTACAAAAGTACTCGGAGTCTTAAATTAATTAAATGTGAATTCCTATAGCTCTCAAAGCACCATCAGTAATGTTCTAAAAATGGCACTGAAGACCCAAATCGTCCAAAAGTACCAATCAGATACCATTTTGCCACCCAAAGCTCCCCTGTCCACAATCCATACACTTCTTAGCTGGAGAACTTCGGGGGACTTGTGTTTTTGTGGACCTTATCTGGTGACCAGCAGGAACATGTATGTGGGTATGTGCATTTTTGTAAGACCTATTTCAATGAATATTCTTTAAAAGATAGAAATGTAATAGTTCCCAAAGTGCTTTGGGACTCTAAAAAACATATTCATGGCCATTTTCATAGCCAGAGAAGTTGACTCTTTGGTAGAATTTTACTTTGGTAGAATTTACTAAAATAGGGTTCTATTCTTTTGTTTTGACATAATCAGTGGCATTTCAGAAACTGTCATAATATGCTTTTGCCTCTCCCTCTAATGCCATGAATGTTGCATTTATCATGTTTGCACTGACAGAACTTCCCTTTTTATTTTTTTCATATGGTAATACTATCGCCATGAACTTACAGAGACTCTGATGCTTTTTCTTCTGACATTTAATACTTCACATGGGCTTGGCCTGACGTCTCAAAGCATTTTCCAGACAACACCAAGATGAATTAAAGCAAAAGGTGAAACTGTCATCAAAAGTGACCAGAAAAATACAAGATACTAATGATAGGAAAGGACCATTAGGTTATCTCATTTGTCCCCTTGCTGGAACAGAGTTATTTTATAAAGTTTATACTCTAGGCTAATTTTCAATGGTTCTGGCAATGAAATTTCCATCACATTTCCCATAGGAAACAATTTCACATCTCAGTAAACTTCAGGGAGGATCATTTCTATTATTGTTGTTGTTCTTTAGACATTCACGCAAAATAGGCCTAGCAAAGGATGGTCTGAGATAACCTTGAAATACATGGACATTGGCATGTTCATGACTTTATGTTCAGAAGTCTTAAACATATATTTGCAGCATTAAGTTCTATCTCATCCAAAGTAACCCAAAAGACAATCCAGTAAACCATTTCTTAGTCATTATACACACTGTGTCACTTGGTTGCTTCGTTCTAGAGAGAAGCCTACAAATTAAATAGATTCTAGAAGACCAGTGGGACTTGCCTTTCAACAGCCAACCCTGCCACTATTGACATATTGGGCTGGACAATTCTTTGCTGGGGGTGGAGGTATCCCCTGCCCTGTTGGATATTCAGCAGCATCTCTGGCCTCTATCAAAAACGGGCCAGCTGTGGCAACCACTAATGTCTCTAGACATTGCCACATATTCCTTAGTGGGGGAAAAAAATCTCCCCCAATGAGGACCACTGCTTTACAGTGTTTTGGAAAACCCATCGAACCTGTTGTGCCATTCTTATGTATGCTTAGTCTTTAGTCCAAGAGGTATCTTCTCCACCAAATTTAAAAAGCAAGCAAACAAAATGGATAGCAAAAGGGACATATATGCTGCATTGAACTATATCATATGGCATCTAAAAATATAGTCAATGGGTGAATCTTAAAAAAAAAAAAAAAGGCGGGGGGGGGTCACCTGGGTGGCTCAGTCATTAAGCATCTATGTCTGGTTCAGGTCATGATCCCAGCATCCTGGGATCCAGCCCTGCATCAGGCTCCCTGCTCAGCAGGAAGCCCGCCTCTCCCTCTCCCGCTCCCTCTGCTGGTGTTCCCTCTCGCTGTATCTCTCTGTGTCAAATAAATAAATAAGTAAATAAAGTCTTTAAAAAATAAAAATAAAATAAAATATAGTCAATGGATGAGAATGGGTGATTGCAGAGAAATCGGGGAAAGGATATATAATGTCCTTTTAGATATATAATAAACGGTAGTGCATGTATGAACAATTGAATGTTTCCAGAAAACGTCGACTCTTTCACAACTGACCACCCATGTACCATCAGTGAATAAAGGCAGTCCATTTTCACGGCAATTAATCAACGTCCTGGTTTAGGAATATTTGCAATCTAACAAGGGATAAATACTGAACTCTGGAAATTAATTTTTAAGGTGTGGCTAGTTGAACTATCTATTTTGAACAAACTGCACAGACATCATCCTTAATTTGCTGGTTTAGATTTAATAGCAGGAGTCGATTCTACCTGTAAGTAATGAATGCATCAGAGAACCAAAGACATGTTTTCAGAGCTGGGAGGGTCCTAGCAGCATCTGTTCCATTATCTCATTTTATAGATGAGGAAATTAAGACCCAGAGAATGTAAGCCAACTTTCAAGGTCTTATATGTCCTCCAGTGGCTCCACTGGCTTTGGGCATGAAGCAATTGCTGAGTGACAGTGGTTGACGTGTTCTAATCCCTGGGTCGGACCAGCAGCAGAGATGGCGGATACTCACCAACATGGGTGGACAGGGTGTTATGGGCCATAAAGAAAGTACACCTTGGACCTCTTATGAGAGAGGAGTCATACTTGCCTGGTGTTAGAGTTGAGGAAGAGGAGGAATGAGAGGCTGCAGAGGGAGAGTAAGCATGAATCAGGCTGAGAATCCATAGGCATAGACTGTCTGGGACAGGAAGTCATTTGTGCGGCTGGAGACCATTCAGGCCGGCAGGGCAGGGAGTGGGGTCCCACTTGAAGAAGACCCTATCTTCATTACAGGTATTCTTTCTGACAACCGCAAACCAAGAGGGCAGAGCCTATGGTGGTTACCAATGTTGCAAGAATACTCATTTAATTCACTTAGTCTTGGTCTAATACATCTCCAGAAGCCTAAGCAAAGACTGATTTTAAAAATAATGCCATGTCCAAATTGCTAATGTAGAACAATTTCTAGAATTTTGACAATTAAACATCAAAGACAAATAAAACAAGCCACTCAGGTCCACCAGTTTCAAAGGGACTCTACTGCTGATGGGTCAAATGTGGGAAATATTAGCATGGCCATAATTCCATTTTTTGAGAGCTTTAAAAATGATAGTAAAATTTCAGTTGCTAGCTGACCCTTATCTGTTTCGTATACCAGCCAGGCTTAAACATTTCCCATTTTGGAACTGACAATAGTACGCAATACTTACTAAGTTAAGAAAAAAAAAAAAAGTCCCAAATTGGAAGTACAGGCTAAAATATAGCACAATGGCCACTGGGAAATATATTAAAAATCTAAGGTCTATTTTTAAAAGGAAACCATGAACTATTTGCTTACATGCAAGGAGCCGAAAGAAAATTTAAATTGAACCAGCAAAAGTGAATGAAAGACTGGAGCCAAAAGATGCTGTTCAGATTGTAGAAGTGCAGGATCCCAACGTATTATGGGACAGAAGGCTTTGATAGGCAATACAGTCTAATAAGATATTCAGGGATTAAGTCAGTGCTTCACGGACAGATGTGTCCATGTGCCAGTTGTTGCTAAGCTTTAATTTTTCCCCCTGCAATGTTTAATTTATCACACTGGCGCTTTCTAAACTAGAACATCTGTAAACAAGGTTAAGAATGACCTCCTTCCAATTTTACATCCGCGAACAGTGCCCCTTCTTCGTGCTCTAATTTTAGATACCTTAAAGATAAATAAATCTGTGGAAGGAAGAAAAAAAGGCTTGTCTGACACTGTAACGTGTTCATCTTGGGCGAATACAAATTTCCTCTCCGCCTGGCTCTTGAGGCACACAACTGACTCTTGCCGCTCAAGCCAGAGTCAGGCATCCCCTTCGCAGTCAAACGCAATTAAACAAACTTCTGCTAAATATTTAACAGCCTCGTGTAGTAATTAGCAGCAAATAATGGGAGCTTAAATTGATAATTGCTCAGAAATGTCCTCTTGCCAACATTACAAGTTTCCCGCTCCTCCCTTTTCTCTTAGATTTTGAATCCCGAAAGGTTTTATTTTTAAAGGACTCAGTTACTGAGATTACCCATGGTGACATTACTTGGCCCACGATCTTGCAGTCAAGTTGGGCTGTTTTGCTGTCAGCTGCAATATTCCACCCCCATTACTTATTTTACTTCTGTGTTTGAAATCCAGCGCAATTTAAAGTTATGTACCTGAAAGCTGCTGGAATGGGGCATTGATTTAAAAACTGACTGGCAGGCTTAGGATTTAAACTCTGGTCCACTAGATTCAAAAGGTCATCTGATTAGAATGAGAGAGGCACAAGGCTTGTAATTTATATTCAAAGGGTAACCTTTGTAGGGAGAAGGAGGGAGCAAGGACTCTTTCTGCTTTTTCCACTCCATATGGACAAGGATTCCCTTCAACCAAATTCCAATAATTATGAAAAATAGTTTATTGAACTAAGAAAAAGCACAAGAGATGCCACTTCCTTGTAGTGTATCACTTCCTTTATTAAAAACACTGCCACACTCTCTAGGAGGTAACCTCGTATTAAGAGTAAGTCAAAGATGTTATAAATCATTAAAACTAACAGAAAAAAAGTCTTTCCCCGTCATAAGCAACCAAATGTTAGTCTACCAGGGCATTTGCTTCCGTGGATATGAATAAAAAGGATAAAAACTGTGAAATGACGATGATTGACAGGCATCATTTACGTAATTAAACTGTGTAAGGACAAGTCTGTGCGCGCATGCGTGCACATGTGCACATCCATGCCCGAGCTGGACGTTGGCACAAGTTTGTGCTGTGCAGAGGGGGTAAAGTTACATACGTGTGCGCGTTCTGCAGGTCAAATTCCTGCCGTTGGCCTGTGATCTTTTGGTTCCTCATTGCCCCAAATTGCCCTTGTTTTAAGTTCTAAACGAAGTCCTTTTAACGAGCAAATATTTCACAAACCCAAGTCTATTCGGGTGTCTCTCACTTAAAAAGAAAAATACACAATTCTGGTTTGGAGAAAGGAGGAGTAATTTCATACCCAAGGTGGGTGCTTGTTTTCTTGCTTGCTTCTTCCTTTCCTCTTTCCCCTGCATTTTTTTGTGTACTATAGAAAGGATCCAGTCCCCTCCCTTTAATCATCCCCCACCCCCCTACTCCCCGCAATCACCCCTGGTGGTTAGCCAGTTCACAGAGGCACCTAGAGAGGAGACCAGGAATGCTGCAGGCACCTCTTATCCTACACTGAACCTTGTCAGGGCTTTGGGGGTAGATCTGTGTTTTCTCTTGTCCCTCATCCACTCTTACCTCAGGATCTCACAATGGCAGCGCTGCCCCTCTCTTTCCACCCAGCCAAGAAGAGCCTCTTTTTCATTCAGAAACTCCCACGTTAAACTCCCATTTTCCTCCCACTTCCCGGGCACCTTCTCTGACACTGCTTTCCAGGTCTCGGTGGGACAGTTCCCTCACCTCTCATGGTCCACAGAGCTCCTAGAAAGACAGCCCCGCACAAAGATGTGCTGTAACTATGGTGAGAGTAATCTATAACCCTCACATCCTTATATAATTTGCTACTCCAAGTTAATTTTCATTCATTACAATAAAGCAATATAATTAAAAAAATAACTCTTTAAAGTGAAGTATTTAACATGATCCTGGAAGAAAGGCAGCTTTCTTGCTAACAGAGGGCTAGGCAGCAGGCATGGTGCACACTCATGCAAATTCAAAGGTGAGGCGTAAACAAGAACACACAGCCACACTGCCATGCAGAAAGGGCCTGGCAACGGGAGGCCTCATTCTAATCAGTCCTCAAAGGAACCTGCCATACAGAAGTGGCACTTATTCTAATTTAAAGCCCTCATGCTTGCTTCAGTGTTGCAAAATTTATAAAAGAATAACTTCATTAAACCGCCCGGCACTTCAAACACAAATGCAAACCAGCCACAACACAGAAGGAGCTGGACAAGAGGAAGAGAAATATTCCCCGAGAGTTGTTAACTCGGATATTCAAATGAAGCCTGCATTGGGGCAATTCTCTTCCCGATGACCCGGTCTGACATGCAACTTTCCTTCACCAAGGACTTCTCTTTACTTCACTCGGGAGGCCTGTTGCTGCTTAGCGGTCTGCTTAATCACACTGGAAAATCATTCAGAGGGGTCCGGCAAGCCACGTGCCGTGCAGAAAAAACGTCTGGCAGTACCTAAGTGAATACCGTTCAGCGTTCTTTTCCTGGTCTGCAGAGAGATTGACTCTGAATACACACTATGACAGTTTCCATTTATTGGGATATAGATTTCAGACTCTTCTATGTTGAAAAACTCATGTAAAAAAAAAAAATTGCCCCCCTTCACTTGGGTCTTCAAGAAAGAAAGCAAGAGTAAGGGCTAAGTGGAAACCACCTGGTCGATCCATGCACAGCACTGGAGAAAAGTGAGCTTCACATCCTAAAACACACTGTTAAGGAAGATCCTTTTTCTCCCTTGAATCCAAGAAATGCTACAGTAAAATAACTGCAGGCTAGATTTCCAAGCGACAATGCAGTTTGTGTCAGAACACACATCATTTCGTGCTGTCAACATGTTTCTCCAAATCTCTTTTTGGAGATGCAATGCAAAGACAAATCTGGAAGCCTTCTGAAGAACTCCAAGCCTCTGAGAAAGTGTGTGTCACATACGAGTTGTACTATGCACCGCGATCTGGAAAGATTCCAGTCATGAAGGAGCCCTTTCCTGTTCAGGGTTTCTCAATACCCACGTCCAAATTTGGGCAGAGATTCTGCTTCAGAGGGAGTAAGGGTAAGCATCCCAAACTCTTGAAAATGGTTATCTGTGGCTGGAGAAGAGGCAATGACCTTAGGGTGAAATTGCTTAAGGTGAATCTACAGCCAACAGAAGGTCTAACAGAAGACATTGAGCCCAGCTCAACACGGAGCTGTGCCACAGGGTCCGCTGCCGCTCAGAGGGGAGACCTGCTCTAGGACACTCAGGCCAGGAGAGGACAGACGGACAGGAGAGATGGGAGCGTGAAAGTTATCATCTAGAACAACAACAACGGAAAGGCAGTGTGATGTGATTCGTATTATTCCTAGGATAAACAAATACTGGAATTAATTCTATCTTCGTAAATATGTTTTTATAATGCTGAGGGCTCTTTTACTTTCACATAATGCCATAGAGCAGTAAAGGTAAGTTTCTATGATTTTACTTCTCCGTGAATAAAACAGAGCTAATCAGATGGAATGAATGAGCTAATTCAATTACAGGCAGCCTTTATTGTGCAATAAAATATGGATTATTGATCTTGTGGAGTTGGCAATGCATGATGCAAATTTGAGTGAATGAAACCTGAAGATGCCAGTTTGACTGTTTTTATACATGCTTATGTCTACTAGGACTGTTTCTACGTTTGGAAAACCAGCAAAATAAGCAACGCTAACTAATTAAACCCCGGGCTTCAAAAGGGGATGGATGAAAGGTCACCACAGAGGGCTGGCATGGCAGTCTGAGAAGGCCCCTTTAGCAGGGGAGCCATCCCTCCGTAGACCCGTACAACAGAGGGAGGGGTGGAGACACGGACCCTCTCTCCCAGCCTGTCTGTGGCACAGTAAGCCACAAACTTATTTGGGAGACTGAAATTGACTCCATACGCATCTTGCTACAAATCCAATCTAGTCCCGTCATCGGAACGAATGTATTGTTGTGGCTTTGCACTTGTGAGGCAGAACACAGCGCTGGACTCTTCTAGCAGAATCCTTTGGTCTTTTATCTCTTAAAAAAAAAAAAAGGCAATAATCAACCCTGGTTAGAAAGCAAGCAGCTCTGAGGTCACGTGAAACGGAAAGCCTATGCAGCCAACACTAAAGGGAAAAAAAGAAGGTGAGCTCTCATATTCCGTGTGTATTTACACACCTCAGTTCCGTCTTCGCACTTCCCCTTATAAATCTGCCCCCAGATACGGTGGCATGCTGATTGCTGTTTGTGCTCTGCTAGACCAGACTGTCTGCCGTATTCCTTAGAAACTTCGCCCCGCTCCTCCCTGCAGGCCTGGCCCTTTTCCTCCTTTTGACCAGCTCCCCATCCTCACTACCTTTCCATGGACCAACCCCCCCAGCCCCCACCCGCAGCACAAACATACGCTCTTTCTTCCCCTGATTTTTTTTCTAAGACTCGCAGTGGGTTCTGTGCTTTGGTAGGCGTCCCTCCAAAAGCACAGGCAAGCGGACATGTGGCCTGTTTTCGGAAAAGACTCCAACGAAAGGGAGGAATCAGAGATGCTAAACAATGCTACGCAAAGTTGCAAGCTGCTCGGCTACAGTCCAGAAAATGAATCCAATTTTTCATTCTGTCATTATAAATATTTCATTGCAAATGGTACTGATTTTCTGCAACTGTGGTTAAGCAAAGGGCCTCTGTGTGAATATTTAAGAAAAAAAAAAGGGGGGGGGAGGAAGACAACGAAGAAGGGGAGGGAGGAAAGGTTAGCAACCAATTAATTTCTTACTTTAAATGTAAAAGATTCCGGGAGAAATTCAACAGTGATGTAGTGTGTGACTCAAAGAAGAAGAAGAAAAAAAACATTTACTCTGCTCTTCTTCTGACAGTTTCTCATAAAATATCTGCAGCCCATCTATCTTTTAGTACTCCAGGCTCCTCTGGAGAGCAGAAAATGGTGGTTTAAAGCTCACTTCAGTGCCAGTCTGCGGGAGATTGCTTTCCACAGGACCCCCGCTGATGGAGGCCTAGGGGAAGAGGCCCAGGAGTTATTCAATCAGCCCGAGACTCTGGGGCGGCTGGGGGTCCTTTGAGGGCTGATTATAAAGCTGCCCTCCTGTTGCCTGCCTCGGAACAGAATGAAATGAGCAGCCTCTTGCTGAGCAGATTCTGCAAGAAGGAATTTCACCTGTCATGGAGTTTGTCAGAATTTCAGGATTTATCTTGGTGCAAAATTAATAAAATACCAACCAGGATTTCAGGCTGACTACTCAGCTGTGTCATCTCAAAGTGATCTTTCACCCAGGAAAACCTGGACAGTGAGGACAGCTGTTCTTGCCCTACTTCCCCTTCGGAGGATGAGCGAGGCGACGCGATACCACCGGACGTCGGGATGAGATTCTGAACCAATTACACACAAGGCTGCGTCACGTGTGGGTGCTACTGTCTTGATGCGTGACCTCTCACCCCGCCGCTGTGGTTCTGAAGCCTCTTTGGAATAAGCCCAAGTCTGAAGCATAAAAAGGCCATTTCTGCAGTTTATAACACAGTAGGTCCCCTATGGCATCACATCTGTTAAATTCATACACTGGTATTTTAGGCCGGAATTTGATTTATCTCTTAAAAAGAAGTTCTCACGACGGACTGTGTTAAGAGCACAGATTGTGAAACATTACAAATTAATCTTGGGTCGGCTGTGGACAGAGAGGTGCGGTTTCAGCGTTTGTGTGAACACGTGTGCTCTCGGGTCCCCACACCCTTGGGGCTCCCTGTGGGAAGGGCCCTAGAGGGGAGGGGACAGGCAGGGGACAAACCTCTCTCCCTGCTCTTGGGCTCCGGGCTGCAGCCGGCTTGGGAGTCTGGCGTCTCTGCCCACTCCGCTGCAGAAAGTGGCCCGCACCACACAAGTCGCCATGGCCGCTGCAGGTGGGGTTCTACGAAGCCCCAGGTTTGATCATTTTGAGCTGGGGCTTGCAGAGCCCTGGAGCAATTAGCTCTGGTCCTCAGGATGGGCAGCATGACGTCACAGATGGGGCACTGTGCGGGGTCCGGCCACCAGCTGGCCAGAACCACTGGGACAGAGGGTACAGACCCTTCTCGGATTCGACTCTGGACTCTGAACTCAGGTTTGGAACAGGCATAACTCGATTCACAACATCTACCTTGTCTCGCATTCCTGGCCCCCCACCACGCTCCAACCATGGGTACCTCTTCCTAATTGGTCATTGGCAGCACACCCCCGGCTCTCAGAGCCTGCCTTTGGTTTAAGGCAATCGCTGCCTCCCTGTCCGTTTTCCGATGGACATTTTCTAAACGAGACATTAAGCAACACTGTAATGTGTTCCGTCCAGCTCTTCTCCTGGTTAACTGACAGTCCCGTTTCAGAGAGCCACCTTTACGAAGCAGTAGTGCCCCGATGATATTAATACCAAGAGATCTCAGGAAGGAGCGAGAAAGGGAGAGGGAAAGCGCGCAAGCGAAGGCACAGATGGTGGGCGGGGACGCAGGGTGCTCTCAGCAGGCTTCAGTGGAGACGCATTAACTCCACGGAGGGATGAGGGCTGCCCACCAGTCCCATCATGAATTATAACTGAGTATGGGAGTGAGGTCTTAGCGCCTGGCTCACAGCAAACAGACTGTTCTATTTTCCTGCCCAATAACCTTTCACCCTTAGAAACTCAAAGCACAGCGAAGCACACTGCTGATATTTTATGGTATCCCCGTAGCCTTTTATGTGTCTAGAAGGCACACAAACTTAGCAGATGCGTCCAGCGGTGGAAGTCAGATAATTATAAAATTAAGTTTTGGCAATGTCAAAAAGGAAACCTTTTTACGGGTGATTGGGGTCTCCAGCGAGAGGTGGTCTTCGGTCAGCTGGGGGATCGAATCAAAGCAGGAGGGGCGGTGGAAGACAGATGCCCGCCTCTGGGCCACGCTGAGTAGCGGGGAGGAGCCTCCCTTTTGCACACTTTCCTCCTCCTCCTACGTGAAGGCAGCTCCTGCCCCATCGGTTCCGTTCTCCCACTCGCTCATTCAATGAAGTTATCAATGAAGGAGGCCTGTTATTTTAGGCAGTTTAAAATTTCACCGCTTTTCAAGGACTCGTTTACCCTGCCTTTCACTCCCGCTTAAAGCCTCGGAGTTGCTGTTCTAAATGACAGCACTGTGAGCGAGCCGTGCTTTTAAGCACTATTCATCTCGCCCGCCACATCTCGGGCTTTTACAGAACATGGCTCGCTCTCCAATAAGGGGAACTCACTCTTTCATAGCTGCAGGGCAGAGCCTGTTCTGAGCTGTAGATTCGCTGCAAATATAACAATAAAGGATACAAATGTGAATTCCTCTTAAAACACACGCGTGGCTCGGAAGCTGCCTTGCCTTAGCAAACTCGATCAAGAGCAGCCTATCAATCTTTCTCCAAATGCACAGCAACAGCTCATTGCGCACGGCTGTCCCACGGATCGCCACATCGGTGGATCAGAAGGCGCTGGAACGAATTCTTTGCTCCTTTCGGGGGATTTATAGTTGAAGTCCATGATTACCGTCTCTCTTTCTCTAATTGTTACAACAGTTGGATATGGAGGTGGTGTTTTCCAATAGTCGGGTAAAAGTTGGTAAACACAAAGGGTCTATTCTTGGCATTTTGTCTCTGCTAATGTGAGGAAGCAGATCCATGTGTGGAGCACACGTCTAAAATAGGAACATATGTGGGAACGGAACGTGCCTCTCTGGACTGCAGAATGTTCTAGAAAATCAGGATTTCCAGACCTCTCCAAAGGATCTGGGTACAAACGTGGGGAGACCGAGCTCTGTCTTTTCAGGCCAATCAGGCCCACAGTTTCTCGCTCCCTAAAGGAAACAGATCTTCTGGCGCTGTGGCAGCAGGCTGTCTTGGCGACATAGAAGGTGGTGGGGCCAGCTAGAGCGCAGCCAAAGCAGAATGTGGCAGAGGTGATGAACATTTCCAGGGGGTGGGGAGGGAGGGGGAACTGTGGAACTGGCCACAGTGCTCTTCAGTACACCCTAGCTGGACGCTCCATAAAGTTGCACTGATGGCAGCTCGGAGATGGCCATCTGTCGTCAACTCTCGGCCAGACAAAAAAATAATGTAATGGCAGATCGCTAACAACAGGGCTGCTGGAGGAGGGAATGAGTCCTCGAACGAGGAGGTGGTGCTCCATCTTTTAATAGCGAAAACCAGCCATCGATAGGAACATCAAGAAATTAATGGATGGAGAATTTTTAAAAACTGAGCTGGGAAAAAAAAAAAAAAAAACAAAAAAAAACTGAGCTGGGGTGTTGTAGAAACGACTCAGATGTAAACATAGTGGGTTTTAGCTTATCACAGTCGCCTCTGCTGCCCCGACTGCAGTCCTATTAACCACTCGGTTCTTGAAAATTCGACTAGCAGGACACATGGTGAAGCAGTGAGGGCCAAATTTAGTAAAAGGTGAGCCCACATCGTGCCTCCAAGCATGCACACACAGATTAGGCATTTATTGGTACAAAACGGGTAATTGAAAATGCATTTACTCATTTAGTCCAAATGAGTTCATTGTGACAATCATGCTTATCCATCTTTCTGGAAGCTTGCTTAATTTCTCGACACAGTCTTAGAAAAAAGCAAAATAAAGCTACCTTATCTTTAGATGCATTGTAAATGCTATGAAATTTTAAACTCCCTTCTTTGTTCAAGAAAAACCTTACCTTTGTGCTACTGCATAGATGTTAGGAAGTGGGGAGAAGCAGGGAGAGAGAGAATGAATGAAAAACAGTCAAAGTGAGGTGAGCTGTGTTCTATTTCTTTGTCCTATATGATTAACTCTCTGTCTTCAATGGTAAGGCCAATCAATCCTGATTGAATTATCCAATATTAACAGCTGAAAGTGATCAAAAGTAATGGTGAAAACATAGCACCAATCAATAAATCAATGCAAATGATTCAGTTCCTGGAGATTCGATCAAATAAAAGAGATAGATCAATTTAACCACTGAGCAAATTAAGTGGAAGTTGGTGGAACACCAATTTACTTCAAAAGCCCTGCAGGCCCACAAAGCAGAGAAATGAGGTGGTGGAGAAAAGGACCAGTTCCAGACCCACATGCTCACTTGACACAATTTATGCTCCTGAGATCCCTAAGGCTATGTGATGTGTTCCGGGGCTGTGATTTCAACCCCAAGAACAGAAGTTACAGAGGTCCAAAGGATCAGGGGAAATGGAGAGCCCGGGTACTGGGAAACATAAACCACCCAAGAAGAGGCAGGAAGGACATCCCCCACACTGAGCTCGAGAACGCAGTGAGGGCAGGCCCAGACAGGGCGATGGGCAAATCTTCCAATCTGGGGTTCCCAAAGGAAGACCACATGATAAGAGGCAAGCAGGACAGGGTTTTGAGTCTTAGAGTTGGAGTGGGGAATGGCAGTTGAACTGCCATTCAAACTACATTAGATATAAAGATAAAACGAAAAATACACAAAAGTCGTGAGGAGTACCAGAGGCAAGAGTTTAAGGGCACGTCTTCTAGCTTTTTAAAGGCACACTTTTCCATTCCTTCAGGTTGCAAAAGAAGATCAGCCTGAGAAAATATGACAACAAAGGAAAACAAACCTTTCCCCAAAGCACACCCAGATCCCACCTTGTCTTTGATGGAGGGGCAAGATAAAACTTTTTGTTTTGGTCCCACGTCCTTAATCTGGGGTATGTGGAGAGAAGGGGCAGGTTGTTTGGAAATAGATTTCTGAAAGCAAATATAAATATTTTGTTTTATGGTTATATGCTAGAAAGAAAAAAGCCCAAGACTCTTTATCCCTAAAAAAGATGAATGTTGAAAAATAAGAATTTTAACGTGGATACCAATTAACATGAAACTATGTCAAGGTAATTGGGAAATTATTCCAGTAGAACTAGAGCAGAGAGCTAAGGAACATTCTGACGTTTCTGAGATAGAGATTTCATTTCTGAGTAATGATGACTCTTGATTTTGTTTACTTAGGTCAGCACTAAGGAGCAGGGAGAGCATCAGGCAACCAGTGTTCACCCCATGCCTGTTTTGTTCTACACTGCACTGAGTGCTCAGGATGACTTACTTGCTGTGCTCTCTCACCAGGATACTGGGAGTTAGGCAGGAGGCCTTGTTGTTTCCCACATGCCCATTTTACAGATGGTAACACTGAAGCCCACAGTTGAGAGCTTGTAAGTGGTAATGACCAGAATCAAACTCTGTGATTCCCCTCTGCAACTGATGCCCTTTCCCTTGTACTAAGCTGCCTATAGAGAATTGAAAGCAAATTAAAACAAATGAAAAAACCCACAGAAATTATTTTCTCAAACTACTAGCCATTGGAGACTTAATGGGTGGCTAATCACATCCACCCTTCAGAACCAGCTTGAATGTGTCCCTCCTGATGTCTTTCTGGAGTCTCCCAGCTGGAGAATAAGCATCTTCTCTCAGAATACTTATAACGGTTTATTATGTATTAGCTCATATAATGGTTAATCATACACGTATCTTATCTTTTCTAGTAGACTGTAAATATGATCTATTTCTAATTATTTTTGATATGTCATAGAGCGAGATCATGGTCAGTTTAAAAGATAAAGTTATAGTTTTATAAGTATTTTAATTAATAAATATATTACCTTTTTTAATCACAGCACTGGGGCAACAGAAGTAAACAGTATAGCACTTGTGATTTTGACTATTAACAAGGACTCCTCAACGTCTCATCACGCATTATTTGATAACTTGAGACACAAATTTGTATTAAGGTTATTAAAAGGCTGGTTGAGGGAAGGAGCTAAGTCAGCAGGTGACCCAGTGACTGGCTGGGCAGCTCCATTTCCACCCTATAGGGCCAATACTACGTGCACTGCTTCGTTTTTCTTTCAGAGGTACAACCATGAGACCTGAGCACCAGTTAAGCTGTGGTGAAAAAAAAGATGCATCAACATCACGTGACTTGGTGGGAAAGTGATTTGAGAAGAAAAACAGCTGAAGAGACAATTGCCTATTTAAACAGAAGTGCTATCCGAAAGAAAATCATGGTGTTTCCTTCCCAACATCAGATGATTACTGCAATTTGAGTGTGGAAAACACAGCATTCATGAGCTAATGAAGGGAAGGGCTGCCTGTCACAGTAATCTTTGATTCAAAAGGAATTCCAATGCCAGAATCTCAGAACCAGAAGTTCACCTAGGCCTATCCCCTCGCTCCCTGCTGCTGGAATTCCCTCTCTGTTCATTAAGTTCGTAACAGGGTGCCTGATGGAACTTTCTATGGAGACCCATCAGAATTTGAGGATTGGATCACCACCTTCGAATTGTAGCTTTTCTAGAGGCAGCAATTAAACAGTAATTACTCTATTGAAAGAAAGTGGCCTATTCAGCAGCATTTTTACAAACACACCACTTGCTCACACCTGTATAAACCACTTTGGATACAAATATGCATTGTGGGATATTATTCTTGGACCACACCATCCCTCTCTCAAGGCAGCTTCCTTAAGTTCGGCAGAAAAAAGTTCTGAGGTCTATTAGGAAAACATGTGAAACATTCAATGTATCCATATGCTTTTAAAATAACAGAATGTTCATTTAGTTCAAATAATTCACTTGTATTCCAAAGGACATCTTTCCTACCAGCAGGCTAGGCGGACATATATTAGAATTCCTTGCACAAATGAGGGAAAACTCTACCAAAGGAAAAAGACTGTCTTGCCAATAATTTTACGTTATCTATCTCTAAACTGGGATTTAAAACTTTTGGTCAGAAAGGTTTAGGGGTCATGTGAAGAACATAGCTTCCTTGGGGTGCCTCGGTGGCTCAGTAGGTTAAAGCCTCTGCCTTCGGCTCAGGTCATGATCCCAGGGTCTTGGGATCAAGCCCTGCATGCTCTCTGCTTGGCAGGGAGCCTGCTTCCCCTCCTCTCTCTGCCTATTTGTGATCTCTGTCTAACAAATAAATAAAATCATTAAAAAAAAAAAAAAAGGAACATAACTTCCACACCAGCAACAAGTGTATCCTAGATTGAGTGTTCCATAGAAATAGAGGTTTTAATGTTTAATTCTAAAAGGATCTGTGATCTGTGATGTCCAAAACATGATGTCGGAGTCCTTGGTCTCCTGAAGATGAACAGTGTATAATGAGGAATTATCTGAGTTCGGACTGGCATTGTAGGCAGTTATCAATGAAAATAACACACGTGTGTGTGTGTGTTGGGTATATAATTTTATACCCAACAAAGCACTTCTAGTCACACACACACACACACACACACACACACACACACAAAATGCTTTCTCGTTTTTAACTGGCCATAAGCAGTGAAAGAAATGTAAATTACTTATTATGGCAATGAAATGATTTATGCACCATTAAAAGATACACCATCATTATGTAGTAAGTTGATTTTGAAATGCTCATCCTAGACTTACAGTAGTATTCTCATTGTGACAGAAGAGTCAAATAAACTATATGCTTTCAGGGGCACCTGGATGGCTTAGTCAGTTAAGTGTCTGACTTCAGCTCAGGTCATGATATTGGTGTCCTGGGACAGAGCAGGCAGGATGTCAGGCTCCCTGTTCAGTGGGGAGACTACTTCTCCCTCTCCCTCCACCTCCCACCTCTGCACCACCACTCATGCACTCTCTCTCAAATAAATAAATAAAACCTTTTTTTTTTTTTTCAACCTCCAATAGGATTTCAGTTCTTGGACATTTAGTTTTATAATCTCTTATGAAAAGTCCTCCTTTCTGAACTTCAGTGGCATAAAAAAGTAAATGAGTATGAGTTCAAGTGGTATGTATGATGCGTATCAATTGTAAAATTTGCATTTATTTTCCACACCAGAGCATGAACCAAAGGGGGCTGATAAAATGGTTTCATTTTTCTACTCTTATGATTTTGGTTACCAATCTAATTTTCTACCGTTACCTTAATTTCAGTCGATTTCTCCCCTCATTCTAGAAATTAACAAAACTATTAGGTTTTTGTACACTTATTATGTTCACTTTTTATGCAAGAAATAAAAGAAATCAATCCTTAAAAATTACATTAATTCCATCCTCTGAGCACAGGTGTAAAGGTAATTTGGGTAATGAAAGCAAATGTACGGGACTGTGAACCCCTGAGGGTAAAGGAGAAGAATCTAAACATTCTCAAAACTAGAAAGAGTAAAGTTAACACTGGTCCATTTTTCTTAATGTATTGTAAACAAAAGCCACTGCTACTATTGGGAATTTTAGAAAATAGGCCTACATAGATATTCCAATGACTGTGGATGTTAGCTTTCTAAAAATTATCATATACTAACTATAAAACTAATCTTATCTAAGGGATGATGCATGTATTTGAGCCTGAGTATTCATATCAAGACCAAAACTGTGGGGCACCTGGGTGGCTTTAGTCGGTTGAGTGTCCAACTCTTGATTTTGGCTCAGGTCATGATCTCAGGGTCATGAGATCAGGGTCGAGCCCCACATTCGGCTCTGCACTCAGCAGGGAGTCTGCTTGAGATTCTCTCTCTCCCTCTGCCCCTCTACCCCCCCCCCCAAAAGACCAAATATGTATGATTCTGAGTTATGGGATTAGAAAAAGAGTGCCCACCGCTTTGGATTATGGACTAAACCTTATTGTCACCCAGATCACAATTTGAATGAATGAATCAAGAATGATTTGAGAGGTGTTGGAACTTCTAAGATCTTAAAGAGTCAGAAAGAGTTGTGTTTTGTATTGTAGGTTATAAATCAACAGTCCTCCAAGTGTGACTTGGGGACCCCTGGGGTCTCCTAGATCCTCTCAGGAGGTCTGCTATGTCAAGACTATTTTCACAATAGCATTAAGACATTATTTGTCCTTTACACTCGCATTATCTCATGAGTGCACAGTGGCGTTTCCTAGGGGCTAGCTGACAAGCAATGACATCATCTTTGTGGCAGTTGTAGAATCGCATGTGTGTATATTCTTGTGTTTAAAACATCTTTCAATTTAGATTTCTAATATGGAAATATCAATAGATAATAACCCACACAAATCAAAGCCCTCTGGGTCATCAATCATTTTAAGTGTAAAGGCATCCTGAGATCAAAGAGTTTGAAAACAACAGGTCTATACTAATTGTAAAAAAGAATGAAAACTGTACTTTACACAAAACCCTAAAATACACTATAAAAGAAACCTGGAGTCCTGAAGGATGTGTTTAATTGCTTAGTTTTTTCTGTACTACCCTGGGCTATAGGTTACTATGGCCTTCTTTTGTTGGGTTCTTTTAATGAAAGACATTGAAGTCTTGCCACAGGTTAGCTGTATTAGGAATCTACTAATACAGTACAAAAGTGCAATTTTGTTGCAATTTTTTTCAGGAACATTAGATAGAAGTCAGTCTCTATAGATTCTCAACACCTTTTATTTTAACCTATTATTAATTCTCCACAGTTTACGTGCTAATTCAGTATCACTAGGTGTATTCGCCATATCCTTCACAGAGTCATAAAAACCCAAATGACTTATCTTTTGATACCTATTGCAATAAGAATATATTTTCAAACAGCAACTTAGGTTAAATTAAGAAGATATACTTTTCAACAACAGTCTAACTTGGCCAATCTTCTATATTCAATTCCCAAACAGATGTGACAGCGTAGAGATCTATTTAGAAGTGAAAAAAAGTAAGATAGCAACTTTAATTTCAGTCCACTGATGCCATTGTCACAAGGAAATGGGCTCACCCATTCTTTCAAATATTTTTTATTTCACTTCCTTGATTTGCTATTGGTTTACTTGTAGAGTAACAGACAATAAACTGTAAATTCCTTATTTTGACGCACAATTCACAGAAATCTGGTTTCCCCAGAGCTCTAGGAGGTACAAAGCTGTCCCAGGGTCCACTGTGTCAGATGAGGATTTAAGGAATGGGTGGAGCTCTGAGTTCCTCCTTCACCCAGATCTGGTTGAAGGCATTCAATGCAAGAAATAACTACCCCTTGCCCCTTTTAAGGCTAAATGACTTTATTGTTAATGATTGTGCTCATAATGATAAAACAACTTTGTGTTTGAATCCATTCTCCTCTAACAGCTCCAACAAAATTGAACAAAAACCTGTTACTCCTATAATTTCATTAGAAAAATGAGGATAAGTATTATGCCCATTTTTCAGATGAAATAACAGAAAACAAAACAAAACAAGAGTTATTTTCTTCCATAATAAATAACATTTTTCAGGGTAGCATCCAGGTCTCTTACCCATATTTTAACCACTAGTCTATTGCCAAGAATAATAAAACTAACTGAACATTTGTATTGTATTTTTTGGTTTGTACCTTAGATTCAGACCTCTTCAGTTCATTTATACCTAACAGCAACCCCCATAAGCATTACACTTGTCTGTCAGTTCTTCGTATCTGAGGTTCAGAGACATTATGGACCCGTGCACAGTCACATATCTAGCAAGTGGACACTCAAGACTAAACCTAGTGTCTTTGGGTGCCAACATTTTAAGTAGGAGGCTGTTACTGGGTAAAATTATTCTAGTCTATTAAGCGGAAGAAACCTACTAGACAAGAGTACAGCTTCTTTCTTCTCTTCCCTTCTCCCTTCCAATTCTGAGCCCCTCAGGACAACAATAACTTGGACATCCATCCAGCTTGGAGTCCAGTGGGAACAGAACATGAATTAAACAGGATCAGGGAGAACGGGCCATGACAGCGAGGTGAATGATCCCACAGTCCAATAAACCTGACCCCTAAGCCTATCACACTGGGTCAGAAGGTCCAATTATAGGTCTGTTCCAGTTCTTTTTATGATTGACAGCAGCCAGAGGCAAAATTACTTTGGTGTCTGTTAATCCAGCTTCTAATTTTCCCTTTGCCCCAATACACACAGAGCATCATGGTGGCCCAGGGTGAGTGATACTGCGAATCCAGATTTAAAATGCCCTTGTCTCCTATAAGAAGAGCAACTGAGTTCAATCCCGGTTCTCCTCATGGGGACATTACCTGCAGCTCTGTTTGGAAGAAAAACTTCTGTGGACATTGTGTGCAGTCATAGATCTTGTCTTCTTGTCCATGGGCAGAGAAAATATGCTGCTGCAACTTGTTTGCTTGAACAAACACTGAAATGATAAAAGGATGGTGAACTTTGGGTTATTTTCTCTCTGCGATGCCCTCAGTCGATGACTCCCCATGAAGAGCCCCCCCCCCCCCCCCGACTGAGCAGCTTCAATGGCACACCTTCTGGGTGAGACTACTGGCAGGCACTGGGGAGGGCTGAGTCCCACTTTCTCATGGTTGGGTCACTGGCTTTTGCGAAGGTGCCCTCTACCAGGTGCCCAATTCAACCCAAACAGCTCCCGAGTAAAGGTTTATCGAGGCCCCGCTCCCTATAAATCTTTTAAAAATCAAGCTGAAAATTGTCAAATGCACAGCCTTGTCTGAACAGAAATGACTCTTATTTCTCAGCAACCCACAGGTTAAGAAATCATAGATGCCAAAACCCTGTTTATTGTATTTGCCTAAAGTTACAGCTAGTGAACAGTTCTCTATTTAAATGTGTTAATGCTAAAAATTATATCCCACAGCTACTCTGGGGCACTGTCTATAAATGTGAAACAGAACGGCAGGTAAATTCTCTTTGGATACTTTAAGATCAACTCAGCCTACACACTGAATGCAAGGGTTTCAATAATATAAACATGTTCAATTTTAATGACTACAAAACAAGGCCCTAAGACTGTGTAACAGTTTACCTAGGAGACATACTATTAATAATTAAATTGTATATGCCAGAGGCAGTGTTTGGGTTGGCAGAACTGACTTCTGATGGATGCCTGGTGCACCCTGACCTAAAAAAGTTTGCGTCTACAATATTAATCTGTATAGGCAGGGAAAGGATTTATTAAAGATGTTGGCATTTGACTTTGACTCCACTCTAATCATTAAAATTATTCTAATTGCCAGCCAACCTAAAATATTAGAATATTGTTCTTGTGAGTCATACATTTTAATCACATTTCTCATTACCTTAAAAAACGACTCAGATTTCTTCTCTCCCACCTAACATGCTTTATGGTGGAAGGTTTTTTTTTTTTTTTTTTTTTTAATTGTTATTTCTAAAATTACTTCAAGATATACTAAAACAATTCAGGTCTGTCAGCACAGAAAATGCAGACTGCTCATGTTTAATGCATTTTTGTCTCTTACCTACATCAACAAAAAGAAATGGTGTTTTTATACAGATTTGCAACGGCTCTCCATGTAACTTAGCACATTTTATGAGGCTTCTGGCTACAACATCAAATAACTATTTTATTGGGGGTCTTAATCATAAGGAGATCTATGACCCAGTCTTCCTGATGAAGACTTATTCTGAGCTTTTATACAGAACTCAGACTCCTGACTCATGGTATCTTGAGATAAATACTATGTCATGGTAAAAATATAACATTATATATTTTTTTCTTAACTACAGTGAACAAACTACTGGTTACCAGAGGGGAGGTTGGGGCTGGGGGAGGGGGTTGGATGGGCACAATAAGGGATGGGGATTAAGGAGCACTGGGTGATGCATGGAAGTGCTGAATCACTATATTGTACACCTGAAACTAATAAAACACTACATATTAGCTACCTGGAATGAAATTAAAAATTAAAAATTTAAAAATTCAAACAAAAGCATTAAAAAAAGGCAAGCCTCCCTTTCCCCATAAACCCAAGTATGTATTTTAAAATACAAGTTGTGGGGCACCTAGGTGGCTCAGTCATTAAGCCTCTGCCTTTGGCTCAGGTCATGACCCCAGAGTCCTGGGATCAAGCCCCCCACATCAGGCTCTCTGCTCAGCGGGAAGCCTGCTTCTCCCTCTCCCCTGCCTGTGTTCCCTCTCTTGCTGTGTCTCTCTCTGTCAAATAGATAAATAAAAAAATATAAAAAGAAAAATACAAGTTGAAAGAATTAAAATAACCAGTTCCTTGAGGAGTGGCTGATGAAATGACTGAACAAGAAAGAGCCTCACAGGCAAATGTTGAAGCCAGAGCCATCACAACATTCAAGTACTACTTGTGGTACCTGGGCAATGAACGTGGCCCCTCTCTTATTTTGTTACAGGATCGAAATCTATAGGCTGAATGCAGTGAAGGTTAAGAAAGCCTGAAAGCTTGCTCTGCAGACAAAGAAGCCAGTTTTGAGAGAAGGATATATTTTTGTTTTGTTTTGCTTTTTTTTTTGTTTTTTTTTTTTTTTGACAAATAAGGAGGAGACATGTCCTTGAGGGGCTTGACCATCTAGTTCAAGACACATGCAAAATGATCACAGAGGATTTTCCAAAATAACTTTTGTCACTGTTGGAGGGAGTACCAGAAATGTGTGTGATCATATTTCAACCCCTGTGGGGTTCAAATTATAGTTTCTGATTTACATTTTTTTTTTTTTTTTTTTTTTTTTTTGCCGCTGCTGTTGGAAACGCTAGTGCTATAGCATCCAAAAAAAGGTTTCTTCTCAAAAGCGTAAATTTGTATCAACTTCTACTTTAAAAATCCAATTTGATAGGAAATAAACGCCTCATCTAATCTGTTTTCTAGTTTCAAGAATTTGGGAGGGTTTTCGTAATATCTTTTGTATTTCCTATGGGGAATGTTACAAAATTCTCCACGTTTAAAAAACAGACATGGGCTGGGCAGCATGGCTGCTGTTCTAGTCAGACGCCTTGCAACTCAGAAAACGCTCTGAGCAGGCATTCTCTGTCTGGGTGACCTTTTAACACCAAGAGGAGAAAAGTGAACAGAACATGGATGTCGTTTTCCAGATGGAAAAGTGCAAAGTTCTGCGGGAGCTCGAAATGCCATTTGTTCATTCTGACAGTTAACCTCTCTGCCCATTTGAGCCTTTAAGTAGGCGGCCATCAATAATGCTAATCAGCAGAAATCAAACATCTTCTCCCCAAATTGAACTGAAGTCCTGTCCGCAAAAGGCTGTAGCAGTGGGGAGACGCCTTGGTAGGAAAGACATGACCCGGCCATGGAGCTCTCTAGAGTTTCCTACCTGTGAAGCAGACAGGGCACTTGAAGGTACCTCCCATCCCTTCGAAGCTGTGCTCTATCAGATGGCACTGGAGTTTGGCGGGGGAGTCAAAGGTCTGGCTGCAGAGTTTGCATTCGTGGTTCAGTCCTTCATCTGTTAAGGAGAACATGAGCAGAAAAGTTGAAGCTCACCGCCTCTTTAATAGACGTGAATTCACTATAATGGCACACATCAAACAACTTCTGTTACTGAATAGAAATATATAATAGTGTATAAGGTTGTTGGTTATCCGTTCACCTTACCTATGCATTTATAGCAACTTAAGACATTTCTGGAATTTAATCTCCAAAGATAAACAGAAGGCAGGGTTTGATTTAGGGGAATGCATTTTGTTCAGCTTTTAAAGCGTAATTAGATATCACTGATAAGGCATCTCCTTTCCACAATCATGTTTTTATGGCTGTGCATTTAGAAAGTCCTAAAGTAATGGACCCGCAGAAAAATGGAGCCCCTCTTCCTCAGGCCTCTCCTCTGGTTTACTTAGAAGGTTCTACAAGTTTCTATTTCTAACTATAAGGTTTTTAGTGGTATTCCCACAAACTTTCTTTTTCTATGCCCAAGATGTTCAGGCAATTTTGAATTATTATCAATGCTTATAGCATATCCTATAAATGCTTTATTTTTTCTGCATGGGACTCTTGGTTTCCCATATCTTCTCGGTTCAGTGCTCTCTCTACTTTATGAGACAGTTTTAATTTTACCCTGTGATCTAGACTGCCTTTCTCCAAAGGAACATCTATGAGCTCCAAGCTCACTCTTGTCTAGTCCTGGATTTTTCTTTGCTATCTTAGGGACAAGATGGCAGAAAAATATTCTGATGTAATAATAATTGGTACAAAATGTGCAGCTTCTGTTGTTGATCGACACCATTATTTTTATGTTGCTTTTGCCTCATTAAAATGTTTCTAAAATATTTAAGTAAAGAGTTTACTTAATTCTTTAATTAAAATTTAAGAATTATTTCAAATTGCAATGATAAATGAAAACCAGTAATGCTAACACGAAAACTCACATTTCTTTAGTTTTCTGTGTTGCAGATACTGTTGTTCTACATGCCCACAGATAGACATTCATTTAACAACTATGATTAGGCCCATTTTATAGATGGGAAAAATGAGGCCCAGAGAGTTTAAGTGATATATATATATATTTTTTTTCTGAGTCAGAGGCAATATTTGATGGAGCCAGAACTGAGCTCCAGGCATCCTGGCCTCAAGGGCCAGGACCTTAGCAAATAGACGGCCATACACCAATGACTCCCAGACGATGTCTCAGAGAGAGGAAGGGCTAAGAGGCTGTGATTTAACCCAGCCTGTTACAAGTTACACTTTTATCTTCTCCTATTTGCAGTGATTAAACATGTGATTAAGGAACATGAGTGTCAGATATTCTTGGGCTAGGAAATGAAAGACATATTCACACCGTGGGGGTAACAAGTCTATCCCCCAAACGTATCTCCTCCCATGGAACCCAAGTGCACGTGGAAGCCCTTCACCAGCTGCTATTACTGGCAACACAAAGGGTCAATTACAAAGTGAATTATTATTAGCTAACTAGGAGTAAAATCACTCCATTTGTATTCCTAATCTTTTTCTCACACAAGTATGAGTCTTTAGAAGCAGAGGATTGGAATTTGTAAAAAGAGAAGCAAAGCACTAATTAAGCCACCCAGTACTGTCTACATTTCACAAGAGATAAAAACCTACTCTGTATTTGGGTGGCACAGTAAATTCCTTGATTATAATTATGTAAGAAGGAGTTTAATTGTGCATACTGACATGACAAGAGGTTATACAAAAAGCTTTAGGGATTATATAAGATCAAGGGGTTTTCATCTGTTCCTTTCTCTCTCTCCCTCTCTTTTTTCTAATCCTAAAGTCACCAACATTTTCCCAAATTTTAGATATTAAGAAATATCAGGAACACAATTTATTGTAGAGAACTGGGTCTGTAAGTTGATTAACAGAAATAGTTGCCAAATGTAAACGTTTTCTCTTTCCTCAATGTTGCATACCTTACTTGGGTGATAAGAAGGTAACCAAGAGTTCAACTTTCATCTTTAACTTGTGTGTTTGGCACAAGAACCAAGATGTGGTCTATGGGTGTGAGCAGGTACACACACTTGTTCCAGAATTCTTAACCTTACAATATTTGTGAAGAAACATATATAAGCCTTGCTGGCTTTCTGGGAGATAATGACTGACTGTTCTGCAAACACAAAGTGAATTATGCAAGTTAGATCTATGTTTCTTGACTATGAATATTTTGTTTGGAAAACTAATAGGATAAATACACATGTGTATGACTACAAAGAAAACATCCTTATCAATTTTTATTTATTTCTTATCCTGAGAACAGAGAAGTGCTATCCCAAAACATTACATGATCCAAACTTAGTCAAGTGAATTTACAAGAAGGCGACACATAGTCATAAAGCATTTACACATTATTAGGGCAGACTTAGTTTTCATGAATCCCGAATTCTGTGAAGGCACTAAGTGATGGCAATGATCATAACAATAGCTTCCAGCATTTTCAGAACTCTTTATAGTAAACAGCACATTTTAATATTGAAAAAAAAATAAAACAAAACATGTTGGGTGTTCTACCTGCCTCTCATTTTTAAGTTACACAGAGGTCTTTTGCAGCAAGTAACTTTTCCTAGCTACTTGAGCAGGACGGAAAATGCATCTGGATTACTACACAGCAAATGGTAGATAAGCAAAAACCAGTGTGCTCCAAGCTAGACAGGGCACACTATCTATGCATTTCTCCCACCTTTATTAACTTCCCTACTCATTTTCCCCATGCTCACACTTGCTTATTTCCACAGGGCCGAATGGATAATGAATGAGAGAGACAGGACGACCCAAACCATTTTACCACTGAATAACAGAACTCATTTTGTATTTTTTTAACTAAAGAAGGGGGCAGAGATAGTAATGGCAAACTAAGAAAACATATTTATAATAAGAATTTCAAAGGTTTAACCTTACTTAGAGTCTCTGTTGATGTCTGCTCTCATACATTCTCTATTAACATCGTGTGGCGAAGAGCAGGGTCTTAATTTTCAAAGAAGTTCTAAAAAATCCTTGGTACTGGGGGGAATCTACCTCAGGTAAGCCCTGCTTCCTTTCAAAACGGAGCTTCTCTCCTCTTGCTAGCTGGTAGGAATGGGTAAGGAACTGGAAAGTTGCATTGTGGTTTTAATTTAAAGTTGACGTTCATGAAGTGTCACTATCAACACCTCTGATTTCGGGTAAACTTGAGCCTCGGGCTCAGGATTTTGCCGATAGAGCTACAACTTGCACCTTGTCTTTTTATCTCCCTTCTTCCTAAAGGTGCCAAAAGCCTAAAAATTCAATCAAAGTAACAATTTCTGCTCTCCGGAAAGGTAGCAGCTGACAGTAATTGGATAATACAGTCTGAGTCATTTATTAAAAAGAGATTCTGAGTCAATTGATTTAATAACCATTACAATATTCCATTAAGGATATAATAGGCTAGTGCAGCCCTATTTTTTTTTTTTTATTGAGTTATAGATGAGATCTATAGGTGAAATTTCTAGATTTTTCTTCCCTTTTTGCTTATCTATAGTCTCCAGATTTTCCACAATGAGTATAATTTGCCTTTGTAGGTGATTTTGAAAGTTAAAGACTAAAAAGCACTACCCTCTCTAAAGCCAATTACAACACTGAAATTCTGATGGCCAAAAGGTTACAAAGGAAATGGGCAATAAAGGGCTCAGTGGGTTAAGCCTCTGCCTTTGGCTCAGGTCATGATCTCAGGGTCCTGGGATCAAGCCCCGCATCTAGCTCTCTGCCCAGTAGGGAGCCTGCTTCCCCTCCGCTCCATCTGCCTACTGCTCTGCTTACTTGTGATCTCTCTCTCTCTGTGTCAAATAAATAAATTAAAATCTTAAGAAAAAAAAAGGGAAATGAGTAATAGTATGGAGGACAGAAAAATTCTAGTTCTGAACACTAGGCTGAAGACTATTCTAGTCAAGTACATATGAGAGCACGGAAAGGGAGGAAGAATCATCAGAGTGTAGATCAGACAACTGAATGAGAAGAATATGGAGCTTTCATTATAAACTTGCCTCTTTCCAGAACAAAGAGAAAACCCCTATTTATTGTATGCTGATGGAGGGGAGGACAGCTGAGGCCAGCACTGTTGGTCCAAGGTCAGGAAGGGCAAGAGTGAAGCTGTCACCACCGAGAACATGTTGGAGGCCAGCAACTTTCTGTCCTGGTGAACCACTTTAAAGCAGGATCAAAGATGGCATGGCTATCATGGAGAAATAATTTCCCATGTATAGAAATTTCAGCTCAAATAATTACTTCCATTTGTTAATCTGCATTTAAGTGTGAACATAAATGTAAACAGGAATTGAGTCTACATAGAAGACACTGATGCTCATGTAAATATTTACTCCACTATTAAATGTTTCAAAGGAAAAGAGTCTGAATACTTAATTGCAAGTTACAACCTCAATGCTTGGGTAGGGAACGGGATGATCATTTACAAAACTTTCTGCTCTAAGAACAAAATCTGTTTGTCAGAGGCCAGTTCAAAGGGAAATGATCATTTCTATCCCTCCAATTTATAAAACGTGGACCAACACAGCTATTAATCAGTCAGCTTTGTAACAGAAAAAAAATGAGAGTTGCCATTTGGATGCTCAAGCACAACTCAAGTTATAAGCTCCAACATGGCAATTGTTAGCTTAACAGAAGACACTGACATTTCAATATAAGCTTTAAACAAGAGAAGCACTTTAAGCAGCCTCCAGACTGTGTGTCCCATGTTTATACTCCTTTTCCTTCAATAAAAACAAAAATCTAGAGCAGCTACAAGCAAATGTTCGGTGGTTGACTTACACGCAGCTGTTATCCCGGGAGTCACTGGGGGCCCCGTTGTATCATCTGATCAACACTGCAGCCATTACGGAGGACCAATTTGTAACGGTTTCTAAGTAAAACTCCTTCTCTTATTTACCCTCGAGACTGGCCGGAAGGGTCCTCCAGCCTCTTCCACTGCATAAATCTATAGGCTAAAGTCCAAAGATACAAACCCCTCTCAGTGCATCATCCTAGGGCAGGGGCCATACTTAAAAGCTCTTATCTGACTGTGCGTATACCCTGCCCTTGGAATCCAAACAGAGGAATCAAACGCCCTGCAGGTGTAATTTTTCCAGTTCGAACGCATATACCACTATATCCTTATATATGTATTTTTAAATCCAAGAAAACTATGCCCTAAACCAATTCCCAACCCCCAACTCTTTACTCGGCTTCTCTTCCCTGAGTTAATTTCCAAGCACACATTTATAAGCTAGGGGTCTGAGGAGTAACAAAGAAAAGCCACACATGACAAAACTCACCCCTCGGCTACGTTGGCTCACCCTAGAAACCAGGAGGAGAAAAATAGGCAGGCTGTACTGTAATTTGCCATGCACACAGCCATCGCGTCTCTCTAGGTCCACAGCGCTCAGGCCACTATGATTTGTTGTGTTCTACACGGCGCATACTTCACGCCCGCAACACAAACATGCAGGGGTGCTAATTTGGCGATGGAGACTATTACTTAGGACTCAAGGTCTGCCAGTAGATCAGTCATCAAGCTCCCAAAGTCAGACTGAATTTGAGAGCCCTGAATATTATGTGAACCCTTTCCCACCCTAGCTAAAGAGCTCTGTCTGTTCCATTGCACAGTGCAACGTGAAAATGAAGACTGACACCAGCTCCTTCCTGGATTTTCTCACTGGCAGTACAGGAACGTGGGCCACCGTCAGGATTTCTATGCCACACAAGAGAGGAATATGAGATCCAAGCGTAAGACACACCGGAAGAGAGAAAGGGCTTTGGGGATCCTAGGAGTAAATGAGCAGCAGGTGCCTCAACACTGACTAGCCACACGTGCCACCCTCAGGTGTCCCGAGAAAAGCCAAATGATATGCATCCCGTGTGTCTCAGCCGGAATTTTATTTCAAGGAGCCCTACAAGGTGCAAGGCTGCATTTAACTCAGTTATTTCCTGGTTTTGGCCCACGGTCTTAAAGGCTACAATGCTTTTGGACTTTAGAAGCAAAGCCACTGATCCTGACACTGTTATTTCCTGTCTTGAACTTCTCATTATCAGCAGGGCTGGAGCAGGAAATGATTCAGCTGGGGTAGGCTGCATTGTACCCAGCAGATTTTAAAGAGCCCAGGGGCTGCCTGGGGCCCCATAAACATCAGCAGCTTGGAAACTAGCAGGAGGTCCAGGTGGGCCGGGATGGGAGAGGCAGGCAGTGGGATTTTAGATGCTCTGAGATGCAGTATTGTCCAATTCCTTGGCTATTATTATCGGTCGTGGGTATTAGTTATTTGAACACGCTCGTGTAGGAGAAAACACGGGAACACTGTTCAAACAATACATAATAAAACAACCCACTAAAAAGTGGCTTCCTTCCACCTGTGGGGACTCAGCAGCAATATTTTGGCACACGTCTCAAAGTAAGGATGAGCATGTAGACGGAAGATATCTTTCAAACCTGACCAGTGTGTTGGCCCCTTCAGGTCATCAGCCTTCTCCTCTCTACTTTTCCTGATCGAAACAGGAGACCACAGTGGAAGCCTCAGAGAAAACATACAGTGCCAGCAAATAGCTTTAAACTTAAAAGTCTGGGCTTCAAGTGTTTTCATTTAAGAAAAAAAAAGATCAGTTTTTGGTAATGCACTGATAAAATCACTTTGAGCTCCACTCACCCCTCTCCATAAGAAAAAGCATTCCTAACTAAGAAAAGAAGAAAGAAGCATATGTTTTTCAATAAAAATACTATCAGCCCTGAACAAGGCAAGGATGGGGAGAGGGTTGAGAGCGTGGACTACGACCAACTTAAGTCTGAAATACACGCCTTCAATTTTTGTCTGTAGAAAAGAGAGTGGCTTTAAAAAAAAAATTAGCTTGTGGTATAAAGCTTTAACTTCAGTATATGCTGCTACATTGCACAGAAAGAGATCAATTTTCCCCCTTTTTTCTGCTCACTTGAACACATGAAAGTAACTCTTTTCTTTTACAAAGGTTTCACCACCTAATCTTCAGTGGTGCAATGTTCTCTGCCTTGACAGCAAGTTTCTGACCACACGAAACAGTATAAAAACTTACTTCCCTTTGCATAATAATTAGACATACAAGATGATTGGAAATAGTATGTTTCTAATTCAATAATGGATTTCATCTTTTGCCTTGCCTGCTAAAGAGTGGGGGATGGCAGCCCAGGACATCTCAATACGAGGGAGTGCCAAACATGAAGTTTGGGGTTATTCATCAATTTGTGCCACAAGGCAAGTTTTAGGAGGGCAAGGGCTTTTTGTCTGTTTGATGCACTGATGTATGCCAAGTATCTAAAACAGGACAGGGCCCATAGCTGGGATGTAATAAATATTGAATTTATGGGGAAATACACACTTAGCTGGTCTGACATCTAATTTCAATCAGAACAAAAACACCAAAGCAATATTTATTATTTATCAATTGTTTTGTTTTCTTTTTTCTTTGCCTTTTTACGATTTTATTTATTTATTTTTTTGACAAAGAGAGAAAGCACACAAGCAGGGGGAGCGGCATGTAGAGTAGGCAGAGGGAAAAGCAGCAGACTCCCCACCAAGCAAGGAGCCCGATGCGGGACTCGATCCTAGGACTCTGGGATCATGAGCTGAGCCGAAGGCAGATTCTTAACTGACTGGGCCACTGAGGCGCCCCTACCAATTGTTTTAAACATTTGCTCCGTTCCCTTGTACATTAAGCCCCATGCAATGACACATTTAAACTAACCAAATTCACCCTATAGTGCTTGCCTTCATTATTTCCTGAAATACGATAAAAATCCTCTGGTGACTAAAACATTAGCAAAGTATAAACGGTCTTATCTGACAGTTGATCTTGGGCAAGAAACTGATGAGCCCAAATCTTAGCCCTTCAAGAGGAAAAGCATTATCACGCATTTTATATTTGAAATACCGAAAAAGAACCTTGCGTAAGAAGGGATAATTACCTTTTATTTTCCCCAAGTCAACAGAGAAGGCTCAGCATCACACATCCATGAGCCCATAGTTATGTTTTTAAACGATTTTTATTAATAGTTCTGTATTCTTCCCTTATAAAGCTCCCTTCTTTTAACTAATTGGTTCAATCAGATGTATGCATTGATTACACTCTTTACCTAAAATTTCTCTTGTTGGATATTAAATGCCTGCTATTAATGCCCTCACATCTGAGACCTCTGGCACTGGTTTAGCAAAGGTGTATTCACCTCCGAGCACTGTACGGAAGAAAACCGCAAATTGGTAAAATCGAAAGAGGACAGTTCATGCAGCATAAGCTAAGTAGAACCTGCTTTAAAGTTAAATCTATCAGGAAAACATCTTGGAGGACTGAGACAGTGCAACAGTCAATATTAATTCCGCACAGCGGTGGGCCAGCTGCGGGAGCCACACGCTGGACACAGTTCTCATCAGGTATGTGCTTGTGTTACTGTTGCTGGCTTTATGGTAAAGGGTCAGAGCCTTTTCTTTTGTTTACCTTCTTCCTCTTGGCATAAAGCCACTCGTTATCTGAAGGAGAAAGTCTCCAAATGCTGAAAAGCTGTTCATCTTTGCTAGAAAGCATGCCTTGCAATTGCAGATGATTTTAAAACAAAAATAAAAACAAGACTAAACAAAGAAATGGAACAAGGTTCAGCAGCTTCTGCAAATATCATGGATCTCAACAATCCTGGTTTTTGTTTTTTTTTTTAGCACCCACAGGTTCAAGACAAGAAACTAGTCAGGCATTTCCAAAGCTAATTGTCTTTCTAGGAAACTTCTGTTATGGACAACTTTTTGCCAAGTCATCTAAGCTGTGGCGTTTAGAATCAGGGTTCACCACTGAAGCACAACTTGGAAGGGCCGATGGGTGGCGTGCGAAGGTAGGAAAGGGGCAAGGTATCTCAGATCTCCAGGGGACCTTATCCTGCTCCTTCTACTTGGTGGCAGACAATATGAAGAAAATCCTAAACAGCAGTGCAAAAATCAGAATACTGCACATTATTTGCAAATGACTCACATTTTTATTGTTCTATTGGTGTGACCTTAGAAACTCGGCCTTGAAGAATAAAAAAAGGTAATGGCGCAATAAGTGCAGTAAGATTTCTAAAAACAGTTTATTGGAAATGTGCTGTGAAACTTGAATTCTTCTAATCAAACGATGCCACCCCTTAGAGAAATTTTCCTGGGCATTATTAAAGTGATATACTGCAGTACTAGTTAGAGCTCCATAACCTTTAAATTGCCTGATTGTAATTAAGGCCACTAGTTTTATTTAGGAAGGTTCAAGGAGGCTCCATTTAAGTTGGCTTAACTAGTGTGAATTTAATGTCATGCTGCCAGAAGGCAAAGGAGCTCTCTGGCCTGGCTGTTCCGTGGCACAGGCAGCTGTGGGGTCATGAATTCTAAATTAAGCCCAGATTTAAAGAAACTACAGCTATCAGGACGTAGCTGGGTGTGTGCAAGTACGCATCCCCGTGGTAGCATGTGTGCATCACTCGTTCTTCCATTCATTCATTCACCCCTCTGGCAGTTTCCCCATCTGGGAATCTAAATACGTTTGATTATTTATTGCATGAGTAGAGGGGGTTTATAGTTACCCTTAAAGGCATAATGACAGCTCTCACTGAAAGGTGGGGCTTAAGACAATGTCCAATCAGCATTAATGATTTAAAAGAAAATGCGCGTGTAACAAAGTTGTAAAGGAGGGAACGTTGCTCGCACTATAAAAGAAATCCTAGGCAGGAAAATTTACAGTTAGTTGGATGAGGAGGAAAGGAAGGGGACTGTTTGGACAGGGCCGCAAAATGGAGCACTGAGCATAACATATAAACTTCATCAAAAGGGCAGCAAATCAAGGACTGAAAACAAAAGATAAGAGAAAATGAAGGTACTCGATGCACAGACTAGCAGAAGCAAAGAGTAGCAGCAGAAAGAAAACACTTAAGGACTTGACCCGTGTTCAAAATTTTACTGGATGTGAGCTCACAAACATTCATCTCTGGATAGAAGGCTGGCACTTTTCTGTAGCTCCAATGGCAATAATGATAAATGAATTTCTGTACAGCCAAGCGGCTCAAGCCGCCAACTACGTTACCACTATATAATTAATAACAATAAGCTATTAAAGAGAACAGCAGGTTACAACTACAAGGTGTCAAAATATATTAGCAAAGGAGAAAGCTGCAACAACACACTTAAAAGAAAAATAAATGTAGAGTGTGTGAACCTAGACACTGGCTTCTTTCGTGCTCTATTGTAGATAAAGCTTTTATGCTTAAAGAAAAATAGAGGATGGCATAAAACTACTATAAGGTGATTAACGTCCCTCCAAAAGCAAATAACGCTCCCAGGGCTCAGAGAAATCTGAAAAGTGATATGGGAAACATGATTGTGAGGGCCCGGGAGAGTTGGCTGACCATGATTTGGTGTTATCCCTTTACTAAGAAATATTCTAATAGATACCTCCCTAAACTGTATTTGTTGGCCCAAGTATGTTCAACGATCCCAGAACATTGTGCTTTTTTAGTGTAAAATGAAGAAGCAATAAACCAGGAATGCGTAGGGGGAAAAATGAAAGGGTAAATGTTATGTAATTGGCTAAATGCTGGGATGTTAGCTAAAGGTTAGAAGTGGCCATGGAGACGATCTAATTAACTACGAACTTGTTTAAAAGATGAGAAAATTGAGACTAGAGTAACTGACACACTCATGATGGCAAAGCATTTGGTCATGGTCAGTGCCAGAATTCAGTGTGCTCGAAGCCAACACCACACCATCCCGCCAAACCCTCACTTAAAAAATCCTTCCTCCTTCTTAAGTACAGTGATTTAAGTTGTTAGTTAAGCTAAGTTGGTTACTGTCTTTCTAGATCTCTTAGTAGCGTGTGAAGAGTTCTTTCCATTTCCATGCCTCCTGGGCACCCCTTTGCTCCTGGACAAGACAAAGGCTGAACTGATTCCAGTCCATTTTACCTTTATCACTTACTCCCCCACTCTGCCCAACCATGGTTAGATCTCTCTTGCCCTTGTTGGGAGTGCTCCTATCCCTTCAGAAGCAAAGTGAAGCCTTGACTAATACGCAGCTCCTGTCGGTTATAGAAAGTTAAACTCCCTTTTTCTCCAGATTCTGCAGAAGAGTGAGGAACACCATTCTTGGTAAAGCACTTTGGTCTGAGCTGTCAGTGTGAAAGAAACACTTGTGATTCAACCCATGATGGAATGTTGATGTTTTCTCTCAATGGCCAATAACCTCCTGATTTGGTTAAACTGTCACCTGACACCCTATAGAGACTGGCCTGGAGCTTTCCTTTATGGAATTATAATTATTCAGAAACAAAGACTGATTTCCTAATTCTATTCTGCCTACAGTTAATTATACTTCTTTAAGTTCTTGACACATTCCCTGATATGGTACTAAATTGAGTATCTGAGAAGAAACTGGAACTGCACGCATATTCCTAAGTGTGTGGCTTACTAAAAAGGTAATGCCATAGTTATGTATGGAAAATAGGTTAGCTCAATATGTTCCTAACCTACTTTCCTCTCTTGGGCATCATTCTGGATACACCAACACATTTAGGCACTATATACTGAAGCTGAGATGTTACTGGCATACCAATGAATCACGCTCACTTCTATTTCCTTCTGTCTGTTTCCTGTCAGTCAAGAGGCAAGTGAGAGATTATTATCTATTGAGATGGGAAAACAGAAGGAAGAGGAGAGGCAGAGAGGGAGGGAAGGAGGGAAAGGAGGTATGTCAAAAGATTGATGTTGTAACAAAGATTTCTCTCTGATTTCTACTTAGCTAGGAAGTATAGTGAAGTTCAGATTCCTAGGTGTTGTGTTAGGTCGAAAACCAAAGCTAACAAAAACCTAACAAAACCACGCATTAGTTAATAAGTGTATCTGTTAAATGAAGAATGAGACATAATAATTAAGGATTGCTCCTTCTTAGATAGCAATTCCTTCCATTACCTTCTGCAAAGCTATTAAATATTTCTAAGTCTATAATGCCAAATTATAAAGATGCTTAGGGCACAATAAATGTTTAATCCCCTATCTTTATGACAATTTTTCTAAAACCTGAACCAGCTCATTCCAGATCTGTTCTAAAAATTTAAATATTGTATACTGTGTCAGTATTTTTAAAAAGGCTGATAATTTTCTGACCCAAAAGGAAATCTATTGAAAAAAAAATCACTAAAATATCTATCAATGGCTTTAAACATTTTATATATTTAAAAGGTCGGCTTAGCCCCTGTGTGATATGATGCAATCAGCATAGAATTCCAATGCTATCTTGAGCAATTTAAGTAGAAATCTGATACTCGATTATAACATTTATGTCCTTTCTGAAAATAAATCATATTTAGCTCACTTATCAGTTTCATTCTCAGTAAAGAAAAACATAAAAGTTTAGGATAAAAGGTAACCTATGGTGATGGCTTGGCCTTCTACTCTTCCTTTGCTTGGAAAAAGCAGAAGCAATGTTTGGTTTCTTAAACACAGAGATTAGCATGAGAGTTTTTATATCTGACAATCTTTAGAAAAGTAAATACTTTGTATAATACTGTAAGATAGTAACTGTTGGATGAGATAGGAGGCGAACAATCTGACATGAACCAGCAGAGAAACTTCTTTTCTGAATACTGGAGGACAGACAGCTCAGAAATTAAAACAAGAGTAAGAAAATACAGACTAGCAACGTATGAATGTACAAAAAGGAACAAAGGGCAGTAAAGATTTTTAGCATATTTTCAGCTAATCACAATAGCTGACCATGCAAAGATACTTAGGTGAGAAGAATGCCCAGTAAAAAAAATACATTGTATGCCTTGGAATGGGAAGAGAAGTTTCCTTAATTAAATGCTGGTCCAGGTACTTCAAAGAAATAAAAATAAAATAAAACTTCAGAGAATTAGACATACCTAAGACAGTCACAACACCTTTCCGCGCAAACACATGATCAGCGAGCATCTTGACCTGACGAGTTCATTATGAGCCTCCTTATTCTACCTATTAGCACCCATAATACAGGTGGACACCGTCTCAAAAGGGGACAGCCTGAGCAAGGGGAATGATGCAATCAAGTGATTGCAGGGGACCTGGAGTCTGGGCATCTGTCTTTTGAAATGAACATTAGAAATTTTGTCTTAAAGTGATAACAGCAGGGAAATTCCAAATCAAACTAGTCACTGTGGCCTGAACTCACCCGATTAGGTCTACATATTACCTCATCTACTGCAAAAGATCATACTTTGTGCTCAGGCCAACATGACTTCCAAGCATAAGAAGTTGAATGGAGTGTCTACATGGTGCCAACTCTGTCCCCACCCCCTTCTGAAAGTCCCTCATGAAAGAGGCTCTTATCAATACTAAGTCAATTACAGTGATACATTTTCCTCTCCTTACCTCTACCGGAGGATGACTGTGAGTTGCCTCCATGTAGTTACATAGCATTTCGTAATTTTCAAAACCCGTGTGGCGTGGGTGTATACAGATTGATTCCCAGTTAATCTGCTTATAAATGGGTTGGTCTAAGGAACTCAAATCCTAAGAAGATCCTACCTAGTTTGCTCAAAGTCACATGGGTAGTTACTGTGAGGAGTGGGCTCTAATCTGAGTCTAGAGTCCAGATTATGGAGAAGAAAAATAATTAAATTTCAATGAGTCACCAAGTTTTTAGTTAAGTCATCTATGATAATTAGTTTACTAGGTCCCTGTGCTCAGGAAGGCTAGAGAACACCCATGATAATAATGATAATATGTGTTTAGTTAAGACAATGAATCACAGTAGGGAGAAAAAAATTAGAAAAATGTACCTTCAGCAGAGATTTTTCTGATTATCTTACTGGTTTATCTTAGTGCCCTTTTAAGGTTTGAGGCCAAACATGTGATAGTCTTTTCCTTTTAGGTTATTTTCAAATTTATCAAGATTGAGTTCAAAACTTGGCATTCAAAAATCTGACGAATTCTTAAAGAAATAACATATTTCAGTTTTGCTGGTATCGGTGAGAAACCCGATATGATTCATTTTATTAAGTAAATCTGTTGCCGAAAACCGAAAAAAGTCATTATTGTCAAACTGTGTGAAGCAAGGCAGAGTCATTTGTTTCTCAACAAATGGTACCAGTTACAAAAGCTGTTTTCTCTTCCTCATGCGGAGATTTTCACATAGACTGTTAAATATAACCGACTGAGTTGATTTGGAAAATACCAAGAAAACCATATACTGTGCAGCTCAAATGATTGGAGCTAACAAAAACAAACAAACCCTCCCCGGCCCCCAGAAATGTAAATAAAAAGTTAGATTTCCCTGTACTACATTTGATTGCATTAATTGATGTTAAAAAAAAAATCTGTTGAAAATAAAGCCCAGCAGTAGCATTTTTCTTTCCTAAATCACAATAGCAGCACATTACAGACATTACCAAAAGGTCCCCTGGTACGACTCTAAAGTTCCACTCTGAAAGTGAACGCACGTACTGTGAGCTCTCCGCTTTCATCTCTACCCTCCCAAACATGTCAGAAAGCAGGTCACAAATGCCATCGAGCCTCTTTGCACGCTGATTAAATATTAATTTCGAAGAATATTCAGAGATGGGATGGTCAGCCACTAAATCCCGCTTCATTTATAAAAACAAACAAACAAACAAACCAACAAACAAAATCTAATTCTAAAATAGGGTTTGAGCTCTGGGTTGAGCTCATAGCAAGGCAGCTTGCTAGGACGGAGTCCGGTTTATGATCCGCCCTTGTTCCACTGTCACGGAGGTTGTGGCCGCAGTGAAAGGACAATTCTGGAGTCTTGTGGCAGGCACTGGGTAGGCCTGGCATCCTAGCCAATGCAGACCTCCACCAAGGGCTTCCGCTGACTTCTGCTGCCGTGGGGAGAAGAGGCCGTCTTTATAAAAGTCACCGCAGATATTGTCTACAAAGCCTCTCTTCCCATGCTCCATGGTGGAGGGATTTTAGAAACTCAGGCTTTGGAATCCCTTGCTAGGGCGTAAGCTGCCCAACCCTGCCATGGACAAGCTATTTGATCTCATCTGTGTTGTCTCATCTTGCCTTTGTCTAACCTTGGGTCCAAAGGGGCCGCCAAGTCCTTACCTCATGGGGCTGGGTGGCAGGGGAGACAACTGAGATCCTCTCTATCGAGTATCTGGCCCAATGCCTGGCTTCTAGAAGGCACTCTGCAAATATCAGTTATTTCTGCTACTCAGCATCAAAATTTTGGTCCCTTTGTTGAAATATCTTATATCAAGTGTTTTAACTCTTCAGACTTCCTTGATTGCTTTCATTCCCATGTATTTCTCCTGCCCTCCTCCACAGAGAAAAAAGGGGGAAGATGGAGAAGAAGCCAGAGGGTGTGGGGCTGAGAGGAGCGTGGTTTCAGTGTGTTTAGACGGAGGAGAGAGGGCAGGTCAGAGCTCCACGGAGGTTGTTTTATCCTCTATGGTCAGTTCTGTTAGCTGCCCCAGAGCAGTTCTGCATCTTAGAGGACTTGAGAAGTAGACAGGGGCAGAGACACTGAGAAGGCTCAGCAGAGGGCTGTCAGTGGAACTGGGAAAGGCAACATGGCCTTCGGAACCAAGGGGCCTGCCTTCTGGGCCTTCACGGCTCCTGGACATTGGCCAGGGCTGTCAAGAGCAAGGGTAGCCTTGGTTGGGCTCATAGACATGTGGGATTCTTTGGGCAGATTCAGCAGAGAACTTTTGTTAGTTTTTTAACATAACCCAGACATGTATGAGGAAATCTCAGCGTATGGTAATGATAAGCTTCAAAACAATACCCAGAAGATGTTAATGCTCTTAAATTCTCCACTTTTTGAAAACCTCTTCCTCTCAATGCATTGCCATAACAATACTGGCTATTGTTTTTCTTTCTCCTTCATTCTTCTCATCTTCTTCTCCTCAACCCAACTGGGCATGTTGTATGTATGTGTGGGGGGATGTAATGATTTAGATAATCTCTCAGCTTATTTGTTGCGATGATAGAAAATTAGTTCCCAGATGAGGAAGAAGAGTACAGCTTATGTGGAAAAAACTCACACCGTTTGCTGTTCCTCAGGCCTTAGTCCCTAGCCAAGCCTTTTCCTCTCTCCCTCAGAATTCATTTCTCCTGTGAAGTCCTACCCTACTTTACAGGATTCCTAGGACATTTACCACATTCTCCCCCACAGCATAAAGACATACCTTTTTATTCTCCCACAAATACATTCCTTCTTGATGATCCTCCTTATCATTTACTAGGTTTCTTCTCAAGACAACTCTTTTCTCATCATTGTTGAATGATGAACAGAAGGAAGGAAACGAGAAAGGAAGGGAGAGGTTGAGGGAGGTAGGAAGGAGCCAGATGTGGGAGATTCTGAGTCCACCTCTGGCCTGGGTATGAGTAGATGGTTGGCTCTTCTTTGTATCCCCAAATGATTCAACACGTAGTGAAGGAGATCTTTTCAAATTCCTACCAGTCCTCAGCCAGTGACATGCCTTTTGCCTAGCTTTGACACTTTTGATCAACCCCAAAAGGTAAAAAATAAAAACAATACTCTATACTTATTTCCATCTAAAACATAATAATGTTTTCCCCTTTTCTAATGGGGCCCAATGATTGCCTGCTAGTGTTCTGGTCAACTTCACTTTCTCTTGACAAGCAGAAAAATGATGTGGTCCTCTACATTCTAAGGCTGCTACCATTTTCCAGGTATGGTCCTCTGTTTCATCTTCCCTATGCATTTTCCTTCCTTTTACATTTTTAAGTTTCCAGGAGAAAGAATGGTCATAACTAGTACTTTCAATGCTTCTGCATTGCATAGCCCGTCCCTACTAATCTGTGGGCAACCCGGTTTTCTTTCTTCAGAAGGTTCCCTCACTGTAATGTCTAGAAATCAGAATATATGAGAAGCCACTGAGTTTAAAAAAAATTCTGAAGATTAGCATAATTTCACAAACAGAATCAATAGCTTCTAGGGAAAATACACTTCAAAACCTGAGGATGAAATATCTTCGCTAGGCGTGGAACTTACCCTTGCCCCTCAAGACTTTCGCCCCCCTACCCGAGTGCATAGGATCTGACCAGCAGTGCTCAGGAAAAGGGACACCCTTGGTCAGCTGGTGAACAATGAGTGGACAAGAAGCACGGGCCCAGCACCCTGTGCACCAACGCGATGCCTTCCCCAGTCTTAAGGGGCTAACCTCCCCATCCATTAGCCTTTCCAACTCCCACTTTCCCAGGCACAGGCTTTAGTCTTCTCATTAGCAATGAATTCCCCGCCTCTGCGAGGAGCACAGATGTCAGGCGAGTCTGACCCAATATCTGGCTGATCAGATGCTGTTTACTTTCCTAAGCCCGAGGTTTTAGTGCATCTTGAGACGAGGCAGTGGGATTCTTCTCTGGCCGTCCTAGTTGAGCGGAAGCAATGGAATGCACAAAAGGCTCATGGATGAACAGAGTCCCCCCCCGCCCCCCCGCCCCCTCCACCAGCCACAAATCTGGGTTAGGCAAGGGCTGCTGCTTTCCATGGGAAGCCTCCCTGAAGGACAAAGGGTCCAGACTGCTTCTCCGCAAACAGAATCTGCAGGAGGCTCTGGTCCCCCGAAGCAACCAGGCCTGTGTTGGCACAACCAGCCCAGGGCAAACGGCCCACTCTCCGGTCCTCTTCAGAAACCGTGCTTTGTATGGAATTAAATAAGTCAGTGCATGCATGCCTACGTATGTGCATACATACATACAAATATGAAATGAATCTCTTTAATAATTTGAAGAAATCATCTCAGCTCATATATGAGACAGTCATTAGGGACCCGTGACAAAGAGGCCTTTGGGTTTTCTCTTTACCTTTGATCTACATTATAAAATGTTAATGCCCACCCCAGCAGAGCCCCCTCCCAGAAACACCCCCTTTCTCGAAAGGCTTACCCCTGCCCGCTGCAACTTCCACTCACGCTCCCCAACCCTGGTGAAGCGCTGACTTTGAGCTCATGCCCAGAAGCGCTAATGCTTTTAAACAGGGCTCAGCTCAACTGCTAAATAGAATTTATTGATGGTAAAGAGCACAGCGGAGATTAAATTGTGGCAGTTTAATAATAAACACACTCCTATCCTCCACATCTTGACGTAACGCATATACTTAGCGTACAAACCTTAACTCTGAGGGTTTTGTCTCTAGCAGGGAACGTGGTGTTGGGATAGTATCCACGGATCTCTAATTTTGTGTTGATTAGGTAGGAAACAACCACAAGCACATATTTTGATATCTCTATTAACAGCCTGTTCATGTCTAACTGCAAAACTTGGTTGTACTTCTTTCACCATCTTTGCCCAAGACAGACCAGTAAACACAATTCCTCTCTCTATAATTAGCCTTTTCTCTGAGGGCCCCGAAGTAAGTCTGCATGCCGTAGATTTAATATCCAGCGCTATATCCATATGTGCTGCCCTTGCCTGGTCCCAGAGCATATAAACTCCCCTATTAGCAGCCTTGACTGCTTAATTATGCAGATTTTTTTTGTACCCGCCTGCCTGTAAAATTACTGTGTCTAACCTTTTTTTTTTTTTTTTCCTCTTTGCACCATGCTGGCCATTCTAATGAAATCGGCATAGGGGAAAGGGCCTGATTTGCAGTTATGGAGGCTGGATCGCGCTGGCAATCTGTCCTTAGTGGGAGTTACAAAAGAAGTCAAATGCCTTCATCTGGTTCTACCCTATCATCCCCAAGGTGATTGAGTTCACTTCCCGATGCTTCCTAAGTTTTCCTCGGGCTGTCCAATCAGCACGTCCACCAGGGAGCCTGGTCTAGCTTGCAACAGTCTCTGTATCTAGTTACAGCCCCACCAGGGACAGTCAACCATCCACCCCCAAGCCTTCAGATGAAAACCTTTTCTAACAAGGCCGCCCAGCGCCAATGAAATAACACACATCTGCATATCCACTGGGTCCCATGTTTCTTGTGCTCATGGATTATGTATCTTGCAGCCTCTAATAAAGAAATGCAGTTCTTTGTTTAATGTTTATCTTGTGCTTGTTAAGCAAATGCTAATGTTGTATCAGAATGCTTTAGTGCTATTTGGGTTTTTGGTGATTTACTACAAGACAATCTGCTGTGAAGTAAATTTAGAGAGAGGGAGAAAAGGGGAAAAATCATTCCGGTTGAAAGGGAGAAAAAGAGAAAGGCTTGACAGAAAAATCAAGGAAAAAGGAATGAGACAGTGTAGGGAGAAGGAGGAAGTGAGAGCGTACTCAAGAGACCCAGCAAAGCCCGCGATGGAGAGACAGACAGGCGGCAGAGGGACAGACACACACAGACACATCCGCGGGGGTCCGGCAGGTGGGGGGCAGAGCAGGGTCTTCTAGAAATCCCCTAGCCCCCGGCTGACATACCTACTTTATCACTGGACAGTCTCAGACTCGAAGCCAGAGAATAAACCGAGTACAATTTCCAAAAGGGATGAGATGATAACTTCCCCTTCAGTGATAAGGTAAACAGTGTCCTGAAGGGTAAACAAAAAATAAAAAAGCCTTTTTTTGTTGTCTGCCTTTGTGCCCTGATGGTGAGTACTGTGCACTGTTATTCACAGACCACAGGGAAGCCCTAAATTTAATTGTTCATGCCTAGCTCTGCTAGAAATAGGCAAAAATAATCAGAACCTCCCTCCTCCCATTTCAGGGAGAGGTGGGGGTTGGGGAAAAGAAAAGAGGGTGGCAGCTTGAAAGCTGGTGAATGAATGCCCTTTATTTATCCTTTGGCAAGATGGGATGTGGATATCCACAACGCAAACCTTTCCCGCCTGCTTTCCAAAGCTTGCGATCCTGTTAGGAAAGAGGATGTCATTTTTATACCGAGAGATCACACATTTCCGCCCTCTTCGCATGTTTAATAGGAGAGATCAAAGTGCAATTTACAAAAAGTGAAACTGAGAGTCCTGTATGTTTTATAATTACGGTGGTTATGGTTTCGCAAGAAATTGTGAGGTTAATGAGGTCTTAGACGTCTGTGTCTTACACTATACAAAGACTACTGATAACAGATATTATCTTGCGATATATACAAATATGGAATCACTGTGTTGCACACCTGAAACTAATATAATGTTTATATGTCAAGTACATCTCAATGAAAAAAAAAAAAAAAACAAACAGGATAATGATGGAGGGAACAGAAAGGTAGGTAAGATAAATAAATACTTTGCTCGGGAGGTATACTTGTCACAAATCACAGCCTTTCCCTTTCTCTTCTCTCTGCATTTCACAAAATAAATCAATACATTTCCAAAAGGATGAAAGACTCTAAGTGGATAAATGAAAAGCAAACACCTACCACACGAATACACATTCTGTCAAGTGAAAATTACATCTGCACAGAAGAATGCCATGTTAGCTTTCTTCCTGGGTAAACATCTCTATCCTTAACACACTATAGAAGCTGAGGATAAATTTAGTCTTCGTGATTAATACAATTAATTATAAGTACGCTGGTTCTCCCGAAATACCTCAGCAATGGCATAGAAGTTTCCATGCAAAGTGTTAGCTACTGGTTCAGAAAAAGGATGTGCACCATACCTTACTCTTTCTTTGCTGAAAACATTTTTTTAAAGGCTTCTTTTATTTTCCCTCTGAACATTATTCTCCTTGATGAATTTGCTGCTTTCTAATGGTGCTTTACTAAATCAGAAAGGCTGAACCTGAAGCCCTTGGTAGGCCAATGGAAGAGAGTAGAAAGCATCCATTTGCTACATGAATAACTGGAAATCCAAAGTCTGGGATTCCCCAAAGTACTGCCTCTTAAGTCATGTAGGGCTCTCTGTAGAGCATGAAGCTTAATTACCACAGGTGAGCATGATTTGGGGATGTCACACTTGTGCTCTGGGGTCTGACCAGAAGGAATCAACATACTTCCATGATTTCATTTCACTAAATAATATAATCATGACAGATTTCATTTAGGCTCAAAGCAAGACCTACTGCTGAATGGTCTCTCTTCCCATTGTCTTGTCCACTTGGTCCCCATTGGGGGCTATTATCAGAATTGGAGTTTAATGTATCTCTTTTCCCCTTTAAATTTAACAGAGGGTCAAGAAAGACTGAAAAAGGAAATCAATGGCACATTTCATTAGTTGGTTCTTAAAGCAACGGCAGGCTGTGAATCATGGGGCTTTGCTATTCATAAAGTATCACAAAAGCTCTCCAAATAATAAATAAAGGCAAAATAGCATGTTTGGATCTGTCCTCTCCGTGACTTATAGGACATCCCATTCTCTATCACTTAATTCACATCATACTCCCATGAGGTCGCTGTGCCCTGTGTGTTATACTCTCCATTATATACTTAAGAAGACAGAAGTACTGAAAGACTAAAAAATGTCCCTCAGAAAAAAATGTTTAATTCCAGATCGCCTGCCTTCCCCAGGGTGTGGGGTTGGGGAGAACTCGGGCTGCTCAAGAGCTTGGTGCCCATATGGTGACAGCTTGCTTTGAGGGGGAACAGGACTCCAGCGGGTTTTCAAAGAGCTTCACCTCACTTTCTTTACCACAGTAATGCCAGCAATACTCAATCCTTCCTGACCTAGACACCTAAGCATTCAATGCAGTATATTTCCAAAGATAAGCACTTAGGACTTAGGTAGTGAAAAAACCAACAACTTGAATACAACTACATTTCACTCTGGAACTTTAGTGACCATGGTGCCCCAAGGGCAATGGGCGACTGGAAAGATGTGATGTTGTAGTATTTTCCAGCAGCACCAGAACACTGCACATCCACATGCTAAGACTTTGAGGCACTTCATGGAGAATAGAATATTAGAGTAGTGGCATCACCCCAAAGCCATGCTAAATGATCCTGGAGCCCTCTGAAATGCTGTTGGAATGGAATCCAGGGTTAGAATAAGACAATGTGTTCCTTGGGTGGAGTGGGGGGGGGCGGGCTAGAATGAGAAAATGGGTTCTTGGACAATGAGAATTAGACTTAGAAAATGAGTTGCATGGGGGTTTAGACAGATTCCAGTTGAGCCAAATTCTGAGAACTACTTCAGTAAAAACACAAACACACACAAAACCAAAAAACTAATAAAATGCAACCCTTAAAACTCAATTTAGAATGACTGAATTCATTAAAACCTATACTTTCAGGAACCACCCTACACACAAATTTTCTAAGACTTGTGGGATGGGGATTCCACTTTGGATTGGTATAATAAGCTCTCACTAGAATGAGCTTCCTACAGACAGGAACTATAAATTCAGGAAAAAATATCAAAACAAAATAAAACAAAATAATAATAACAACAACAACAACAACAACAACAAAATAACAACCAATTAACCTGAAGACATTGGCATGTGAATAAAAGCAGGCAGAGTATGGAGCGTCAACCCTTAGAAGAAGGAAATAACACAAGATGAATTTTCTAGTTTTTATAGATTTTAGCTGTACATGGATGCTGAGAATTCAATAGAAAGCCATAGTATTTTTTTCAGAATCCAAGGTAAGCATAGCCAAGAAAAAGTAAGCACAAAACCTTGGAAAAGAAAGACTCAGGAGGGGGTGGGGACAGCACAGTTTTTTAAAATAAAGATTATATTTATATATGTGAGAAAGAGCATGAGAAGGGGGGAGGGTCAGAGGGAGAAGTAGACTCCCGTTGACTGGGGAGCGTCCTGATCCTGGGACTCTGGGATCATGACTTGAGCCACAGGCTGTTGTTTAATGAAATGAGCCATCCATGTGCCCAAGGGACAGCACAGTTCTGTGTAAAACCCCACTCAAATCTCTGGCTGAGTTATGAACCATACAAATGCAGGGCTGACTATAAGCAGCTCACTTAAGGAATTTTTAAAGAAAAACAATAAAAAACTGAACATTTGAGCTACAGTCCAAGAGGTAGAGTTTGCAGTTTGTGTCCAATCAAGTTATTTGCCTCCTAAAGCAAAAATATCCACACTCTTTGAAGGAATATAACAGAATCCAGAGTATCTACCATGTAATATTTACTACATCCAAGATACACTTTTAAATTACTGGGCACACACACAAAAAATAAAAATGTGACACATTTTCAAGAGAAAAGACATCAATTTAGATGTTAAAATTAGCATCCAAGGACTTTAAAGCAGCCATTAAAACTATGCTCAATGACATAAAGGAATACACACTCCTCATGAGTAAAAACACAGGAAATCACAGCAGAGGAAAAGAATCTATAAAAAGTTACCAAACAGAAACTTCAAAACTGAAAATTACAATTTATTAAGTAAAACAACCACTCTATGGGCTTGAAAGCATAATGAATATGATAATGGAAAAAGTCAATGAATATGAAAAATAGATCAATAGAAATAATTCATTCTGAAGAACAAAGTATTTGAAGGGAGCCCCTGGGTGGTGCTCCTGGGTGGCACTTGGGTGGTTCAGTTAGCTAAATGTCTGCCTTTGACTCAGGTCATGATCCCAGGGTCCTGGGTTCGAGCCCCATGTTGGGCTTCCTGCTCAGCAGGAAGCCTGCTTCTCCCTCTGCGTCTCCCCCTGCTCATGCTTTCTCTCTCTCTCTCAAATAAATAAATAAAATCTTTAAAAAAAAAAAAAAAAGGAATGAACAGATCTTCAAGAATCTGTAAGGGCAGTTGGTTAAAGCCTCTGCCTTCGGCTCAGGTCATGATCCCAGAGTCCTGGGATTAACCCCCGCATTGGGCTCTCTGCTTGGCAGGGAAGCCTGCTTCCACACACACCCCCAGCCCTGCCTGCCTCTCTGCCTACTTGTGATCTCTGTCTGATAAATAAATAAAATCTTTACAAAAAAAAAAAAAAAAAAAAGAAGGCACCTCCCACCTAAGGCTGGCACACCTCCCAGCTCCTGGGAGAAGGGAGACACATACTTAAAAAAAAAAAAAAAAAAAAGAATCTGTAGGGCAATATCAACACATGATAATTGTTGTACTAAGGAGAGGAGCAAGAGAATGATAAGAAATAATAGTTTAAGGAATAATTATGAATATTTCTTAAAATTAGAGAAAAGTACAACTCTACAGATTCAAGAAATTTAGCAAATTCTAAGCAGAAGTGTAAGAGTGCCACATTGGCATATCCCTGAAAATCAAGATAAAGGGAGAATCTTAAAAGTGGCCAGGAAAACAAAATAAAACAAATAAGCCCCCACAAAAACATATTATATAGTGGAAACAATGACTTGATTGACCTCTGACTTCTCACAGGAAACAAAGGAGTCCAGAAGATTGGGAAACAACACCTTCCAGAGACTCAAAAGAAGAAGAAAACTCTCAACCCATAATTCCATATTTGGAAAAATATCCCTTAAGAAGAAATGTGAAATAAAAATATCTGTACATGAAAAACACACAAAAAATATGCTGCTAGGAGAACTGAGCTACAAGGAATGCTTCTTCAGGCTGAGGGAAATTATACCAGGAGAAAACTTGCACCTTCAGGAAAGAATGAAGAGTCTCAGAAACAATAAGTATCTGGTTAACACACATATGACTTTTCATTTGTTTTATATGCACTTGATTACTTAAAGTAGAAATGGCAACATTGTCTCATGAGGTTTATTACTAGGTAGATATAATATATATGAAATCTATATCATAATCTATACTGTTACAAAGTTTCTACATTTTATGTAAAATGGTTGACTATGAAAAGTTAAGGATTCATATTGTCATTCCTAACACTGCAACTAAAATATTAAAATGAAGATGTGTAGCTGAAAAGCCTACAAATATTCATCAGGGATACTGGCCTGTAGGTTCGTGTGTGTGTGTGTGTGTGTGTGTGTGTGTGTATGCTGTTTGATTGGTTTTGATTGGTTCTTTGATTGGTTTTGTTATTGGGGTAATGCTGGCCTCATAGAATATATTTGGGAGCTTTCCCTCCTCAACTATTTTTTGCCATAGTTTGAGGAGAATAAGTATTAACTCTACTTTAAAAGGTTTGGTAGAATTCACCTCTGAATCTACCCTGGACTTTTGTTTGTTGGGAGTTTTTTGATTACAGATTCAATTTCATTACTAGTAATTGTCTGTTCACATTTTCTATTTCTTCCTGATTCAGTTTCAGAAGACTGTATGTTTCTAGGAATTTTTCCATTTCTTCTAGAGTGTTTATTTTGTTGGCATGTAATTTTTTGCAGTATTCAGATAAATTGTAATAGAATATAAAAATAATTCACACAATCCAAAAGGAGGAAAAGACAGTAATAATAATAAAAACAGAGAGAGCTAACACATACGAATAAGAAATGGTAGGCTTAAATTCAACCATATTAATACTTGCTTGAAATTATAATGGTCTGAACATTAATTAAAGGCAGAGATTTTCATGATGAATAAAGAGGAAGCTCCAACCTGATGCACTCTACAAGAGATCCTCTTGATATATGAAGGCTGAGAGGTCAAAAGTAAATGCATTGAATGAATACATAACACATACAGAACAAGCACAAGGATGTTAGAGTGACTGTATCAAATAAGCTTGAAGATAATATCACCAAAGTTAAAGAAGGATATTTCATAATGAAAAAATGGGTCACTAATCAAGAAGATATAACAATCATAAATGTGCATGCATTTAAAAAGAGCTTCAAAATATATCAAGCAAAAGCTGACTGAATCTAAGAAAAAAAAAATAGACAAGTCTACAATCATAGATGGATATTTAAACACATTTCTTAGCAATTGATAGAACAGCTAAATCCCTCATCCCTAGTGACATAGACCATCTGAACAACACTCTCAACCACCTTGACCTAATCTATAGCTATAGAACCTTATACTCCATATCTGTAGAACAGCCATTGTTTTCAAGTGCACATGATACATTCACCAAGATTGCCCTTATGTTCACCCCTAGAACAAGTGTCAATAAATTTAATAGCATGCTACCTAATCATAATGAAATTAAAGTAAAAATTAATAACAACTGATATCTAGAAAAACTTCAAATATTTGGGAATTAAAAACACACTTCTAAATAATCCATGGCTTAAAAAAATCTCAAGGGAAATCAGGATATATTTTGAACTGAAGGTGATTGAATATTCAACATTTCAAAATTTGTGGGATGCAACTAAGTCATTTCTTAGAAGGAAATTTATAGATTTAAATGCTTATGAGAGAAAGGAAAAACAAAGTCTAAAACTAATGACTTAAATTTTACCTTAAGAAACTATGAAAAGAAGGACAAATTAAGCCAAAAGTTACTATAAGGAAGGAAATAATATAAAGATAAGAACAGAAATCAAACAGAAATGGAAGCCAAATCATAGGGAAAATTAATGAAATCAAAAGTCAATTCTTTGAAGAGATCAGCAGAATTAATAAACTTAGATTCACCAAGGGAAAAAAAAAGGATACAGATTATCAGTATCAGGAATAAAAGAGTATCACGACTGATCCCGTGGCTATTTAAAAAACAAGAAGAGAATATGAATAACTTTATGCCAAGAAATTTGACAGAAAGTTAAGCAGAAAAATCTAAGCAGCAGCCATTGATTTATTAAGGAAATTGAATTCATTAAAGAATGAAGGAGGAAGGAGGAGGGAAAGAAGGGAAGTAGGAATGGAGAGAGGGAAGAAGGAAGAAAGGGAAACTAACTCAAGGCGGAGAGGGTTTCACTGGTGAATTCTAATACGCATTTCAGTAAAAATGACATCAATCTTAAACTCTTTAAAAAAATCTTTCGTGAGGTCAGAATAATTCTAATACCCATTCTGAAAAACATCTAATAAAATTTGTTGATTGGTCTACATCCAGAATGAAATCATTTAATCATGCTAATCTACTAAAATGCATATTGATGGATGAAAAAAATTAAGGAATGAAAGCTAACTGGAATATTTCACCCTTTCTTATTCTTATCCCTGTATCTATTTAATAATAAATAGATCAAGCTCTTTAGAATTGAAAACTGATGTGCACAAATGCCTTGGGCTCTCTTCTCACTTTTGGAGCAGCTTCTCCTCATTAGGCAGGCATTTTTACCTCCTGTGTGCAGTGAGCCACTGGGGGTGGGGTGGGGGCAATGCAGCACAGCACAGTTTTGCTCAAAGAGGCAGGAAGAAACCTGATTCTGGTCACAGGTCACTTACGCATTCAAGTCTGTAGTAAAATTCATATTTTGGTCAAAAACTGTATGTATGTGTGTGTATATATATATGTGTGCCTAATTTTATATATATAATTTCAGTGACATATATATATATAGTGACATAGTGTCACTTATCCCAGAAAAAAGAAAACAGAATGAAAGGGAAGAAGGAAAGTTTTAAAACATTTTTAAAAGACACAAAATATCTACAGGTGGAAGCAGGACACAAAGAGGCTGGTAACTATTCCCCTGTCCCCACATGCAAATGGGAGAGGCAGTGAGGGAAAAAGTGACACTGAGAATTATTAGGGGACAGTCATATTTCAAGAAGTTCTATCAAACAAGCAGAAAAAGTATTTGCAACTAGAACAGAACATAGGGGATTTAAAGAATGGAGGATCTTGTAACTGGAATGTCAGGGTAGCAGAAACTCCTCTGTTCCTTCTCTGGTCATTCCAAGTGCCTGGCTCTGGCTGATGGGACAGAAATAGCTTCTCATTATTGGAACTAAGATCTTGCTTTGTAGGCTCTTGCTATAACTCTCAAACTGGTGGTCAGTGAGCATTTAAGTAGTAATTGTTCTGGTCAAGGTAAAATAGCAGGAACCAGATTTACCTGAAACAATTAAAACAAATGGACAAATCAGATGAAAAACCATTTTGAAGACACTGGACATGAGGCAGTGCAGGATCATGATCTCTGAGGGAGAAAAACATGTGATGTGAGCCCCAAACTGCCCAGCCTACTGTATAGAGAGTTTTCAGCCATGTGCGAGGGAAGGGGACACCAGGGTAAACCTGGAGGTCTTCCTCAGCTGGCAGCCCAGGGGGTCTAAGCCACAGCCCCTAGAGAAGAGTTCCAGAGAAAAGAGTCCTGAGGATCTGCTTGAGTCTTATACCAAATGGTGATCTGTTCATGCATATGAAGGACCTACCTGATGCCAGGGAAAATCCCTCCTGAGAGAAGCGGAGAGAAAATGTCTTACAATTCTCACAAGGCTGTGTTCCCACAAGTCAGAGCAGAAAACCTCTGGCTTCAATGTCCTCATTGCACTGAGTGTTCAGAAAGGTATTAGCTCCGTAGTGGGGGAAAAAAATCAATGGTTGCCCTGGTCCCACAAACTTACATACATACATATATAAATGCCTTGAAAGGATCAAATTATTACCAAGTAACTTAAATGATTCCCAGAACAAATCTCCAGAATATGCAGAGAAATACAGAAATATCTAGCACCTACCAAGGTAAAATTCACAATATCTAACATCCAGTAAAAAATTAATAGGCATACAGAAAATGCGATCTATAAGCCAAAGACAAAAGCTAACAGACACAGATATGTCACAGATAATTAAATTAGCAGATGAGGATATTAAATAAAACTGATAACTATATTCCATGTGTTCAATAGGTAGAAGAAAGTTTGGGCATACTTAACAGAGAGAGACATAAAATACATAGAAAACATTTTTTGAACTTCAAATGCTAAAAAATATACTAGGTAGATTTGACAACAGATTAGACATCACAGAAGAAAAGATTAGTGAATTGAAAGACGTAGAGATAGAAAGTATCCCAAATGAAGCAAAAAAAAGACTTAAAAAAATGAACAAAGCATCAACAAGCTGTGGGAAAACTTCAGGCAGTTTAATTTTTGTATATTTGGAGCTTCTGAGGGGGAGCATATAAAAATATTTGAAAAATAGGCAATTTTTAACAGACAGATTGTTACAGACATTCAGTTTATCTGAATATATTTTAATTCTCTATATTTAATGATTTTAGGTATATCTTGTTTTTTGAAATGGTAACTAAATATATATCATGACTAGAAATGTCTAATATTTTAAAGAAGACACATTAAAACCCAGAATCATGCATATTCTATCAATAGATGAGTGGTTTTTAAAATACATTCAAGAGGTAAAAATAAGTTCTAATATAAATTTATCTCACACTTTTTGTGGACCTGAACATTCATGCAATACTGATGAAGAAGTTAAGACATTTCTCACACAAATAGGTTTTTTTCCTCTGATTGCAATAAAGGCAGCCTGTGAAAGTGAAAAATAGAAAAGAAAGAAATTGGGGTCATGGGTTGCAGAGAAGAACTGGCAAATTGTGGCATGAATGATATGGTCAGAGAGAATGGATATTGACAAGTTTTAGATCATAATGGGAAAAAAGGAAGGAGACAAAAATGTCAGGAACAATAGATCAAATCATTGTGTTGTACACGGTAAACTTATAGAATGTTGTATGTCAGCTACATCTCAATAAAAGGAGAAAAATTAAGAATAAATTTGAAGATTGGGACACAAAACCTGGTTCAGTCAGGAAAATGTAATTCATCTACACTCAGACATTCTGAGGTGTCTTGTTTTCCTGAAATATAATGCACTTTATTTAGGATGAGACTCTACCAGCTTCTTCTTAACCTAGTTCTATTTCAAGCAGTCAACATTATCTTGATCATTGAAAATATCAACCAGATTTTCCTCTTATTTGGAGTCAGAATGATAATTAGAGAGATAAACCATAATTATGCCAGGCTAAAACAAAACACAGAAATGATAAAGAAAAAATGTAGAGACAAAGGGAAAAGCAACAATAAAAACAAACCTCCTTGCTCAGTTTAAATACTAAAATTAATACTCTCTAAGTCAACAAACTTCAGAGCCAAGTTGCCTTCATGCAATTTCCTCAATCCCTGGGGGTAAATTCACCTGAATTACGCAGGTACTTAATTTAAGGGATGCAAGTATCCAGAATCACAGCCCTTCAGCCCAGTCCACTGAATCCATCAGTTTGCTTAAGAAGGAAGGGAGCAAGAACCAACTGTATACACTGATTTTATAAGGGAGTCTAATGCACTTTAAAGTGTATAACACTCAAAATATACTCTTTCTAACATGAACTTGACCTACCTTTACCTACTACACTTTCTATAAGAACACTAATTCCATATTTAGTTACTACTAATTTTGAGTTCTCAGAATTTAGAAGTATTTGAGGGTGTTGGTTTGGACGACCCCACCTCGCTTAAAAGACCTGCTCATGAAAGAAGCTATCTCTTCTTTAATCTTTTGATATGTGATCCCCTTTATACCTGTAAGTATATTGATGGGTACAGAAAGAGAAAGGAAGGGAAAGGAATTTAAAAAAATTGAGAGGCTGGGACTGGGAAATCTGTATCCTGTTCCCAACTCTGCTTCGGGCTTGGGTAAGTCATCGAACTGTTACCGAGTTTAGCTTTCTCGTGAAAACAGGAAGAGAACGGAAATAGTTTTTCAAAATCTCTCTGATTTTCAATGATAAGGCTAAAGAAAGTAAGACTCTCTAGGGCCTTCTTTTATGTGTAGCTATCTTTGTTAAAATTCCTTTCCCTTCCTTTCTGTTTCTGTACCCATCAGTAGGTAGAAGGATCTCTGAAAAGACACAGGGCAGAGATGAACTGAAGGAACTGTCTTAATTTTTTGTACCTTATTTTTTAACACCCGCTTCTGGGTGGCTTCTCCCTCTCTCCTCAGCTCACTGGCCACGTGGGCCTTGGCTCAGAAACTAGGTAACGCTGTGGTAAAAGCACTGATCTTCGGACTTTCCCGCGAGCAGTGGGGTAACACGACAATGTGGAGGAACTGGAACTGGCTTTTTAAATTCATGGTTTAAAGATAAGCTAATTTCAGAGCAGTCCTTTATTTTTTGCTTCTTATATTCATCCTGAACTCTTTTCCCTCTAACTCAGAGTTCCTTCCCTGATTTTGTGGTATAGATGTCTCTGATTTGCTAAGTTGCTTTGCTCTTACTTTCAACTGTAAGAAGCAATAAATGACTTACCTATGCTGATAACACTCATAGTAAAATTCCAATACATCTACAGGATATCAAGTCAGCAGAAATACTTGGCACTAAGCAAATTAAATATCCGTGTCAAATACGCTCCTACACAGAGTTTTTTGTTTTTTCACTTTTCTTTTAAATTTTATTTACTTATTTTTATTTGAATAAACTTGACTCCATGGGATTAATACAGCTTCTGAAGCTCCTATTTTTAAACCATAGGTGTTAGAAAGATGTATGTACAAAGTTATATACTGGGTTATATAAATTGAAGCTATAATTGTCATAACAGGTAGTTCTACTTCAGGTCATTTTATAATACTTATGAAATTTTCTAATATGGTGTTATGTTAAAACATTCAACCAAAGTTTCCTAAACATCATTCCTGAGCATTGCATATCTATAAAAATGACTTCCATTAATTTACATTATATGCCTACCATTAGTACCCCCAAAAGTATGCATACCTCAGACAATAAGTGTCTAAGATGTGAGTTTACCTTCAATATAATATTTGATCTCATAAATTCAATAGTTTATACCTCAAAGGGAGGAGTAGAATTTCTACTGCTTTTATTTACAATGAAAATTGAATCTTAACTAGCCCCGTGGGAATATGGTAGACAATAATCTATTGTTGAACATTAGTCTTAGTATTTATCTAATTTATTGATTCGCTGAAATGAGGTCTCTGATTCAACTCAAGAGTTTGGCATTTTACATCTTTCAGTTTGTAGAACTATTTGATTAACAATAAATTTCAAAAGAGTCTATTGATGTTGAACAAATACGGCCCAATGCTAAGAGATAACAAGATACACCTTATATTCAATTTGGTTCAGCCTCTCTTCCTGCAATAAAACACTAACTAGTGAGACTTTTGGAATTGGTTCTGTGTGTGTGTGTGTGTGTGTGTGTGTGTAATAATGTCATAAATTTTCTGGGAAAATTCTCCAGAATAAATTTAGCTTTCAAAAAAAAATTTTTTTTTTTAAATTATGAGTAGAAAGATATGAATTGGTTGTGGTTTTGCTATTGCTTGTAAGGAATAAACTTGCTGTTATGTTCAACAGTAGCTGGGTACTTTAAATTTTAATGTGGGTATCAGCCCACATTTTGCAAATGTTTGACCATTGCTTGAATGCAAGATTAGGAAACGGTATATTTTATCTTACATTCTATTTCTAGTTGAGGCAAGTTTTTTGACACTAGTATAATTTTTGTGCACTGTATCCCCCTTCAATGGCCCTCACAAATGTACTTTTTGTCTCCATATACTTTTTAAACTTAGAAATTTGGGTCCTAGAAAGAGTCCTGAGAAACAGGAAAGATTCTTCCAGGACATCTCATAGGAATAAGTAACACTGAAAACTTGAAAGTGAATTTGACTGCCCACTAATAGAGACCACACAGTAATACACCAGCAATTTTGTCAAATCCCTGAACCCGTTTCCAGGTCTCACAAGCAATCCTAGATTTCTCAGCACCTTTAAAAAAATTTTTTTTTCCAATCAAGTTGGCCAGAAAACATCCCCCTCTCCTTTCCTAGCTCCTAACTTTGAAGACTGCAAACTCATAAATGATGTCAGGCTGCTGTTGGTACTATGCTTACATTCTACACAATAATGTTATAAATTTAAATGAAGCAATATCTACTGTATGTTCTAGCTCCTCAAATGAATAGTTCATTCCATGTAAATAGAGAGATTATTAATAACTACATTCTCTTTTTCTATTCCCTCAGTACTTTCAATTACTTACACAGCGATTTACTTCCTGCTCTTTACCTGTGTACTACTTAAAAATCTTTATTCCACTGAAGAAGTTGCTCTGTTTTCTGGAAGAAGGAAAGTGACTAGTGAGTAACATTTACTTCCTGGGGACTATTAAAAGGCTAAAGAGGAACCATGTACAAACATTTGAGAAACATCTATGTAAATGGAAAGCAGTCTCTTTAACACTTTGAGATTTTTCCTACATAGGAGACAAGTCTGAAGAACCAAATCTTGGAAATTAGGAGGAAATTTTAGTTCTAACACCTACAGGGATTGACATGTATTTGGAATGTCACATAAAATTAAAAATATAAACAAACTGAAGAATTCAAATAATGTAACTGCTGCACTTGTATTTTTTGGCGCTGTAAGAAAAGGCACCTCACTCTGACAGCCTTTAGCAGCACAAAACTGGATCAGCCCTTTGACCTCTTTAGGACTTAGTTTATTCACACAGGCCAAGTGACTCATTAAGTCCGTTGCTGATCTAAAAGCACTGGGGTTTTGTATTATTGGTACGAAATTCTTTACTAAAGCTCAAATTGATAAATGTTGCAAAACTTATTTCAAATACAAAGACACGCCATACCTCCAGTGAGTAAAGGGCTGGATGGACAACTGTAGGAGAAAGAACTAAGTGAATGCCTTGCTTCGGGGAGATGAATCATCAGGTGACTATGAAAAGGAGATTTTTGTGGGGGTAGACACAACAACCTTACAATAGCTATGCAAGCTGGAGTGTTGATGGCCTTGGATTCTGAGATAGGAGGTTTAGATTTTGGTCTGTAGACAATAGACGTGTGATAAGATATAGAGTGGGATAGAGAGGAGGAGGATTGGTGACTCTCCAGCAGGGTAATCATAGCAATGGCTAAATTTTACTAAGCACTTACTGTATGCCAGACATTGTTCTACATCCTTTACATAATACTGGAAGCAGTAACTCTGTGAGTTAGGGACTCCATTCTTCTTGTCAAGGAAAACTGAGAGAAAGAAGATTTAAGTAACTTGCCTAACTATAAACATAAAAATATTTTAGGTAAAAGGTCTACTAAAGATGAGATCCAGATTGATTTGAGGAGGAGTGGACATATATGAATTTATTTTCAGAAATTTGATTTTTAAGGGGTGCCTGGGTGACTCAGTCAGTTAAGTGTCTGCCTTTAGCTTAGGTCATGATCCCGGGGTCCTGGGATTGAGCCAAATGTCAGGCTCTCTGATCAATGGAATCTCCTTTTCCCTCCCCCTTTGCCCCTCTCTCACTGCTGTGTTCTTCCTCACTCTGTCTCTCTCAAATGAATAAATAAAAAATCCTTAGAAATGTGATTTTTGAAGAAAACGTTTATTGTGTTAAGCAAAGGTGTGCACTTTTAAAGTGTGGTGATCATTATGACAATGAAGTTTTATATTTAGAAGAGAAAAATATATGCACAGTGTTACAGTCACGTTTATGAATTTATTAGAGTGCATGCATTTAAGAAAAACAAATTTGAAACAAAACAAAAAAATCCCCACTCAATCCAAAACAGACCTGATTATTTGGTTTCTGACATATCTATGTGAAACAATGGCTAGGGAATCCTTCCAAACATTTAAGGAACAAATGATACCAATACTCTACGATCTGTCTCAGAAAATAGGAACAGGGGATACATTTTCTAGCTCATTCTATGAGGCCAGCATTACCCTAATACCAAAACCAGATAAAGACATTACAAGAAAGAAAACTACAGACCAATACATCTCATGAACAGAGATATAAAAATCCTTAAAAGATATTAGCAAATTAAATCTAACAATGTATAAAAGGAATTACAAACTGTAACCAAGTAGAATTTTCTCGGTATACAAATTAAGTTCAACATTAAAAAAATCAATTAGTGTAATCCATCACATCAACAGGCTAAAGAAGAAATGGCATATGATCACATCAACAGATGAAGAAAAAGTATTTGACAAAATCCAATACCCATTAATGACAAAAATTCTCACCAAAGGAGGAATAGAATGGAATATCCCCAACTTCATAAATAGCATGTACAAAAATCCTTACAGTTAACATTATACTAATGGTAAGAAACCAGAATCTTCCCCTCTAATCTAAAATGAAACAAAGATATCCCCTTTTAACATTTCTATTCAATATCACACTGAAAGGCCTGGCTAATATGCTAAAATAAGAAAAAGAAATAGGAAGCATAATGACTATAAAGGAAGAAATAAAACTGTCTTTGTATTCAGAGGACATGACTATGTAAAAAATCGGAAAAAAATTGATCCAAAAAACCCTCTTGGATCTAATTAGTGATTGTAGCAAGTCTGCAGGCCATAGGGTTAAATTTGTAAATATACAAATTCACATCAATTACTTTCTGACATATAAGCAATGAGCAATTAAAATTTGAAATTAAAAACACACTATTTATATTAGCTTCTGAAAAGAAATAGGTAGAGAACTACACAATTCTGACAATTTTTTTTTTAAAGATCTAAATAAATGAAGAGGTATTCCATGTTCATGGATGGGAAGACTCAATATTGTTAAGATGCCAGTTCTTCCCAACATGATCTACAGATTCAGTGAAATTCCAATCCAGATTCCAGCATGTTACCGTGTGGCTATCAATAAAATAATTCTAAAGTCTACATGAAAAAGCAAAAGAACTAAAATAGCAACTAAACATTAAAGAGTAAAGTCAGGGAAATGATGTCACCCAACTTCAGACTTACTACACAGCTATAGTAATCAAGATAGTATTGCTGAAAAAAATAGTCAAATAGATCAGTGAGACAAAATGGAGAGCCCAGAAATAGTTAACTGGTCTGTGACAAATGAGCAAAAGCACCCCAATGGAAGAAGGATATTTTTTTCAACAAATGTTGCTGGAAAAACTGGAAATGCAAAAAAAAAAAAAAAAAAAAGAAAAGAAAAGAAAAAAGGAAAAATTAATCTAGACACAGACAACAGACATTATACCTCTCATAAAAATTAACTCAAAATGGATCATAGACTAAATATAAAATACAAAAGTAAAGCTTCCAAAGGCAACATAGGTGAAAATCTAAGGTGCTGGCATTTGGCAATGAATTTTTAGACACAGAATGAAACGCAGGATCCATGAAATAAAAAATTGAGAAGTTGGACTTCATTCATTTCTGCTAAAGACAATGTTAGAAGAATGAAAACTAAGCCATGGACCATAAGAAAATATTTGCAAATGCATGCCTGAAAAAGGACTTGTATCCAAAGTAAGCAAAGAAATATTAGGCTTCACTAATTAAAAAAAAAAAAATCAATTTAAAAAATGGGAATATGATGTGGACAGACCTGTCACCAAGAAGAGATATACTTGGCAAAAAAGCATATAAAAAAGATTCTCAGGGGTCCAGGGTGGCTCAGTCAGCTAAGCATCTGCCTTTGGCTCAGGTCATGATCCCAGGGTCCGGGGATCCAGCCACACACAGGGGTCCTTGCTGGGCGGGGAGCCTGCTTCTCCCTCTCTGCCCACTGCTCCCCCTGCTGGTGCTCTCTTTGTCAAATAAAAAAAATCTTAAAAAAATAAATAAAGGCGCTCAACATAATTTGCCATTAGCGAATTGCAAATTAAAACAATGGGATACCATTAAATACCTATTAGGATGGTTAAATTCTCAAATACTAACAAAACCAAATGCTGGCAAGGATGCAGAGCAACAGGAACTCTCATTCATTGCTGGTAGGAATGCTGAATGGTCCAGCAACTTCAGAAGACAGTTTGACAGTTTTTTTTTTACAAAGCCAGACAGAGTATTAACACATGATCTAGCAATCACTTTCCTACATATTTACCCAGATGAGATGAAAACTTGTATCGACACAAAAACCTGGACATGGATGCTTATAGCAGCTTTATTCATAACTGCCAAAATTCAGAAGAAACCAAGATGTCCTTCAGTAGGTGAACGGATAAATGAACTCATACATTCATACAATGGACTATCATGCAGAAATGGAAAGAAATGAGCTAGCTATCTGTGGGGAAAAAAAAAAAAGAAATGAGCTATCAAATTATCAAAAGGCATGGAGGGGGCGCCTGGGCGGCTCAGTGGGTTGAGCCTCTGCCTTCGGCTCAGGTCATGATCCCAGAGTCCCGGGATTGAGCCCCAATTCAGCCTCTCTTCTCAGTGGGGAGCCTACTTCCCCCTCTCTCTCTGCCTGCCTCTCTGCCTACTTGTGATCTCTCTCTCTCTCTCTCTCTCTCTCTGTCAAATAAATAAATAAATAAATAAATAAATAAAATCCTTAAAAAAAAAGTCATGGAGAAGGCTTCAATGCAGATTAGTAAGTGAAAGAAGGCAAGCTAAAAGGCTACATATTATATGATTCCAAATATACGACATCCTGGCAAAGGCAAAACTATGGAGACATTCGAAATGTAATTGCCAGGGGTTCCAAGGGAGGGGAGGGAGGATGAGTAGGTGCAGCACAGGGGATTTTCCGGGCAATGAAGCTATTTAATTAACAATACTGTATTAATGTTGGGTCACAAATTTGTACTAAATGTACCCCACCAATGAAGATGCTAACCATAGGGGAATCTGGGGGTGGGGTGGGGTAGAGGGAGCACAGGAGGATTCCCTGAACTTTCTGTTCAATCTTCTGTAAACTTAAAACTGCCTTAAGAAATAAAATGTATTAATTAAAAAAAAAAAAAAAAAAAACTAACGTAAAACAGACACCCCCGCCCCTTTTTCCACAAACCTATGTGAAAAAACAAATAGCATCATCAGAGAAGTTTAGCAGTAGTCAGAGAGAACCAGAGGGAAGCAAGCCTAGAGCAGAGTGAAGATTCCTCCTACCTGTTCCTCTGGCTTCCACTATTGCCCCCTCAGTCAACACTGATACCGCAATGACTCTGTTACAAGAAAATCTGAACATTCACAGTCTCCTGCTTAAACTTCCTCAAGGAAACCCGTGGGCTGCAAGATAAAACATAAACCCCTTGGCATGGCAAACAAGGTCTGTAACAGTCTGGGAGGTTCTACTCCTCTATGTGTCTAGAGTCATTTCACTTCCTCCCTCCCCAACCCCACTTAAATTCCCCAAGAGATTTTGCACAAACAGGGAAGTTCTTCTCTGGCCTTCAATCTCCTAATCAGTCTTCAAATGTCAGTTAGGGAGTTCTCTTCCTGATCGAGTCTTCTCTGAGCTTCCCAGGGCATCTACTACTTAGCGCTCCCCCAGGACAAATACCACACTATTTGACAAAATCGGTCATTGGCATAGCTGGTACCTCATTTGACTCAAGTTCCTTTAGGGAACCACCACGTAGTACTTGTCTTTCTTCCATCGAAGTCTTTCTATCTTTAGTACCTAGCATAGACTGTACAATATATAGTAGGTGTTGAATAAATGCGAGTTGAATAAACACCAGGCAGTGAATATTCAAGCTCTGGTCCACCACAACCTCTATGGTAATATCTTCTAGCTAGTATTTTAATAGTTTACCCTTCTTTAATTAATTCTCACATGTATATATAGTGACCTCTTGATTATCCACAAGAGGATTATCTACATTGTAGTTTAGTGTAGCAAATCTTACTTTTAACTTCTTGTTGACATCACCAGCTGTTTACTTATGTCCTTCCTTGACATTGTCACCAATTCCATTTACTTTTACTACTGTAGGCCGCTAAAAGGATGGCAGAAGTTAGGAAGAAAGGAATTTTTAAAGAAACAAATAATGATTTGCCTCTCTTTACCTAAGATTCTGGGCTTAACGATGCAAGATCCCGAAGACAGGAAAAAGAGGAAATCAAGCGAAGCCTGATAATTCTTTATCCTAACCTACAAATCTTTGAATAGCTTTGAGGATATGTTACTTAACAAATAACACTGTATATCTGTATACATACAATGTCTGTTATACTAGCGTTTTCGACTTCTGACTTCTTCATTTTCTTTGCACTTGCCAACCTGAAGATCGCACTACATGGCAGGATGTTTAGAACTAAAACGAGAAGAGCTGCATACTCATAAAATAATCGTGTATTAAAAACTATTTTCAACTCCAAAAGAAAAACTATCTTCAATTTTAGATGCTAGTAAAGACAAGAAATAAACACTTTAATTTCTGGCACAGTTTTTTTTTTTTTTTTTTTTATGTTTTTCCGAGTATGTTATAGACACTATCTTTAATGTCATTTACATTAAACTCTTGAGCTTCTGACTGTGCCTTAGATTCTTCTGAAGGCCTCGGGTAGTGATTCTTCTTTTAAATTTAAAAGCCTAATGAACCCAGATTTTCAAAAGTAGCTAATATTGGGTTGAGGGCCAAACAATATAATGGTGCAGAGCTACTTGCATTATTCCTGGAGCTATTTGATTTTGACAAGCCCACATTTGGTAATTAACATGAGAATGCCCCCTTGGGCCGTTCTCCTGTTAGCTAAAATATCTTATAAATTACTGTAATAAAAGGCGAAAAAAAGGAACACGCTGCCTGTCAATGTTTCAACTTATCTAGCAAGAGGAGGAGACAAAGCCTTGATCTGGAAACACACAAATGCCAAACAAGAGCGTAAATTCTGCCGTCTGCCCCGACAGGAGAGAGCTGCCTGTTGGACAGAGGGATCTGTGCGCAGAGCATCGACTGAGCTCCCAAAGAGAAAAGTGTGCTGGTCCTTTGCATAGGTACGTTTCACAACAGTGCTTCGTCAGTGATCGCCCATTGCCAACCACATGACAGGCAGGTCGGTGGACTCAGCATCTGTAACTGAAGCAGGAACCTCATATATTCCTTTTTAAGTTCTCTCGGCAGAATTTACTAAATAATACCATCTACCAATGATGTAAAATAAGTCTAATTTATTTCATTAATCTACATGAATGTCTTAAGATGGCCATCACATAGATTCTTTTTTTTTTTTTTTTTTTTTTAGATTTTATTTCTGTATTAGAGAGAGAGTGAGTGCACACCAGCAGGGGGGAAGGGCAGAGGCAGAAGGAGAAGCAGACTCCCCACTAGCGGAGAACCTGTCAAGGAAGACTCCAGGGGGCTTGATCCCAGGACTCCTGGATCATGACCTGACCCAAAGGCAGACACTTTAACCGGCTGAGCCACCCTGGTGCCCTCATCATATAGACTCCATGTGCATTTGCCGTCTGGAGTCAAATCTCTCCCCCCACTACTTCTGCTCACTCCCATCTGGCTATAAGCTTGGAATCAGCTAAAGGATTAGGGAGTAGACAAATGATGGGGTTTTATAGTTTATCTTCTTGAGGCTAAGATTTAGCAGTGACGTAATTCTCACTCTGGCAGAGATATAACAATCTACTTCCTTAGAACTGACTTCTAAAATTCCTTCAGTCCGCACTTGTCTTTTTTTCTGTTTCACCCACACGCCCATTTATCAGCCCAGTACAGACACACAGGCCACCAAAAGATAATACAACACAACAAGTAATAAGCTCTTCCTAGTCAATAAAGACCATTGGGTGTCTACACATACCTAGATTTGTATCCTGTGAATAATGGGTAAGTGGGTAGAGGCATAGGCAAAAAATCATCTAAAAATAAACTTCATCTTCTCACACTAACATTTTACCAACTGTGACCCAACCAACTTTTATTATCATTAATTTACTTTAATCTGGGACATTAACCATATTATTTTGAGTCAGCAGCAGCTGCTGACTGAGCAATAGTTTTCTGTGTTCTATTACTTAGGGTCTTTTTTTTCCCCCTACTTCAGTTAAAGGCCTGAGGGAATCAATGAGTATAAAATGTAGACTTATTGATAAAAATTCTGGGCCTGCAATAGAATCTCGCTCAAAAATAGCTGTGTTTAATCCATAGCAGACGTAATTTGCTACTACCGCTGAATTTTAACAGGAACAGATCCAAAAGCATGTCAGTGTTCCCATTTTTGTGCCACAGAGTAATGACATTTAATCAGGAATATTACTACACTCTTTTGGTGACAGCTGAGACACGAAACCAGCCAGCTGATGCAATTCCTGTCTTATTGTTGGCAGCCTATAAACAGCAGCCACAAACAGGAAGCTGCCTTACCTTGTGTATATCATCGGAGGAAACTTTAAAGAACAAGGTTCTTGCAGACAGACAGACGGCAAACAGAGTCCATCATGTCTCCTAAAGACTTCTGGAACCATCCTAATTTCCACCTGTTCCTGTGGTCCCAGGAAGCTTATGGAAGAAACTGTTCTAGATCTTTCAATGCAATGGCACTGCAGTTACCAGGTGTGAGGCAACATGAGGTTTGCAGGATATAACTACCATAGCTCCTGCTCAGTTAGATCGATGGTCTATAATTACCTGGGAATTACTTGGACACAAATCAATGGTGTATTACGTCCCATTCATAATGAGCAGGATAACTTTTGCCTGGTCTGTGAACGTCACGGTAAAGACAATATCCCCCATCTGCTTCCTCTGCCTGCCGAAACTGTAAGGGAGTCAGTCCAGGAAGGCTGGGGAGATGGGAAGTGGGCTTCAGACAGGGAGGGAGTGGGGCTGCCTGCCTTCCAACTCCTCAAACAGCCTTCAGTGTGGTGGTTGTAGGTTTTCACTCAACGGGATCTGCACTGAGATTGACATCTCAGAGATAAAAGGCTCTGCATTCCATTAGATGTCATCAGCTCAGCCAGCCTCCTCCCCCCGGCCACACCCCAAGGGATCAAGTCACATTTTGATGAGATCCATCAAGCTCAGGACTCCCGCTCAACAGTTTGCCGCAATTCTGCATCTTACAGCTATCACTGAGAGGCGGCGGGGGGGGGGGGGGGGGGGCGGGGTCCAGGCCAGTGGCGAGGAGGGCTTGCTCGGTGCCATCTGATCAAACACTGAACGTGCAGCCCCATAACTAAGCTGCCACAAACACACCACTCTATCCTGTAATACTTCTTAAAAGTAAAGGAACAGAGCCGGAGTCCTGCTGGATTTCCCTTAGCAACCTGACAGGAGCCCACAAGGTCAGCTAGCAGGAAGCGTAGAAAATTATACAGTGGGGAATTATCAGCTAAATTATTTCACTATACTCAGGATTTTTACTGTTCTTCCCAAGACAGTGGCCTCTTGCTACTCAGATTAGAACAGGAATAAAAGGACAGGAATGACAAAAGGAGGGAGAGGGGACAGGGAAACGTTTTAAATGGTTTATTTATCTTCTTTTACTATACGGATGTAAGCATGGTTGTATGTAGGTATGTATTTGGCTTTGTTTTTTTGTTTTAATGTAACTCCTTGAGGCTACTGCTCAGGGATTCAATCTGCTTGTTTTCTTTCTCTAGCTCTGATGCTCCTTCTCCCTTTTGTCTGGGGCGGAAGGACAATGGGGGTCGGTCCTGGGACCGCCTCCCCGTCAGGTCTGCAGCACAAGCTACAGCAGCAGGAGCAAGCATGATTTATCAATTAACAGGTAATGAAAAAAATTCTCTGCAATTAAAGATATGATTCTGCTCAAACAGGAAGCAGCTCCATACAACTGTGTACCCCTCTGAGGAATACTCCGCTCCTGTCACTAATGTGGAACACAGCTAATTTTAACAGAGTGTGTGTGGGCCCCTTGGGGGACTCCATGTTGATGAAGGAATATACAGTAGGGAACCCCCAGAGGACCCAGCTGATTGGAGAGCCCCAGGAAAGGTGTAGGGAAATTACATTTCCTGTTTCTTAGGAGAGTTATTAAAGGGGAAGGCAGCTTTAATCACTGAAAGACCAGTTGCTGTATTATTTTTGATTTATATACCAAAACAATACCCTTCATGCCTTAGTTGCTTTTTAATATATATGTCAGCTTAGTCAATATTATATTTCAGTGTCACATATAAATGGCTGTAGGATCTTGTAAAAATGTGAAGGGTTTTGAAAGATTATACGAGATAAAATATGTTATTGCAACTCAACAAAAATCGGAGAAAATTAAAGTAGACAGAAATTTTTTTTCTTTCACGTAAATCAACATGATTTTTTTTTTTTTTTAAGAAATGAGCTATGAATTTCCTAATGATAGGGTGGAAAAAAAGAGTTGTAGGGTCCCCAGCATTTTTCTTTCTAGAGGTATAGACAGTTTCCTTAAAAAGAAAATTTTCACTTTTGTGCCATAAATGCAAAAAAACCAGAGTGTTTTGTTATAATTATGTTTATGTCCAATTGTTTAAAATACTTCTTGATGGTCAATTTTACGTCAATAATTTAATAAACTTTGGAGGTGGAGGAATCTTCAGAGCCCCTAGTTCAAGCCTTTTACTTTTCAGGTAAGAAAATAAAGAGTCAGGGAGGCTAAGTATGAACAACAACACATCAAGAACAACACAACGATAAATCTCACGTTGGTTGGGTAATTACTCTGTGAGGTACTGCTCTGAGCTCCTGGCACGCATTATTTTATTTAATTCTCATTAAGGCTCTATGAGGTATTGTCAATTATCGCTATCGTTATTTTCATCTAAGGAGAAGCTCAGGCTTAGGGAGGTGAGTGGCTCATTCAAGGCCACACACCTGAGAAGGTCAGAGGCGGGATGGAGGGCTGGGCGGCACTGACTCTACACAGTAAGCGAGGCAGACCCTCTTCTTCTGCCATACGCCAGTTATGGAAGCATAGGCTCTATGCTCTCCAGATCCCTTGATTTCAAGTCCAACAGTAAAAGAAGAAATTATCGGATATCTCTAAGATTATGCTGAAAAGCTCTCAGCATCCAGAGGTTACCCTGCAATGTCGAATAATCGAGTAGAAAGTCCCCATACCAATTTTATGAGGTCAAACAGGATACCACACGTGTAGGCCAGGGAGGACACTGAATGTGGTCGTTGGGTTGAAGGGTAACACACATGACCTTGGGAGAAATTAGGCCAGAAGGCCCGGCTTCCGGCTGTGACCTCTGACCTCCCAAAAGACCTTCCTTGGTCTCCGCCTAACCTCCAGGTTAAGTCTCCCCAAGCCCCAGTCCGAACCTGATTACATTTACAAAAACAAGTGTTCCGTTTCTGTTGCTTTTTACATTTAATTGAAAGACCGCGTCTTCCTACAACAGCCAAAATCTGTAACTGTTCTCGCAAATACCCTTAAGTTGCAACCGCCGCTGCTCGCCAAGGCAGTGTTAGACAACAACCACACTGTGTGGCACGAGTACAAATAGCTTTCGCGTCAAAACACAATCCACCCCCCCCCAAAAAAAGAGACCGTCTAACAGCTCTAAGTGGTGGAGGAGGATCCTTCAAACCCTCACAGTATTACCGCGGGCAAAGGTTTCCTCTTCTGCTAGATTTGGAACATTTGGAAATTAGGCTGCCCCTGCAAGCTTTTGTTCTTGTTTCTTTCGAGGATTCCTCTGACAGTTCCTAACTGTATTACCAGGATTTGTCTCGCTGGTAAGGGCCAATTCATTTATATTACCACATTTAGGCCTTCCACTAAGCAGAGAATCACAGGTATGAAGAGCGGTCCCATGGATTTCACTGGAATTGACTGTTCTGACTAGCTCAGAAAAAAATACCAGCCGCGAATCGCGTCCATCCTCCTCATTCCTCCTGTCCTGTCCCCACACCCACCCCCTCATAGAGAGGGAGACAGACCGACAGACAGTGCACATGCGCACGCATACCACACACACCCCGTAAGTCCCAGCGGCAAGCCTAGCTTCACTGGGGAAGAACTGGGACAGACACTGAGCCCAACTCCTTCATGTAACAGATGAGGAGGAACTGACTCCCGGAGAGGACTTGGCACTTGGTACTTATAAAGTCAGGGCTTGAGCCCACAACCACCGGGCGCCTGACCCCATACCCACTGTTCTGTAGGGAGCACTGCTTCACTGAGAGCATGAAGTACTCCTCCAAGAAGGACTTTTCCTTTCTATAAGCCCCTAACTAGTGACTCCATTTTACAAGTGACCAATTTCACAGGCCTTTCTTCAGAAGGACCCCCCTACGGACATCCTTACCCGCGGTCGTAGGGTCAGCACTGGCAGGATCAGACAGAAAACACAGCCAAGGACTTCCTGGAGACTGAGGACCCAGCCCCCCAGCCCCTCCCACGTGCTTCCCACACGTGTCCAGCTACAGGGAAGACACCTCTTGGAGGTTCATCTCCTCTTCTCTGAAAACAACTGAGCGTATTAAAGACACCTACTCTCTCAGCCTTGAAAAATGGAGGGGGTCAGAGACCTTGACACTTTTGAAAGAACTTATGAAGGAAAATAAACATTAGAAAGTTATTTAGAGGTTCAAAATCTGAAGAAAAAAAAAAAAGATAACCCTGAGTCATAGTCTAATTTTTATAGGTACAATTTGTACCTATCTTTCAGTAGATGAGAGAGGTGGCACAGGAGAAACGGATCATTAAACAGTAGTGTGAAACCAGGGAAATTAACCAGCTGCTGTGAAAGCCACCTCTCTTATTCTCTGAGAGTCGGGGGTGGGGGTGGGGAGGGGAGAGCACAGGAAAACCAAGAATAAAGGGGCCAATTGTACCAATACAGCATTAGCTTCAAAGTCTGTGGGCTGCCTCTCAGCTAATGAACAGAAATTCTTTGACCGAAAAATAATAGTTGCATCTGAAAGATCTTTTATGCTTTTGAAATCATAATACGTTTGTCCTGGAAGGGCCTTAAGGCTTATTTGCACCCAGTGCCCCGGTTCATCGTCATAAGAAACCAAGGAGCTGAGGTGGACAGACGAGAACTACCGGGACCTCAGGCCCACATAGCAAGCTGGTGGCGAGAGCCTGGCCTCTTAGCATCCTGTCTTGTGCTCTATCCGCTAACCCACACTGCTTGGTCACCCACCGGCCCAAAGGCATTAGAGGGCGCATGTCTGTCAGGTGAAGGAGTCCAGGGCACAAGGTGGTTGGGTTTGGGCTGATTAGATATTTTTATGAACACACGGTGGGGGGGCAGGGTAATGTCTCTTCGCTGTCGGGGCAATCAATGGGATAGGCTATTGAGCCTGTACTCTGTGCGCCTCCGATGAGCCAGAAATACAAAAAGACCCTCAGTCCGTAAAAGCAAAGGAATGTGCCGGAAGACCATGCACAAAGTCAATGCAGGAGAGCCGTCTCATGAACACACTTGCATGACAGTCCAGAACCTTTGAGGAAGGTGTGAAGCAAAAATGCCAGAGGAACTGCCATCTTCTTTTTTTTTTTTAAACTTTTTTTTTTTTTTAAGATTTTATTTATTTATTTGAGAGAGAGACAGTGAGAGAGAGCATGAGCGAGGAGAAGGTCAGAGAGAGAAGCAGACTCCCCGTGGAGCTGGGAGCCCGATGCGGGACTCGATCCCAGGACTCCGGGATCATGACCTGAGCCGAAGGCAGTCGTCCAACCAACTGAGCCACCCAGGTGCCCTGGAACCACCATCTTCTGAGTGCCTTTGCTACAGGCGTTACTCCATCTGGTCTATACACACCCCTTTCTTCGATGAGGCCAGGGAGGCCAGACGTGTTAAGTGACCTGCCTATGGCACAGAGAGCGGAAGCTCTGACTCAGGCCCACTCAAGTGCAAGACCTGTCTTCACAACCACGTTCCTTCCCTTTCTGCCCTCCGGTGCTCTGGGAAAGTAACAGAAGCAACTAGGCCTTGGGGTGAAGTAAGACTATGGCATCAGCTCCTAATTTGCATCTTATTTGCTTTATCAAATCATAAATTCCAAATTTCTGTCTGTTCCTGAATGAAATGAAAAGGCATTATCTTCTCAGCTTCCCTTTCCCATTCCACCCCGAAACTCAGAAGAACAAAAAGGACAGCAGCCAACATGAAGGAAAGGAACATCTCTCGGAGAAGGCTGCTGTGCCAAAGAAAGAGATAGAGCAGGAACAAAGTAACAAATTATATTGTCAGAGAAAATGTGAACTTTTTGATTGGGGATGACATTTATTTTAAGTGTGCAGTGACGGCAGGGAATCTGTCAGGGTAAGACATGGCAGAGTTTTCAGCGTTTGCTAAGAGTGTCGTGGGAATTTAGCTAAAACTGTTAAAACTGACACCATTGGCTTTTGTTAACACATTAAGCATGGGAAAAGTGCCAGTCAGCATATCCTCCATAGCATCAGTTCAGTTAAATCATCTGGAAGATGCATAAAACTGGAGGGGGATAATAATGGCTACATTTCCAACACATGGGGAGACAGAGGGGAGAAGGCCAGCGCCATTTTGATAAGAATGACAAATGATTCCTTTAAGATAAAACTTCCAACAAGGGAAACGAGGTGGGGAGGGCATTTTTATCTGCCTTGCTATATTCCGAAAGATCTTTCAGGGCAGGAAACGGAGTTCACATCCCACTGCATGATGCCAAGAGTTGAGGAAGACGGTCACGGATACAGGCGGGTGTGACGTAAAATGGGAAGAGCTGTCTCGAACGTTCTGCTTTAAGCAGACTGACTCGATTATTACTTCAGAGTTAGGCGCAGGGAGAAAAAGCAGAAATTCAGATGTTTACCCGATGAGATGAACTAAATCAAATGCCAAGGTGTTCTTGTTTCTTTACAAAATCTTCAAACGAGCCCGAGAAGCTGAACCTTGTCTAGACCTGATTCCTCTCAAGAAGTAGATCAAAAGAAAATAAAACTGAGAGCTTGACAATGACATGGGCTTCCAGCAGTTAAATGGGTATGAGCTTTCGGTTACCAGAATCATACTGTATGAGATGGTAGCCTATGCTTCTTCGGGCAAACTTTCTTTTCTTTTCTCTCTCTCTCTCTCTCTCTTTTTTTTTTTGACAAACATCTTGATTGGAGGTGAAGGATTTCATCTCTGACGAGTAAATGAAAAATTACATGCTCATGTCATAGGAAGATTTATGTTTACGTTTGAAGAGCACAAAGACATTGCAGTGTTGCCAAAAAGGGCTGGAAAAGGCAATGTTTTTTCATATAACACTATCTGTGTGCTTTACAAGACCCTAGGAAATGAATATTTTTTGGAAGTTAGGAAGTCCCCCAGGAGTCATTTTTCCCTAGGGCAAAGAAAACTGAAAATCTGTCCTAGGGTCTCCCGACTAGCTCCACGACTAAAGAAAAGCCTTCAGTGTGGCCGGTCTCTATCAAGCAAGTACTCACTGCCCTTTGGCAGAGACTGAAGCCTGCACGTACTTCTCTCTATGCCAGGATTTATACTCTCCGGAGGCTCCCTTTGCTGGTCATCTGACCTGGGATTTGCTGGTCAGCTTCCAGGAGAGTGTTTATTGTCCATAGGTTAGGGTGCTATAATTTAAAGCCTTTCTTGGCTCCCTGGTTATCTGTAAATGATTATCCCATGCTCAGATTTTCCAGTAATAGACTCTAATGAATATAAATAAAATAAGCCCCAGTTTTCCAATTATAGCACCATGACCCTCTCTGAAACAACAGCAGCACTGACCGTAGGTGACCAGTGTAACTTTCCAACATTCTGTGTGCTAGGAAGTTTTTGCTCATTTGCACCTGTCTGGTGTAGTTGATAAAACACAGACACAGAATTAAGGGCAAAACCAGACATTTGCTGCCAAGAACTGTCTTTCTACTAGGCAAACATTATCTTGTGTAGTTTAAAACACTGAAAGTTTTTCCTAAAGGGCTGCTTCCCTCATCCTCCCCCACCACGCCAAAAAGAGAACATATGGAAGAATAAGCTTGGACTAAAAGGATCATTTCTCTTTCCTTTCCTTTCCTTTTTTTCTTTCTTTCTTTTCCTTCCTTCCTTCCTTCTTCTCCTTCTCCTTCTTTTTTGGCTGCTGGAGCATAGCAGTCACACAGGGACACCACCTCGTCAAATAAACCCGACTGACACCATTTGAATGTTACCAACCTAATTTCCTAGATCTTTCAAGTCCTCCCATTGATCCTGGGAGCTGTGGCAACTCACCAGCCACAGCTCCTGGGTCATTTAGGAACATTGCTGTTGATTTTTTAAGTAAATTTTTTTTTTTTTTTTAAAGATCAAGCAGTTGCCATATATGTCCAAATTCAGAAAATCCTCCTCATTCCCAAGTAAAATGGAAATAAGGTCATTGAAACTGGCCTCATTATTGGCAGCCTCCAATGAAATAAAAGCTGACTTGTGTCCTAATTTTTAACTTTTCCTTCCTCACTGCCCACCTCAAGAGTTCCTGGGACTTCTCTTTTGCAGACCAGGAGAGCAGTACTTTTGTGAAAAGGATGGGGGTTCTTTTTTTTTTTTTTAAGATTTTAATTATTTATTTAATAGAGAGAGTAAGAACACAATCAGGCAGAGCAGCAGAGGGAGAGAAAGAAGCAGGCTCTCCGCTGAGCAGAGAGCCCGATGTGGGGTTTGATCCCAGGACCCTGGGACTATGACCTGAGCTGAAGGCAGTTAATTAATGACTGAGCCACCCAGGGACCCCAAAGATGGAGGTTCTAAGAAGGCAATGGGACCTTGAGACACCAAGCCCCGGAAGGGAGGAAAGAGACAGACATAACTGACTATAAAATTGCCAGGTATGGTGACCAATGCATGGACACTTGCATTGTTCTCCAGGTCTCCACTGATATTTTACAGTAGTTTTTCTTTTACAAGTTATTTTTTTAGCATCTAACAAAAGTAGCGGAAGCATCCATTAACACTACTTTGCAATGGTTTCTATTAGTGCCAGAAATAAAATTCAGGAGACAGTTACTTAACAGAGTCCTTTTTCACATGTGTCCTTTAGTTTGGTTTTTAAAAGCAATTCTAATTAACTATTCTAATAGGTTATGGTAATTCAGTTCCAAAGTTATTAATCTGCCTACAAACAAAATCACACCTGCTAGAGATGTTCACATTGTTATCAATAGATATGCAAATATCCTTGGTATTGATCTTCCCCTGACACACTCTAACATAACTGGAGAACTTAATTAGCATCTGATGTCTCACAAAATTTTGAAATACATCTAGTGTCAACATGTACGTTGAATCGTATTTTCTACACTTAACAGTCCTCTTCTTCAGCATTTCCAACACAGCACTGAAGAGCGGATTTTCCCCAAAGCTAATTTTCTAGCAAGTATCATGGCCATGCTTTGTGACACCACAGAAACTTGCCTAGTAACTGTGAAATCCCAAATATAAATTTATTATCATGTCAAGTTGATACTAAAAGATGAGCTTGGTCATAGCTACCAAGAAGAAGGAATCCTGTTTTTCAGGAATAAAAAGATCAAAGATGAAGAAAATACCAAGCATGATTATAAGGTGAAGAGATGGATTTTCTCATGTATCTTGTAAACTGGCTCCCACAACTAAAACCAGAGCTTTAACGGTGTTCTGAGCAAGAATAAGGTTGTTTACAACAAACTGATAGCCTTTGGTGGTGATTATTTGAAGAGGAACCTTCATTTCATGTATAAGTACCATCATTTTAAGATTATAAGTGACATGAAATATACAGTATTTGAAAATTTCTTCATAAAATTTTCTTAAGATACTTTGTCAAATGTGCTAAATAATAAGAAAGCTGAAATTTCTCTTATGTTACTCATTTCTATTATTTAAAAACTTAACAGAAAAATAAGAAACATTTTCCCCCAATGGGAAGGACCAATAGATATTGAAAGTTGACAATATCACCTGTAATAAATTCAGCCATCAAATTTCACATGATTGGGAGGCACCGAAATATTTTAGAAGGCAACTGTTCAATCTGTCCTTTCACTAAGTGATGCAATCAGTTAAACCAATAAGATGGTAAATATTTTCACTAGTACACAAAACAACCTTTTGGTTGGTTTATAATTACAAGAATGATGCTAACTGAATCCCTTACTTTGTTTCAATATCCCTTGTTAGTACCATAGACCTCTCTGCCTCTCTTGTTTTTCTCAAAAGCAATTTAGAAAATGCTTGTATTTTAGACAAAAGGAGAACATTTGGTGAAAGAAAATTCATCATTAGGTATCTAGAGGTTTGTTAATAGAAAAGGCAACTCCCACAGTGTATCCTAGTGCTCAAGCCAGACACACATGCTCAGGACCAGCAAGCTGCCTTCACAGTGGGCCAAAAGTCATTATCATAATTTTATATTACATAGACTACATTGAAAATTTAATATATCCCAGCAAAAAGAGACAAAAGACATTTTGCATAATGCTTCTGTGAGCGCACTCTCTCTTGCTACTCTTTTAGCCACCCCATGCAGATAATCACACCAGGAAAAAGAAGTTCATTACCTAAGCCAAATCAAAATTAGGCTTTTCTTTTTGATAGGGAACTTCATTAGTAAGCCCTGTCTTATACAGCTGGGAGATTTGATGAATCTATCTTAGAGTAATAATTCTGTACAATCAGCTACAATTTCACTTTAAGTTTTACATCTTTATTAAGAAAAGTAGAAATATATAAACTGGATACACATAGGTAGATCTTTCAAGATGTTAAATCGAGATGCTAACTAAAATCACTTTGGGATATTTAAAACATTCCAGAGTGACAGAAGTAACCCAGGTGAGAAACGCAACTTGGCCACATAGCTACTACCCACGATTAAGGGTTTCAGTGGAAAAGAAGAAAAAAAAGAAAAAAAAAAATCAAACAGCCAAAGCCAAAACTTGAAGGTGAGAAAAGTGGGTGTTTACTGAAACTATTCAAATGGAAACATCTTGGAATTTTAAAGTTAGTCTTTGATTAATAAGACATCACTGGGGGAAAGAGTCATGTTAGAATTCTTCCTGAGAGAAAGGCTAAAGATCTATTTGTCCCCGTGTGCTGTCCAAGAAAATGTCCATGGCAATGCTGAGTCTCCGTTCCTATCACACAAAAACTCAGTTATCGCACAGACGGGGAACAAAGAGCTACACTCGCCCCTTCATGTGACCCACATATGTAAGTGCGTGCACCAGTCTGCGGGAGCCTTGCTGCCTGCAGACGACTGTCTGTGGAACTCCTCCAAGAGTGCACCTTTCACGCTGCGAAAAACCTATCTCCGCAGCCCGCTTTGTGGACATGGTCTCCACACTGTGCTTCCAGCTCACGTGGACCTCTGTAACCTGAACCTGAAGCTTCGATATGCAAGGTTTCTCTGGCCAGGGTCCATTCTGCTTTTTCCTAAACCATCAAGCCAACAAGCCTTCCAGAGAAAGAGCAGTCTTACTCTGCCACATCTCCTCCTTCTTAACAGATAGCCATGAATTTCCCCCACTACTTACATTAGTATCACTGAAACGAGAGTCCTGAATTCCTAATTGTGAAGATTTTTAAAAACAGAGACGATGATATAATTTCCTGGGCCTCCTTGGTGTGATCAACCTACAGTTTTTGGTTAATCTTCAATACTGGGCAAGGTCTGTGGCAAAACAGCAAGAACAACGTGAACCCCTTCCACCTGCTACTCGATGTCCCTCCCCTATATTGGATAGGAGGAGAGCTCAAGAGACAAATTTCCATTTGACTTAAGCTTGACTTAGTTATTGAGCATAAATGGCCCCAAATGACCATTCCTGACTTCCAATACTGACTTCCAACAGCCCCTTTTGGAGAAAGAACAGAAAGTTTAAGAAGCACCTGGTTTAAGAGTTTCACAGAGTAAACACTTTCTTACATTTTATAACGATTTAAAACGCACTCTCAGAGCATTCAGAAACATGAACAGCATTATGAATTCCGCCTTCCCCATAGGTTTGATTTGACTTTTACAAATTAATAACATGGTCTACTTTATTTCTTTCTAATGTTTAATCTTCTTCTGAAAATGCTATATAGTTTCTGGTAGCTTGCTGCCATGGGAAGAGGTAGAAAGTAACAATAAAGCCATTTCAGACATTTTAAGCCACACAACATGGGAAACTTTTAGAAAGGGAGATGGGTCACCATAGTTAGCATTTACGAAGTCTTAACTCTATTATATCAGGCATAGGACAAAATGTTTTTGTTTTGTTTTGTTTTCCCTTCTTTCCTTAAAACAACCCTGTGAGGTTATTCCCACTTTTCAGTTTGAAGACTGAATCTTGGTAAGTTTGGGTTACTTGCCCCCAGGTCACACATCTAGTAAGCAGAAAGGCTTGTCTTTATACTCATTAACCTGACTCTAGTGACCATTTTCCTAATCACCATGTTCTCCAACCCTCCCAAGCAAGTTATAAAGAATAAGCACTTCCAGGAAATCAAAAAAGATGCTGAAATCTCAGAATTGTCCCATAGGACATTTATGAAGAGACACTGTCAGGAATCCTTTGGGCCAAGAGATATGAAAAGCATTGAGATATAAAGAAAACGAGCAGATAGCCCTATAGAAAAACGGAAGGGATAAAGAAAGAGGTATGTATGAAACATAGGCATATTTGACTCTACACATTTGGTTCCTCTGAAAACAAAACTACCAGTCACTTCATTATTTGCTTTTATAAAACATACCTTTCACTTTTCTCGTCCTTGTGACTTGGCCAGGTTAGCCATAACTGACAGCTCTTTGAAGTCTCACAAAAGTCAAGTTGTGACACTTTGCAATCCTCCTCCCTATAACCAAATGTTGGGTAGATCAAGGCCCAGCTCTAGTCCTCGGTCCTTCTTGCTGACTCAGTGGTATGATACTCAACTGGTCCTTAGTGTCTCTACAACTTGTCCTTCTTATATGACTTTTTATCCTTGTTATTACATTAGGATCATCTTTTTCTATGTATGTCTTACACTCTCCTTGCAACCAGATTTTATACTCCTGGATGGCAGGAGACATATCTTATATGTCGGTAAGTACAGACAAAACGAAACTGGGTGCTCAAAAAAAGATGTGACAAAGACAACGGGGGTGAGCTTCCACAGGCATCGTATATAGGACACACACCATAACTCTTGCTCTTTTTTGTTTCCTTTCTTCTGAATCTTGAGAGAATACAGAGCACGGCAAATGTTCTAAAATTTGAATTTGTGATGGTACCAATCCATATCGGTGCAGAGTCACCAAAACAACGGCAAAGAAAATGACCAAAAAACCCCAACAAACGCCAGTAAGAGCAAACATGACAATAATACACATCAACAATGAACAAAGGGAGGGAAAACAAGGGTCCTGAAATTCATCTTTTCTGCGAAAGTATAATAACATTGTCTAAAGTAGCGTTTTTATAGATAGCATAAGAAATTTGCAAGTTATACGAGCCCTTGACACATGGCCATAAAACCGATCGATCACCATCCTGAGAGGGACCAAGTAGATATGCAGATATCCTTAAACTCCCTTCACATTTAACTGCAACTTAGTCCACGTTCAGAAAATCCAGTTCAGCTATTTTCTCTTTCAACAGATTTCCACATGTTATTAGAAGTACACAGTTAACCAGGTTTCATGCAGTAGACAAAACGGCATTGTGGGATTACATTAGTTCGACAGCTGCTTTATGACTATAGCTTCCAGACCAATTTATTTAATATTGATCTTTAAACAAACATCAGTACAAATAAATTTGAGCACTCCAGTCCCGAGATTTTATATCTATAAAAGAGGCCTATATTCAGAGACGCGCGGCTGCTTGCATTTCTGCCTTTGATTCTGTTTTCTTTGATCCTACCAGGTATCAAATACATCAATGCCAAATTAAAACAAATCCATCTTCAGAAAACACTCTGTTTATAATCTTTCGTGCAGAAAGAATTTTTCTATCAATAACTTCCAGCAAGGGTTTTAACTGATCTTTTTATTGCTTTATTCTCTCCAGCGACTACAAAAGGCAGCAGTGCCCTGTCCTGACTTGAGCAGCAGAGCCGGCTCTACCTGGGATATCTGCCGGGAAGGGCTGAGTTCCATGCCCCCGTCCCCAGCCCCACGCAGGCAGCCTGCCGTCTTTAACGATTCTAACCCAGCAGCAGGGACGCACCAAGATCCAGCTGCCCCCTGCTGAGAAAATTGCTGCACAAAGCTAGGGGTTCGGGAGGCCAATGTCAAGACTTTTACGGGACTACAGTTGACCATTTGGAGGAGGGGACAGCTGGGTGCTAAATATAAATGGGACAAAAGACTTAGATAGGGAAATAGATAATGAATCCTGGGATTAAACACTCGATTCAATTAGGCCGGCATATATGAATGGGAGGCATAAATGGACCCAACATAATTATTTGCACAAGACTTATTTATTCCCTTCTTAGTTATCCTGATTGAGTACAGATATGAGGCTCACCAGGAGATAGATATTCCTGTGGTCGGGAACTGGGATAAAGTTCAAAGTTTTTGGTCACAATTCATTCACGTCTACCATCTGTTTGATGTTCATTGAGGCCTACTGATTGTATGGATCTCGCAGAGAAATAAAGTTTCTTCTCTGTTCTTTTCTTTCCCTCCCTCCTTCCTCTTCCCCTCCGCTTCCTTCTGGAAACAGACTCAATGGAAAAGTCTTTATGGGACATTAAGAATCCTTTTAGCAAAACAGTCGACCTTTTTCCAGACACCTTGAACCTATGCTATCAAAGGAAGATATATCTGCTCTGAAATTGTAAGATCGCTGTTTTCTGTGAGTTACGAATCTCAGGCAGTAAAGGACTGTTTTAAGGAACATTTGAATTAGAAAAAAAATTCTTTTTACTTTGTCATAAATTAGGGCTCAAGGAGAGATTGAGAGGACATGTTTTTTAATGTTTAACATCAGAAATGCATAAAAGATACAATTATTTAAGACTACTATTCCTCGGTCAATCTAATGGCTTGATGCTATAAATAAAGCAAATCTATTATTTATATAAGCACCAGCTTCCACGATGTCCCCTTCCAGTGCACTGACATGAATGAACTTTGAGCATTAAACAAAGATACAGAGTAGGAACCACATCTATTATATCTCCCCAATTTGAAAGGTCTCTCCCTTCTTCATCAAACCCTCAAGACTATTCACATTCTGTATGAATTCTGTAGACAGATAAGAAGCAAGGTGGCCAAATTGGTCTATCCTCTTGAACCCTGGGGAACAGGGTGAAGTTTAAGGCACAGATACTCATCCACATTGCTGCTGAACCCTAGAGAGAGAAGGCAGATCCTCCCTATAGTTCAAAGGCGAGCAAAGTATCCCCAAGGAGCTTCTAAGATGCTACGGTTGCTCCAGCCAAAATGGAAGGTCTTTCAAATGGGTGTCTTTGGGGTGGATACGGAATGATTTTTTTGTCCTCATAGAATTGCTGGGAGGATTAATTGGTAAAACATATGTAAATCTAGGAAGGCAATATTTTAATTAAAGGAAGTCTACCTTTTCCAGCTAATAGAGGCTTGTGTACTGGCTGATGTTTAAGCCAGAGCAGAGGCTGAGACAGACGGAAGAGCTGGTCTTCCCTGCTTGTGCATGACCCACTCTGGCGTTCCATCTACTCGACACTAACTGAATTCTCATAAGGCATCATTCCAGCTGAAAACGTGATGCTTTTGTAGGTCATTGCCATTGTACCATTTACTTGGCCGATTCTCAAGGAGGTGGGGGCAGGCAGGTGAAGGGAAAATCTGTCCCAGTCCCGAGTGCTCACAGCCACAGTGATAATCTATAATGAAAGATGAGTCCATGGTGCCCATGAGACACGTGAGTCATGGTAACTGATGGTGGAAGTCACAGACAACAGCTATGTTCTGGGCCGAGAAAATGCGGAGAACCATTCCTCTGCAGACACCTCCATTAAAACCTTTACAATGGTGAGCATGTAATTTTTTGCCTTTTTACCCATAGACCATGAACAATCTGAGATATACTCAGCACATCTGTGTATCCCCAGTACAGACCAGAGAATGAATGAATGAGCACAGGCTAGAGGAACAAGTTCAGAGAAGAGGTGATGATGATTTCCGAACTGTGGCATGTGAGCCAAGTTTGAAGGAACTAGTGGATGTTGATCTTAAGCAAAGAATCAAGAGAAGAGGGATGTCAGCTGTAGCAAAATATACAAAGGACTTATGGTAGGAAAAATATTTGTTTTCTCCATGTGGATCAGAGGATGGAGATTTCAGACATAGGCTTAGAGCGTCCCAAGAGTCCGTCCTTTCTGTCGTCATCCACATCTACTAGGTCATAACTACTAAGTATTTCTGTGTTATTTCTTCTCCATTTCCATGCCAGAGTATTAGTTCTGCACTTTATCTACATCTCTTGGGCTATGCTTACTTCCCTGCATGTGGTCACTCCAGTCTGGCCCAAGTTTTAGTATGTTGTCCCGTATTAAAATCTCCTGGAGGCCTCTCCACTGTCCTCCAAATAAAACTCAAAGTTCCTTCATCTGGAAACAAATCTTTGATGATCTCCTATTTTCTTGAGTATGTTAACTCTATGCTTTAGACATAATCTTCTCTCTGACTGAACACCCTTCTTACCTGGCCCCCCTGGGTAACCTGTACTCATCATTCAAGATTCTGTTCAGAAATCTCCTCTTATAAAGCCTTCCTTGACCCTCTCAGGCATGTTCATTCAATCACTTCTCAGTCTCCACAGAACATCTTGTGAATCATTATTATTATCTTGAGGAAAGGTAATATTCTGTTTACCTTTGTATCCCCAACAAGCAGTTGAGTAAATAAATAAAATATTAAGTGATTCATTCTTTTTTTTTTAATATTTTATTTATTTGTTTGACAGAGAGAGAGCTCACAAGTAGGCAGAGAGGCAGGCAAAGAGAGAGGAGGAAGCAGGCTCCCTACCGAGCAGAGAGCCCAATGTGGGGCTTGATCCCAGGACCCCGGGACCATGACCCGAGCCAAAGGCAGAGGCTTTAACACACTGAGCCACCCAGGTGCCCCGAAGTGATTCATCCTTTAAGTAGAGTTTCAAAAAACTGGACCAGTGTCTTTTAGGAAGTAGTGAGTCTTTAGGAGTTCGGCTGGTAGCCTGCACTAGACTTTCACAGGTGCTTCCAATTTAATCCCTCCACCCCCACCTGCGTAGGGCTGGGTGAGAAAAGCAGATAGGAGAGAGTGAAGGCAGGCATGTGTGTAGAAGTTGAACAGAACTTCTTAGTTCCGGGGTGCCTGAGTGGCTCAGTCGGTTAAGCATCTGCGTTCGGCTCAGGTCATGATCCCAGGGTCCTGGGATCCAGCCTTGCTTTGGGCTCCCGGCTTAGCTGGGAGCCTGCTTCCGCCTCTCCCTCTGCTTCTCCTTCTGCCACTCCCCCTACTTGTGCTCTCTCACACTCACTCTCTCCCAAATAAATAAATAAAATCTTAGAATAAAAAAAAAAAAAAAAACTTTCTGGTTCTGGCAAGCAGACTAGTCAGAAAGGCAGAGCTTACTTTCATTATACACACATAATGAACTAGTCCAGGATCTAGGTTTAAATACTAGAAAAGCCCTAAAAGCAGCTAAGACTGTCAGGTGCAGTTAGAGATGACTTCACGTAGAAACTTACGCGCAAAGAAAAAGCGATTTTTATAAACAAAGGACTTGAGCAAAGTGGAATGGGGGGGTGGTCAGTAGATTCTGTGCTCTTGATGTTGGTTCCTAGTGGTTATTTCTTACATGAGAGCATAAACGCTAACATATATTCTACTGACTACACAGATATTCCACTGTATTAAAGAGTAGTTACTCAAAAGTATATATATATATATATATATATATATATATATATATTATTATTATTTTTTTTTAAATGAATCCATACTGTGGTATCTTTCTACAAATTTTTTAAGCACTAACCATCTGGAAGGTCACAGAGTTCTACACCTAGGCATTTATTTCATGCACTACAAAGGCAATGCAGCAAATCATACTTTAATGATCCTCCAAACTTAATGCCCCTCCCTGAGTGCCTAACCAACTACCCAGGGGATATTTTCACTGTCAGAGAATTTCGCTTTTAAAAAAAGTTTTAAATCTGGTACAAATGAGAGGCTAGAAAATTACAATCTCGTGTTATGGCAAGTGGAGGAATGTCTTGTAACAGAGAACTTCTCTATCTGCCTAAATTCATCTTGAAGATTTGCACAGAGGTCTGAGATTCGCTTTGGATTTCATTTCACGAAGACTGGATTAAAATTCTTTTTCCTGTCCCTGAATTTGACTATTTTTAATACTTTGTTGGCATTAGTAAAAATAACATAATTACTAGAGATAAGGTTGAAGGCAAAGTTACAGGCTACTACTCTAGGAGAGTCACTGGGAAAACTGATGGAAGTTACTCTTAATGAAAACCTCATCAACATGCCCCCAAACTCTGAAAATTGTGTAGAAGTCTATCTTGTAACACAAACCATGAGATCTTTAAAAAGTAATTACCTACAAATGGCAATGCAGTCAGTGATGCTCAGAGGTGCCTACGGTTTTAAATGTGAATACATTAATGGGGCCGGTGGCTGTGCATATTATATATTTTGGTATATGCTCTGATATCGCGAAGCTATCTTAACACTGTCAGTGTGGAGAATGTTGGACAGTTACAATTTCAAGTTGCATGTCATCTAAACTACTATTTTGAATAATTCACGTAGTCACACAAATGAAAATCATATTGTCACAGTTCTCTAACAAAACCGTGTGTTTTCAAATTAAAAATGTACTTCCTGTACAGTCCATAAAAATTCCATCACGACCAGGATTCATGAAGTCATGGGGAAGCCTGCTCGGTCCTGCCCCCTTTTCCTGTTATCTTCTCGTATCGGGGATAATGAGAAGCTTGACAACATGGCTTTTGGTTGGGATTAAAAGCCTAAAGCTCTCCCCACTCTGGTTTTATGGGGCCCGGCTGCTAGACTTCACAGGACCTTGCTGAAACGACCTGTCTACTTCAACTCCACATGGCCCCACTCCGGCTAGGCCTTTGGATCAAACCCTTCTCCTGTGAGTACAGACAGCGTCTGGGAAACTGCGGTGCGGACGTCTCCACAGAGAATCACAGATGCTGTCAGGCCCGAACTTCACGCTCAAACATTTGATGCATTTTAAAAAGGGATTCAGCCTCAGACTCAAACAGGCAGATGGATCGTCTAACACTTCAAAGGCTTTAGCAGGATTGCAGTTTTCTCTTTGTCCCATAACCCATTCTGCTTTTCCTCCTTCTCCACAACGTGCCTCGGCACAGTGCTATGAAGGAAGAGACAAAGTGTCCCCAATCCTGATAGCAAGAACTCAGCGGAGCAGGAACAGGTCCATTAACCCCCTTATACGATACTGAGTTTTCCAATTTTAATATCGATGGCTCCAGGAGTTCAGGGATGGACGAAGGGACAAGGAATCACAGAGGCAGTGACAAGACGAAAAAGAAGAAAACGCTTTCTGTGTTTGGCTGTCGCCACAGAACAGTGAGCATCTTTCTTCCCTAAGAGCCGATTCCCATCAGCCAAGTGATGGCATCCCAGATTGCAAGAACTGCTCATCTTGTTTTTGTTCAAGTCATTCAGGAAAGAGCGAGGAATCCAAAATGACCTTTTTCTTAAAAGGCTTTCTTACTACAATTCTAAAGCAATCATTAAAATAGAAACTCACTGTGACTTGAATTTGCTTATCCCTACGCAAGTTCCAAAATTGCTACTGCTCTTTCTCCATGAATTAGTCACTGGAGTTTACACCCGTTGGTCAACGGACATGGAATGTGGACAAAGGATTTCCCCGGGGACATCCAGAAATTGGTGCGTATCTGAGTCATGCACCCAACTCTGATGAGGCCTGAATGTCAAGAAAAGGTTGAGCGTTCTAAGGAACCCTGAGACAGAGGGGAAGTAAAGGGGACAGAAGAGGCAAAAGTGGATTTCAACAGTTGAAGTCAATCAATCAATCAATCAATCAACATTCTCATTATAAGCCAGCGTGTCAACTTTACCCCAAATACAGTGGGAAAAGAAAATTTTATCTGGCCTCTAATAGTTTGAAATTTCACGAGATAGTGGAGATTAACATTTACTTGTAGGAAACCACTCGTAAATATCCCAGATCAGACACAGATGGGTTAAGACTGCCAGGTGTAGGAAAGGTGAGACAGGCTGTGTCTTTAAAGAAGCATCTATTTAAGAGATATGGTGGGGGGAACCTGGGTGGCTCAGTCGGTTAAGCATACTAAGCCCTGATTTCAGCTCACGTCATGATCTCCGGGTCATGAGATCAAGCCCCGTGTCAATCGGGCTCCATGCTGGACATGGAACCTGCTTAAGGTTCTCTCACTCCCTTTCCCGCTGCTCCTCCCCTCCCCTAAAAAAATAAGTAAACGAAACCCTCATTAGCGTTTTTAAAAAAGAGAGAGAGAGATATGGTGGAATATACTTTTGGATAAAATCAGAGATTAAGCTAAAAAAGACCTTCAAGATTGTCCAATACAAAAACCTTCTTTGAAAGTAAGGTGAAACCAACTTGTTTAAAGTTTTTCGGTCAGAAGGGGAAGAGCTAGACTGACAGTCCAGTTCCCATAAACAACCAGTCCTATGATCTTTCCACGACGTCCTTCCTCTGTGTACATGCATTCTATTCTGGGAACTTCACTGTATAAAAATCTACATGTAATGTTTTCTACTTAAAAAGAGACATTTCCTCATGCTCATTTACCTTTTCAGAGCAGAGATGCAAAATTCACCCTTGTGCATACATATATAAATAGGAACTATTTTAAAAAGTCTAAGGACCAAAGAGGAAAGATTAACCTGCTTTAATCCATGAAGGTCTTGACTTAAATTTTATATTATGTCTCTAGTCACACTTCAGGCAAGAGTATTTTTTTCATGTGCTGATTACTGTAATTTGCAAAGGCTAGTGCCCTTGATATACATCACAATTTAAAATGTACATGCTACATTTTTAAATAGTTAAGAATTAAAGATATATGTATGTTGGGCACTTGGGTGGCTCAGTCGGTTTAGCAGCTGACTCTTGATTTCAGCTCAGGTCATGACCTCATGATCTCAGAGTCCTGGGATTGAATGATGCATTGGACTCCACACTCAGCGAGGAGTCTGAGAATTCTCTTTCTCCCTCTCCCTGTGCCACCCTCCACTCATGCGCTCTCTCTCAAATAAATAAATCTTCAGAAAAAAAATATATGCATGTTAAGTGCCATTGAAAATATAAGTGGCAAAAAAGTGGAAAAATAATATACTATAGGTCAAATATCTCATAGCCTTAAGAGTTCTTTTAATTCAATAGGAAAATGACAAATACTAGTTTTTAATGGGCATAAGACATGAATAAGCAAACTCTAGAATACCAAATAGAAATGGTGACTAACAGATGAAAAAGTCTATTTACCCATAATAAAAAATTCAAAATTAAAATGAAGGATTGTTGGCACATACCCAATAGAGGTTTTAAAATTAAAAATGTCAATTTTTAAAAAGCGTATTATTCAGTGTGGTCAAGAGCATGAGAAAATGGGTCTTCTCACACACTGAGGGAGATGAGTATCAGTGTAACTGTTCCGACCAGTAATCTAAAAATCCACCTGAAGAGCATTAAAAATGTTCTCATAATTTTTTACTCTTAATAATTTACTTAAAGTGTGGGTACAGTTTAGTTAAATGCATTAGTGCATTTAGTTAAAACAGTACTGAAAAATAATATGCACTCAATAAATGTTAATGATCTTTTGAAGATATTTTGGCAATCTTCTGAAGAAGAGCTAATGAAATATGTACATTGTATAATAATATCAAGAAATACAGAAAACACTTAAAATATTATATTGTACAGTACAATTATTCAGACTTTTAAAGTAGACAGGCATGTGTGTCTCTATCAGCATCAATTAAAAAAAAGACCGCAAAAAGAAAAACTTAAAGACCATTAATCAAAATGTTATCATCTGGCTGTTAGAGTTAAGGCTGGACGTAATTCATTTTCCTTCATTTTTCCTTCCATTTTCCAAATGGGCTAGAGTTTGAAAAGATGCAAATTATTCAAAGAACAAAATAAGGATGTTTTCCCACTTCTTCCCTGATTTGGAGGGAAGGAAGCTTTGGAGGAAAGGAAACACCAGTAAGGCACTCAATAAAAATGAAACCTCCCTAAAACATTGTGGGATGCTGAAAAACACAGGGAGGAAAAGGGAGAGGAAAGGAAGTACGAGGAGTCAAAAAATCCCAAGGAGAATAGTGAAAGGGGGGAAAGCAAGCAGGCACCTGGGTGACGGCCTAGGTGATGCCTAACAGCACAGGACAGACAGACACGGCTTTCCGCAAGCCTGTCCACCAGAAGCAGTTTGCTCACCCTGTTCACAAGAGCCTTCATTATAAGAAATGGGAAGTGCTGCCGCTTGGGCTGCTTTTGGATACGGTGACAAGAAAATGGTTAAAGGTAACTGAGAAGCTGATCATTATCAATTAAGCTGTGCTCACTTGGCATGGCGGGGTATATGCCACAAAGTGAGCTGAACAGTTTCTTCCACAACAATTTTCTTTTTATTTCATTCACAGTATGTTTATTTTTATTTTTTATTTTTTTTTTTTTTTTAAAGATTTATTTATTTGACAGAGAGAAATCACAAGTAGACAGAGAGGCAGCCAGAGAGAGAGAGAGAGGGAAGCAGGCTCCCCGCTGAGCAGAGAGCCCGATGCGGGACTCGATCCCAGGATCCTGAGATCATGACCTGAGCCGAAGGCAGCGGCTTAATCCACTGAGCCACCCAGGCGCCCCTCACAGTATGTTTATTTTGCCACGTTGCCCAAAGTTTGGGTAACCCGGGAATCCAGGCAGGGGAAAAAGGAAAACGTGAATTAGCGATCAATTTAAGGCTCTTCCTATCACTGGCTGAAGAAAACATCTGAACTAGGAAGTATATAAAGCAGAAGCGTTGCTTTCTACAGAGGGGAGGTGACTAGCATTGAATAGCAACCACAACAGAAGATGACGAACTTTTTATGGTTGTGGAATTAACGGCTGAAGAACTATCACGTCTGCGGAGAATGAGGGGGTGTATTGGCGTCAGGTATGCACTGATTCACGGGGTCCATGTAAATTTCAGAGTAGTTTGGTCCACGTAGGCAGTGCCTTGAAGGAAAAAGAAGCTGTGGACCTAGATAGGAACTGGAAAGAAGTAAAGGTCTTAAAATAGGGGTCCTTTCAGTGGATGCAATGCAGAAATTCCCTATCAAGATTAACTAAATTATACTCGCTAAGGCGGCTCTGGACCAGATACGTGGCTTGGACAAGTTACTCAGTCTCCTTCAGCCTCTTCACTGAAGGATGATAGTATAACCAGATTATATTGGAAGATTAAATAAATCTAACTATTAAATGCTAAACTCAGTGCATGGGATTCTACATATGATAACTAAAAAATAGCATACGAAATTAGAGAAAATAAGGGGTTGCTAGTTTGTAACTATCAGCAAACGCTTAAGGAGATTCTCTGGGAGCACTGGAGATGGGGTCTGGGGGTGAACAGAGGGCACCCCAAACACACACTTGGAAGCACTCTTACAGTTCATGGTAGAATTCCGTTAGACGCAGTCTGAATTAGCCATCAAAGGGGTTCTATCAATGGTGAGCTATTCTACCCAACTTCGCTGGCAGGGTGACATGAAATACAGAACTCATGACGATGAAATTAAGTAAGCTCTTGCCCACAAGAGGCGAGCGGGGGGAAACATCTATGAGCAGTCACCAGGGCACTATGGGAATTTTGCCTTTAAAATGCCCACCTAGGTAAGTTCCCCGGAGAATTAACACTCTCTGTCACTTTTACTGTCCAGAGAGTGAATGAGCGAATGAATGAATGACACATACTTTGCTAAGTTCCACAATGCCCAATTGATTTGAAATAAGTGATAAAGAGCTCTGTTTAAGAATTCAGTTAAGAGGGCGCCTGGGTGGCTCAGCAGGTTAAGCCGCTGCCTTCAGCTCAGGTATGATTCCAGGGTCCTGGGATTGAGTCCCACGTCAGGCTCTCTGCTCAGTAGGGAGCTGCTTCCCTCTCACTCTATCTCCCTGCCTCTTTGCCTACTTGTGATCTCTCTCTATCAAATAAATAAATAAAATCTTTAAAAAAAAAAGATTTCAGTTAACAGCTGGGTCCATCTCTACACAGGCACACTTGCACACAGATGCACACACTCCTCTCCCTGTACAGTTACACGTGCACACACACGCGTGCCACCAGATTTCCTTATCACACTCCACTCAGATGGAGTTTATTTACTAATCTCGTCGTCAGGCTTGTAAGTAAAATTTCCGCAGATAAGTTCGCGCATCTGTGTTTCTTCCGTTTTGTGTTCTTCACGCACTTTGTACATTCTCATAGTGAGAAGAAAAACAGTAACCAAGGTGAGAATTCTTCTTTTGGTATTTCCATTGCTTTTCATGTGAAGCAAACAAGCCGTATGCCATAATGGGAATTCGAGATGGCATTTGGGGAGGTTGCCAATTTTTAGGGGAGCGTGTATGTGTGTGTATGTGTGTGTTGTTTTCTGCTGGAGTTGCTATAGTAGATAATTCAAAATAAAATTCAGCAGGTCCTGATGTTAAATTTTGGGCACCAAACTGAATGTCGGGAGAGCAGAAGTACCAGCCCTCTCTGGGGACTAGGTCTAATACCTCCTGAGGCCCCTGGCTCAGCTGTGGCAAGCTAATAAGGTTACCCTGAAGCAGATGCAGTTGTTAATACAGATGTGGCATGGGACCTCCTGAGGCAGGTCACAGTCATGATAACTCATGGTCACATGCAATATACTCATTATGAAAGCTTGTGACGGGAGCACCTCAAACTGGGGCCTCACAGTGCGTCACGCTCCCTTTGTTCCCTGAGTTCACATGAAGGAAGGCAGGCTAAGAATTTTCTACACACACACACACACACACACACACACACACACTCACACACAGTTTGGGGGGATTTTTGTTCAGGACACTTTAATGCAAAGGGTTTTAAATCATTCTGAGGCAATTAAAGTTATTCGGAAAGTATGTACAGAAAATCTCATGGAAATCGAGTGTGACAGCTGGTGTGGGGATCCAGCAAAAGGAACTGCCACTATTTATGGACACAATAGAGAGGAATGGTTCTTGGCAGCTAGTTTCAAGGTTCATGGTGTGTGGTGAAATGGCTAATACTGTGGATGAAGGCTGATTATAAATAAAATGGTATGTTTCTTCATCTCCTCCCACTGGTCACAGTCTAAAATGATGCTTTGGAGGAGACAGTTACAAACTACCGCCTTTCATTTTACTTCCAGTCCTTTTGAAGAGAGTGAGCCGATTTGGAACTTCCAGAAATCACAGACTCCCTTGACTGAATGGGAGAGCACAGGCACACTGAAGCAGTAACTTTGAAAATTGTGTGCTGGTAACCCGAGTTAACGCAGGGAAGAGCTGAATAATGTACAGAGAGCAGGTTAAGCACTAAAAGAATCTGATTTGTTCGATATTTGCAGACTAATGGGGCACTGCAACCCTTTTGCTACTGATATTCTGATTTCTAGCCCTAGAAGACAGACAAGCAGGTTGACTTCTGAAATTCCCCAACCACTTCATTAGCAAGGATGGCGGGTTACAACATGATAAGCAGTAGCTCCCGGACACATGGGAGCTGCCTTCTGTGGGATTTCCAAACTTCTCCATCCTAGGGGGTGTGGGGGTACATGATGGTAAATGTAGGTAAAGTTAAATCTCTTCTGAGACTCAGGTTTTCCCAAGAGGAACTCTCTTGCTGGGGTCATCCTCTAGCTTGTCTGACCCAATTTTCCTTCCTTTATAAGTGGTCATGAAGAGAACAATTATTGTGCTCCAATTTGAAACCAAATGCTCAATGTTATAAATAGTAGCTTCAGGGAAGTTATAACTGATGGGACATAGGTCTACATTCATATGCAGGGATAATTATCATTCTAAGATTTTTGCAAATGAAGACCTGCAAAAAAAGATAAGCTTCAATTAAACGAAAGATAAAACAAAATTAAGAGTAACAATCAAAGGATGTAATAGCCAAGTGTAACTTCAAATATATGAGTATAATGTATGGAGACATGGGATTCTATGATAATTCAAAAAGCAACGTTCCCAAGTAACTTTCACATCCCTAGACCTCTACTTCTAATTCATTCACTCATTCATTCGTTCTCTGCACCCATCAATCATCCATTCCATTCATCAGTCATCTGCCCAACAAGCTCCTCCTGCATGCTAGTAAATTTCAAAATGTTTTCTACAATGTATCAGAGATTATAAAGCAAGTCCAAAAGGGCTTGGCCTTCAGACCAGACAGTCTGTTATTTGAGAACAGTGCAGTAGAGATGATTAGCAAAAAATGCTTCAACAGCAAAATCCATATCAAGCATGGGCTTGGGTTAGGGCTGGATGTGATTCCGGGGGAAAAAAAGTAGGAATTAAAAGAGAGTAAAGTCGGTTTTCTCTGGAAATCACTGGAATATTTTCATCACAAAACAAGATGTTTGTCAAAATTTAGGTAATTTAAGTTCAATTCTTCAAGCTGTATCTTACAGTGGGCATTGGGTCAGATTTTTCAATCTACAGCTACCAAGGCCTGCAAGGTTTCATGTGCTAAAACTGGACTCACTTGAGCCTTAAGACATATTTATTATTTACTTAACTATTAATCTAAAGAGCAAAATAAAATAGCACCTGTGTATGTGTCTTTCAATTGCCCCTTATTTATTTTTATTTATTTTCATTAGTAAGGAAACAGAGACAAGAAGAGACTATTATTCCTGATCACACAGCTAGAGAGTAGCCAAATTAGATCTAGAATGCTCGGTTTCTAATCGATATACCTTAAGTCATATGACTTCAATTGATTTTAAATTACCAAAGTTAACATAGCCAATGATATCAGAGGAGGAAATACAGCAGAATATGAGAAATAAAATGGATCCACACATGCTCTGTCCAATGCAATATGGCTTGAATCGCACAGAACCAGTGCGTTCTGATCAACCCAACACATAACAGACTTCATTCAATTCCTAATAAAGGAATAGCATTATTTTTTTATGACAAAGGTGGTTCAAAGATTTAAGAGGTGCTGGACACACTAATTAGAATTAAGATCAGCCTGGTTTATATCAAGCCCCTTTTTAGCACCGTGTTATTGGTTTGGTCCGACACTGTCCCCTGCAGTGTGTGGAGACAGGCCAGGAGTGTGAGGGCTGCAGAGCAGAGCAGGAAGAAAATCAACTGTGAAATTGGTAATTTTATTGAGTTTCACGGGGGGCTTTGTTGTTAAGACACAATGCAATTGGAACAGAACGCCTGTGGTAACACCATGCACACAGTATCCATTTCATGGCCAAAGGTAAACCGCCTCTAACCAAAAGTTACACACACATCCCTCTTTCCAAAGCATTTTGCAAAGGGAGAAAGAAGCGGATCCAATGAAGTATGGATAGTTATGCTGCAGGTGTGGGGACGTTACCAACGCATAGGTAGAGTGGTACATGTGGAATGGTGTGTGGGGTGGGTGGGTGAGTGTGTGTGCGTGTACACACATGCACGTGCCACTCCCCACATCTCCAAAGGTTCCTTTTCTGAACAGGGCCTGCTGGTTTGGGTTTAGAGAAAAGCTGTCCTTTCACTCTAAATGGTACGTAGGTCCCAGAAGGGGTGTGTGAGGAAGACAGGGGCAGAAGGAGAGGACAGACCGAAATGTAATGCCTGAGCAGCTGAAATCATTTGGTAGTCTCAATCCCCCAGGTAAAATAAGAATTAAACATAGCTAACAGGATATTACTCCCAGTTGGAAAAGATCTGCTCGCTGGCAAAGTGAAAGTGAAGCTAACAATTGGTATTTGTTCTAGGGTGGTATTTTTTTTCCCCTAAAAGCTTGAAGTAGGAATAGTTAAATAAAGTATGCTGGTTAACTGTGTAAATACATTTGCAGCTTCTGTGCCTTCCAGGGCTCTCCCCGTAGTGGGTTAATTTGGTTTCAGAAGGAAGGATGCCTAAAGATGTTCAAGGCGTCCAGATAGGGCAGGAGAGCCCACCCCGGTGGGTGAGGTTAAGTGGTGGTGAAAGGAGGGAACCTTTCATCATGTGAGAAGAGGGTGCGTGCAAAACACGTCTCCCGTGCCAGCACAGCGGTCTGAACAGCAAGCTCCCATTCCAAGGAGGATTCATCTTTTTCATGCATTCTGACCACATTTCTTGCAAGGCAAGAAACCGGGAACATCAAAAACGGTTCTACGTGTTATCATCAGTTTTATTTAAACCGTATTTGGGGGGTTGCAATGCTTGGCTTTCCTATTTGGGGGGCACATCTCCGGAGATTTTTTGCCCTCACCAGGGGACTAAGTTGTCATGGTTGGCTTCCCCCCATACACGGGAAGCACTTGAGTGAGACTACGCATGAACAAGGAAGGGGATGGAGGTTCCACGGCCAGGAGATCACGTGGCTGCCCCTCCCTCTGCACTGTCTACTGGGGAAAGGGGCCCTCAGCTCACCATTCATGCTGGATGTGACATAAGATGGCCAGCTGGTAGTCTTCAGTCTTATTTATTTTTGTGCAATCAGAATAATGGTTACGCCCACCAGCCAAGGATAAATACAATACACCTGGAGAGCTCTCCACTTTGGCTAGAGACAAGGGGTACTAATTCATTTTCAATAGAGACAACAATGAATGCTGATGTCGTGCCCTTTCCAAAAGATCCAAGTCCAGTGTTCGTGTGTGGCCAAGTATGTCACAGCATCTATATACGCCAGTTTCCACTTTCAAACGTGCATTAACACCGAATCCCTCTTTGAACCCCTGAGTGTTTTGTTTTTTTTTTTTTCAGTTGCACCGTATTCGATGCTTTTCTTTTTCAAAATGCAATTAATATGGTTGTGTGTTAAATGATTCAGTGAAAGTAAATCTTTTATATTCAGGTAAGCAATTCAGCCTTGTAAGGTTTTATGGGAATTAGATTTTTTTGAAGTCTGGCTTGAGCATGCCCATAACTCTGACAGAGCCCTGCAGGCTCTTGTCTTCACCTTCAAATCATAAGACAGAGAAATCAAGCTCCCTCTGTGCTCTCAATTATACCAAAAAACACGGAGCAGAAGTCTTCAGTAATTCAATCCCTGTGGAAGCTTCTTCATACTGTTTGCACTGTTGGAACTGCTGACAGCAGCAATCCCAGAGTCCCCCCTGGTAGACTGTCAGAGCTCCTCATACAGTGTGAGCGGCTCTGCTCTGTCCCACGGCTCCTTCTCCAGAGACCCCGAAGCACATGCGTGACTTTTGATGCTTGCTTGATACAGTGGCCAAGAGGCCAAAAAACATCACAATGAGAGTTCTCATACTCTTACAAGGTACTTTGTACTCAAACTAATAAGTTCTGTGGCTACACGGGGGCCTGGGCTGGTGTAATTTAATCACAAGTACAGCTGCATAAACACTGTACTAAGGAATGTCTGCCTGCAATTGGATTCTTTCTTTGAAAATACACTGTCGAAAATTCCTGAGTGCCATTTTCCATATGGTTAATGAGCAAATGTATCATGGCCAGCTTTTAAAAGTAATTTGAATTTATGAGTTGCAGGGATTCTAGCACATGTGCACGAGAAACTGCACGTACCCGGGGCTCTTCCTTATCATGCAACACCATTTCCCGGTTTTCTGCCAACGACACCAAAAGAACCACTCTGTGTGTTTAATTGCCTTAAATCATCAGTAACAGCCTACAGCAGACACTCTCGGGGCCGCCAACCTCTTCCAGCTTCTTCCCCCAAAACGTGTCATAGAGAAGGTGGGTCCGTATGCAACACAAGAGTGCCATTCACGTATCAAGTTTCGCCTTGTAAATACAGATTTTAAAAAAATTTTTAAAGACTTTCCCACCCACCATCTCTGCTGTTATGTCACATTAACTTTTTTTCCCTATTCTTTTTAATGGAATGCAAGAAGTGACAGCATCAAGAGTGAACTCCGGCATCAACTATGAGCTTTGGGTGATTATGACTCATCTTTGTAGGCTCGTCAGTTGTCAAAAATGGACCACTCTGGTAGGGGAGGGAGACCATGGTGTGGGATGGAGGGTGTGTTGGGCAGGAGGTGTATATAGGAAAATCTCATCTCAATTTTGCTGTGACCCTAAAGATTGCTCTAAAAAAGTAAAGTCTTTAAAAAAGAGAGACAGAGGGTATGGATTTTTCTACAAACCGAACTGTTGCTATATACTTATCCCCTACCCTTTGACTCCAGCTCAGATGAGAAGCATAAACAAGTTTCTATTATGCATGATACTCCAACTTCCAAAGTTGCTGAGAAAATTTAAAATCCACTACCTACAAAGGATTTGTCTCAGTGCGTGTGCTGAAGATAACTGGATTTTTTAAACCAATGTTTTTGCTATGTTTTACCATAAGATAGATCTCTGGCTCTAGATCTTTATGCTGTCACATTAAAAATACCATAGATCATTATTTTTAAAAAAGAGAGAAAGGTACATGTTCACATATTCTTCACAAGGATAACAGAAAAAAAATAGTATAATGTCAATTGTCCTTATTTTTGTTGTTGATAAACTTGTAATACAGAAGCAAAGTTGAAAATTTTTCCTGTGCAGGCATGTAGCTTCTTCTGCATGGCAATATGCCAAATAATGACAGAAACTTTCAGGTCCCCGCTAATATGAATTAATACAGAAAACCTGTAACTGGACAGTTAGCTTTCTTCTGTAGGGCCACATCACCTACTCAGATATTAACATCAATTCGTTTAATCAGTGCCATTGGCGACTTTATGATTACTGGTCCACTCTTTGAATTTGTACGTTTTTGTTTGTTGAGAGATGGATTAATTGATACTACACATCCATCACATGTTTTCTATGCAGCAAATATGCTAGTTAGTGTTGGAAAACAATGATGACATTATCTGTCTTTTCATTGACTAATAACGAACGTTAACTGCTTTACTTGATATATTTCTCACTGTGGCTTTTTTGCTGGTTCCAGGGGAGCCCAGCACATGACTTCCTTCAGGCCTGACGGCTGGCTGTACTCTGCCCAGCACAGGGAAGCCTAGTCCACCTAAATGTGTACTTACTGTCTCGGAGGGAGATGGTCACCAAATGGTAATCAATATGGTGTCATGACAGTTCACCTGGGAAGCCCTGACTTAAATACAGCTTTGCTTTTTAGAGAGTCACATTCACCATCATTTTCCACATTTTTCTGTGAGCTGCATGTCCCCTGACCGGTCAAAAATTCATAGAATTTTTAAAAATACAAAAGCAAAGCAAAACCAAACCAAACCCAGGTATCTTCTACTTAAATGTTCCTGCGATAATAAGGCAAATCTTTAAGGGCACGTAGATGTACTAATTCTGAAGGTAACACAGTCCAAAATGACAGAGGAGCTTCACGAGTTAAATCAATCCAATCAAATTGGGAGACATTTGCAAAAATTAACCTTACCCAAATTTTTGGAAAAGGGCTCCGTTGAGTAAATGCGCATTTCTGTCATTTTCGGACACAGGTGGGGGCCTGTTCATCTTAAATCTCATCAGCCCTTCCTGATCTTCTTTTGGTTGTAAAATGATTTTCTAAGGCCAATACAAAGAAATGTCTTAAATTATCCCGATTCATGCCAACATTGTTGCACAAGGAAGTCAGTCTAGCTACCATTAAGCAGGCATTTGGTGGAGGAGGAGGGACTAAAAATTTATGATACAAACTGGAGTTATGGATTGCTTTGTGGCTTTGTGCCCCATCTGTCAAACTGGGGTGTCTGAACGGAGAGAAAGCAAGAAATTCCCACAAATCACAGATTGCCGTGCTGTTCAGCTCCCTCATTCCTTTAAAGGTATGATTCCGTGTGAATAAAAAATGTGCAGTTAGCATTCTGAAGTATTGAATGGCTTTTAAAAGCATTTAAAAATATGTACAAGGCTGGAAAGGTCACTTGCATAAAAGAGGGCATGCACAAGGTGAAAGCCTAATGAAACATTATGCGGCATCTTTTTTGGTGCTCAGAATAGCTCCAAGGTTAAGAGACTCCGAGTCAGTCTTCTGCAGATCCATTTCCTCTCTCCAGGCTTCTCATGTTAACCCAGTGATTTAGTGCTCTGCATTAAGAGCAATTCACCTGCCTCTCCTGTCCCTGTGGCCCATCCCTCTGGGGAGCGAGGTGGAGAATAAAAAGTTCCACATATGGTAAAGTCAAGCTGCTTGGAGCCTGCTGAGTGTCTGTTGTGGGGATAGCGGCTCCTGAAAGCCCCAGCTGGTACTTGGAAGAGATTCTGCATTACTACACCTCAGTGCCTGCCTGGTTCCCTTCGGAAACTGTTGGCTCTACATACGACAGCCATTTTAGATCTCTTCAACCCTTTTCTCCCGGTTCTGTATCCAACTGAACAGTTGGTCCTCTACTGCTAGATAATCAAATTCTTCCATCTGGTCCCATCCCTGTGGAACTGAAAAGGTGTAGTACGCACCCGGTCCCAAACACATATCAGGAGGGGCACCGGCTTCCCGACAAAAAAAAAAAAAAAAAAAAAAAAAAAAGCAGTCCACAATAGACCACAGCAAAACCTTGATTTTAAATCTGGGGGAGGGAAGGGAGAAGAGAGTAAAATAGCTATAAAACTATCCCCAAAAAGAGAAATCGTGGAAACCTGCCCAAGTCGCTAAACTACACAGCCACTGCTAAATGTTAAGTGAACCCAAGCCCAATGCTTAGACCCACGATGCAAGCACCAAATCACTTACTTTAAGATACCCTCCAGGCACGCGCGGTACCCTTGATGCGCGCCCTAACCCGCAACTACGTCGGTGTGACCCACCAACACCAAGTGTGCGCCCGCTGAGAGCTCAAGCTCGTCTCTCTCTTCTCCACGGCAGTTTGGAGGAAGACTCCCTCTAATGTGCCACTCGGTCCTGCACACGTTGGTTTCTGTGCATATATGAGCGTGCATATGAAATCTCTTTACAGGGCACATACAGACTTCACAGTGTGTGAGGAAGGGGAAGGGTAACAGGTAAGAGTTTCCATAATGATTTCCCCCCTTAACGTTCCTGGCACGTTATATTATATATGTGTGTGTGTGTATATATATACAAATAGAAATATATTATACATATATTCATATATGTATAACATATATTATAATTATAATATATATTATAATTCGGTGAATGGGCTAGGCATTTTTACTTTCCTTCTCGAGATGGTTTGGCTTGCAATTTTCATCATCCAATGATTCCTATAACACAAAGTCATCTTAAATTTAGCCTGTGTAGCCTAGGATGGCTGAAAAAAAATTTACATTGTTTTGACAGCTTACATTTTTCCCAATGCTTGTCACTTTTTAAATAACTTTAACATCTGTCCGTTGATCTTTATGACAGTTGTAAGGAAGGACCCACATTTTACAGATAAAACAACTGACTCAGAGAGCTGAGGGGGTTTGCTGAGGGTGGACAGCTCAGATGGGATAATGCCTGTCACAAGACTCCAGACGTCCTCATTGAGTGTGGGTCCAGAATTTCAAGTCATTGATGAGGTGACAAATGGTAGTTTTCATGTTGAGATCTGTCTTACTTTTGGTACTCTTTATAAAAGGTAAGGTTAATACCGTCAACTTCAGAAAAAATAAAAACCAGGATAAAATAGTTAAGTTCAGTCCCTTCACTTTATAAATGAGGAATCCCAAGGACCGCAGAGGTCAAAGGACACATTGAAGGTTGTCAAATTGGCACCACTCCTATTTTAAATAACTTCGAATGGACAGTTTGTCTGATTCTTGAGAAACAAAGGTCCTAACGTTCTTCCAGGGTACTGAAGTCAGGGTAGAGAGCGGCGTGTTAGAGAGTTGGACTACGTTTATTGAAAGTGGGATGACAGTTTTAAAAAACTGAGTATGAGATCCAGAGGTTAATCTCGATCTACTAATAAAGCCCTTATAAATCTTTACCGTATTCCCTCAGTGTGTATGAGTCAGTTAGCTTGCAACCATAAAACAATTTTGCATCTTATTACGGCTTTTTCTGAAAGAAACTTGAAATATGTCACTACCCGCTGTTTTATTAATGATACAATAAATGCTGATTTAGGGGGTAATCCTTCCCAGTAAGCATTGTTCCTATTTCAAACCACTAACAAGAGTTCACAGTCAGTAGGACTAGCAATACCTCAATTAAGATACAAATATTAAGTGAAGAACACTTTTCTCTTTTTGTTTTTTTTTTCCCCAGAAAAATTCACTTATCTCATTTAATCCCAGCAGTCAAAAGTGGCATTCGATGCTCAGGTCACAAAATAGTCTTTCTAGCTCCTGTCTTCAAAGTGATTGGGCAATCCTCACTAACCTGAAATGCCAGAACTGATGACCAGATTTAATATGACTTTGTAAATAATTTAATAATAATAGACTTAGAGTATCTCATTCCCTATTCTGATTGGTGGAAAATCAATTGCACTGTGCCTGGAAATGACTGACTTCCCATTAGAGTTTTTCCTAATTGCAGTCAAACACAAGATCTTCGTCCTTCCAAGCGGTGCCAGACAGCAAAGGAAGAAGTTATTTTTAATATAACTTTTAGTTCTTGTAAACCCTTAACAACGGTCATTATCTCTTCGAAATCATTTCTGACTGTAGTAAGGGAGGCGTCCATTGGTACATGCTGTCTCTGGTTTCAAATGACAAAGCTTAACACATGAGTTGTTAACTACCTGTAATGACACTTGGTTGATTAATGCTTCAGTGACACCCAATTTGATCTCGTGTCCACTATTAAATCGCAGCCATGTAATATAATTTAGTGTTCAAAGATTTTATAAAGGAGGTAAAATTGGTTTTGAAGGCCATTCACATTTTTAAAGGTAAGACTGATCGTACAATTCAGACCTATTTTTCCCTTGGAGTTTCAAGGAATTAATTTTTCACTAACATCTACTGGAAGCTGCAGTTTGGTATTTGTGCTTACAAGCTAATAAACTTGTCTTGTCTCCAAATAAGTCAGTTGCTTTCAGTGAAAATTTGGGAGCGAAGCAGGGGAGTGGGTGTGTGGTGGGGGGCTGCGTCTGATTCCCGTACTAAACATAAACGTTTTATTTAAGGGAATGACAATCCGGTAAATGAACACTGCAAACAAAACGAAACACCAAATAATAATAATTAATAAGTGGCAAGCTACTCTGAATAACTTCATTCTGCTCACCTCACACAGAATCCAAATTAGAAACCATTACTGCATCGAAGACTTGCTCTCAATAGCAGTTAAGCTTCTTTGAATGGATTCCCTATTGTATAAAAAGTGTGCCAGTCTTTGACTGCCAAAATCAATTAGTCACATTCATTATGCCTCTATTTATTAATGTTGTGCACTTTATAATGCACGTGCTGATGGAACAAAAGAAAGTTGTGAAATACCAAATATGTGTTATGATTAAAATCAGAGCAAGAGGAGTAATGATCTTTGGTCTCTAACTGGTTACAAAGCCATTGTAAAGATTAGATCAGTGGTGACAGATTTATAATCTTTTTCCAAAATGTAATCCTTGTAGCTCAGATTTTGCAATAGAAAAAGTATGCAATTGGTTACAGGTTATTGGCTCCAACCATTCTATTCATGAGAATATTGTGTTTCTGTCTCCTGAAATCTAAATACATAATATAATCTTACCAGATTCAATTTTAATCTGCACTGCACTGTTATAATAAAACGGGTCAACATAAGGCTCTTAACTGATATAGGGTTCAGAGTTAATTCAATGATGCTAAGAATGACTGACTGGTATTAAAAATCAGCAAATAATTAAACCTCATGCTAAAATGAATGAAGAACAATGTCGGCATTCTGGCAGGATAGAATTTGATGGAATTTACTGTCAAGCTGCTACCCCTAAACTTTCCACATGAAACAAAAACTATAATTTGTCTCCCTGTAATAAATAGTGTTCTATTCTTTATTTTCCCCTCAAGTAGTGCAGCACAGAAGTTGAAACACAACATATCACATGATTCCTGCAGTCAGTCCCCCACGCCTGCCTTTTTTCGTTTTGGAAGGGGTGGGGGTACGGTAAGGTGAAGGGCATTATTTTTTTCAACAGGAAAGATGATCAACTGCTTCTTGGTATTAAAACTCAAATATAGAGAGTGATAATGTAGATACACCAGGAGCGGTAAAGTGTGAGGGGAAAACCGCACACCAATTAAGGCCTGAAATCATAACGGACACTCAACAGATGCATTTGCCTCGCCTCCTAGGACCGCCTTAAAATGCTGCTTGTGGCTCTACCCCAGTAGTCCCTCCTTTCCAAAAATTCATCTAGCTCTTGGAGCCTATTTCCACTGCTGACTTTGGCAAGCTATTCCATATTCCATCCACTGTGTTTAAAGAACCTTCCCTTCAAATTGCTCAAATGTGACAGTCTGGTCCAGGCCCTCCATTTCAGTCATGACCTCTATGCTTTCAAATTAGTTTCTCCTTCAAAAAGCTTACTGGCATCAAACTGATTTCCTTTTAGGAATATTATTCCCTTCTACTAAATCCCCACTTAGCTTCTCTTTCCCCTGAGCTAAACAGACCTGATTTATCAGTCTTCACATTGCATTCTTAAAGCACTTTTTAGTACCTAAGCACCTAGGTACTGGGGCGAGAGACATTACTAAATGCATTTTAGAGGCGATAAGACATGAAAGAGAACATGTAGGAAGCTGACAGGCTAAACAAAAATTTCAAATATAAATGGAAAGAGACTTCCTGTTCTTCCACTCCCATTTTAGTAGCAGCACGTCCCGCTGACCCCTAAATCTTCCCTAAAGCTTCAACTCTCTCTTCTGGGGGGGGGGGGGGATGCGGTCATCGGAACCGGGATTCGAACGTGCATCACAGAGGACTGGAGGACGCGGCATGGAATATCCACTCTCACACGAAAACCCACCCCTCCGAAGCAGAGAGCCTGCCAATGCTGTGCGAATAAAAATCCCAAGGAGCGGAAGCCGCGTCGTGCTTTTTGGCTTACATCCTTCTAGGCCACGTAGCTCAAGTGCGCTAACAGGTTCCCACAAAAATCTCGCCTGGAAATATTCCACACTCTTTCCCGAATTTACAGGACTCGCTAACTTATCAAGAACGCATTATATCGCCTGCAAGAATGATAAAGCCTGGGCGAGTCCTAGAATGATGCTGTGGGACATATATTCAAGTTTTATTAAAATGGGTGCATTCCCACAGCTTGATTTCTTCCCGGCCCAGGGCTAGTGGGCCTGTGCTCATTTACATGGCTGATGGAACTCACAGGTTAATCAGTGGATAGGTGCTGCCGTGATGAGCCCCCAAGGAGCCTGGTGTGCAGTCACTTCCTGATTCTCCTCACACATTATTTGAACTGTGCATAATACCTCTCTGACCTGGACACCTTTGCTTCATCACACATTCCATCCCAAGCCTGGCTCCCTCCAATCCTCGCTAAATCCCTCTGCAGCCAACCTTTCTCAAGGCCTCCTTCTGTTAGGGAGGGAACTCCGGGAAAAGGGTTCCTTGTTACTGACCATCTTCGCACAACTGCTCCCGCGCCTCCTCACGGGGGGCTGGAGGGACTCCAAACGGAGCTTCGGTGTTGGACAATATGTGGGTGTTTTTGTAAATCTCATTTGTATAAAGTGTTTTTAGATTATCCATGCTTCCTAGCATGAGTGGGGGGGATAATAGAAAATTGGCTGCAGGTGGAAACAAGAGATAAAACAGAATGGGAAAGATAGAAAAAGAAGTTATAAAACAGCATTAAGGAGAAAAGGCAAGAAATCTCGAGAAAACGAATCAGTCATTTTACAGCCCTACTTCTTCAACATAAGGACATCCACTTCAAACGCTGGAAATGTTTTGTCATATTATTAAGCCAATTTTTAAATCTAATTCAATAATTCTTGTCTTCTTTGTTTCCTTACTTCAGCGATAATACTCTGTATAATATCATTACTCTCACAGTCTAAGATTCATTGCTTTCATTTTATCTAGCAAAAGGTATGTTTTCTGAAACAGTGAAATTAGAGAGAACTAATTAACTCTAGAGTAAACATTTAAAAAAAAAACAGAATTTCACTTTTATGTTTTGAAAGCGGTTGTGTCAACTTGGTTCTTTTTTTGTGTGTGTGAAACATCACAAGTATTGCACCAATAAATTTTAAAATATGAACGCTAAACTATATGCATACCTCTTTAGAATTTCAGAAAACAGGAAAATCAGACTACCAATTATTTCCTACGCAAACATCAGAGGACATTTTGGGGATTAACTCTTCCTTGCGACAGTCCCCTGCCCGTCCCCTGCCCCTCCCCCACCAAGAGGAGGGGAACTCAGGAACCACTGCAGAGATAACATATTAGCTTTTTATATCTCTCCACCCTGGTCAGGTGGCTATGGTGAAGCTGTTTGTTGTCTCCAGGGAGTGGAAATTCATATCAAAAAATCATTACACATTATATCACTCCATTCCACATGAACATTAGTCGCTCCTCATAAGGGGACCCAGGACTCAAGCTAGTATAAATAATGAACTGCCGCTTATTTTGAGAGGGCAGGTGGGGGAGAGAACTCGTGTTTGGATTGGTTCAGGCAGCCTTCGGAGGCCACGGAAGAGCCTGCTCGCAAGGCAGCTCAGCAGCTGCACGGGGTGGCTAACCACGGTCATCTCTCCACCTTCACGGACGCACAGAGGCACCCAAGGCCACTTGCCGTTACTGTAGATACAGTAATCCTGGCAACACAACAAGAAAAAGAATCACTTTTGTTCCAACTCTAAAATTGCAGTCAAGGCTCAAGAGACTATAAACAACATCGTTCACTGCTCTGACCCCCATGCAAATTTAAATCCCCCAACCTTTCTGAGCACTGTTGGTGAGCAGCCCCATTACATCTTAATGACTGTCATTAATTTCTAAAGAGTGTTAATTTCAGATTTTTAATCACCCCTTAACTATTCAATTAAATTTCAATAAAATGTTAAGTACTTACAAGTCTTCTCATTTTTCCTAAAATACTTACCACATTAACATGACCGAGGTCCAGGGGTAAAAGCGAACGAAATGAGATGATACAGCACTATTACAACCCCTGTCAGTGAACTAGAAGAATCACTAAAGTGCAAACACGTTAATGGAAATTCTAGACCAATTGCCAGGATGAGCCGAGGAAAACAGCAGTGAAGGGGATGATAAGATTTTGAGCAAAACATCGTGAGTGTGCCTTGGGCACTCAAATACGCAGAGGCCTTCATGGTAGCCTGGCTGTCATGGGAGATGAGATGGTCATTCACTCTCCCCTCCAGCGTCCACACAGTTCGACCCCGTGCTCCTCAGGAGACCCTCACCTGAATCGGCAGGGGTCAGGAAACGAACAGGGAATTAGGAGG